>NC_138384.1:43382690-43437571 GCF_054177405.1 Leptonychotes weddellii
GAGTGGAAGGGAAGGGTCTGGGGAGATTGAACCTCCTCTCCATCCCCCTCTCCCAGAGGTGATGGTGGGTATGGGCTACACGCGGGAAGAAATCAAAGAGGCCTTGACCAGCCAGAAGTACAACGAAGTGACCGCCACCTACCTCCTGCTGGGCAGGAAGACTGAGGTCAGAAGGCGCCAGGGGCATTTGGGATGCGCGATGCCCGGGGTGGAGGGACTTCTGGGGTAGAGGGGACAGAGGCTGAGGCTCCTCGTCTGTCATCCTCCTGCAGGAGGGTGGGGACCGGGGCACCCCGGGGCTGGCCCTGGCACGGGTGCGGGCGCCCAGCGACACCACCAATGGAACGAGCTCCAGCAAAGGCACCAGCCACAGCAAAGGACAACGGAGCGCCTCCTCCACCTACCACCGGCAGCGCAGGCATAGCGACTTCTGTGAGTATGGCCCCGCTCCCCCACACGCCATCCCGGGCCCCAAGGCCTCAGACCTCTGTTACATCAGGGTTGTCTGGACCCCAGGCAACAGAAACCCTTGCTCGAGCCAGCTGCAGAGAAGGGAGGAATTTCATATAAAGATGCAGGGACATTATAGAGAACTTGGAGGCGGGAACACACAGCCAGGGTCAGGAAGGGATTGGAAACTGAAAAAGCAGCCAGAGCAGATACTGTTTTGTTTCTTGCACCCTCTCTGTTCTTGGCTTTTCCTTTCTCTCTTATGTATCTCCCCTTATCTTTTTCCCAGTCTCTCCCCTTCCGTCTCCCAACTCCAATTTAGAGACCAGCCCAAGTGATAGCTGGAATCCCTTTGTTCCACCTGTCAGGGATAGAACTCTCACAGTCAGGGTCCACTTGGGATCAGGACATAGGAGGACACATTGCACAAAGTGGCTGCTGAGAGCCTGCCCTCTGGCTCTCCTCCACACTGAAAATTTGAAAGGCCCTTCCTAGTGGAAAGGGGCTGGGCAGACACCCACCTGTACCCCACATTCTGTAACCGAAAGATATCACCCACAGAAGATAGAGTTTACCACCACCACCACAGATTAGGCGTGGAAACTTCCAAGAGGTCTCTTACCCACACCCTGTTCAAATGTGAATCCTCCCAACTATTCTTTTTTTTTATTTTTTAAAAGATTTTATTTATTTTTGTGAGAGAGAGTGCACATGTGCATTAGCAGGGGGGAAGGGTCAGAGAGAGAAGCAGGCCCAATGTGGGGCTCGATCCCAGGACCCCAGGATCATGCCCTGAGCTGAAAGCAGACACTTAACTGGCTGAGCCACCCAGACGCCCCCTACCAACTATTCTTTAAACAGCTCTATTGAGAAATAATTCACATACCACACAATCCACCCATTCAAAGCGGACAATTCAGTGGTGTTAGTATCCACAGATACTAACAGCAGCCATCACCACAATCCACTCTAGCACATTTTCATCGCCCCAGGAAGAAACTCCACAAGCCCTAGCTAGCCATCAACCTCCAAACCCCCATCCACCACCCTGTAGCCCCTGACAACCACCAGTCCATTCCCTACCTCTACAGATTCCCCTATCCTGGACATTTCGTGTAAGAGGAATTATACAATGCATGGCCTTTTGTGTCTGGTTTCTTTCACTTAGGGTAATGTTTTCATCCACATGTTAGCATGGACGAGCACTTCGTCCCTTTTAATGGCCCAGTAATATTCCATGTCGTGGATCTACCACATTTTATTTTTCCATTTGTCAGCTGATGGACATTGCATTGTTTTCGCCGTTTGGCGCTTGTGCATAACGATGCTGTGAACTTTCACGTGCCGGGTTCCATATGGATGTATGTGGCCATTTCTCTTGGGCATGTGGTAGGAGTGGACTTGCCGGCTCACGTGGTAATGCCATGTTTAGCCATGTGAGGAACGGCCAGCGTGGTGTCCAACTCCCCACTTTTTTGCAGCCCTCCTTCGAAATGCTTTACTCTGGGACAGGCACTGGCATGGGGAGGGGGTTGTCAGGGAAACCCAAGCGTCGCTCTTAAGCAGGAAGTTGTGGGATTCTGGATGGTCAAGTCATTTCCCTTCCCTGGATTTCCTTTTTCCACCTATAAAATAGCCAGATTGGCACAGAAAGTCGCTAAGAAGCTTGTGACCCTGGTTACAACATATCACCTTAAAGAACACTCACATGGAAACTTTCTGGGCTTCTGGGGTTCTCGGAGGATTGTCGACGGGTGCCCCGTGTCCGTCATTGCAGAGCTTGTTACGGTTCTGGGACTTTGGAGCATGAAGGTTCCTGAGGATGTAACACATAGAAGTTTCGACTGTCCGAAGTTCGTGAACATACTTAAACCTGCTGGTTCTAAGACGATAATTTCCTAAGATGTTCCAAGGGACCAGATTTGTTTGTTTTGTTTTTGAGATGAATACAGTCACATCCTTCAAAATTTGATAGTACAAGGAGGGTAGACAGTAAAAAAGTTTTCACTGGACACCCATCTCCAGCCCCCAGTTGTCCTTGGAGGCAGCCACTGTGACCAGTTTGGGAGAGATTTTATTCATAAATACATGGAGTTAATCCCTGAACAAGGCGGGGGTTAGGGCACCAACCCCCTGTGCAGTCGAAAATCCACATATAACTTTTGACTCCCCCCAAACGTAACTGCTAATGCCTGCCGTTGACTGAAAGCCTCACTGATAACGTAGTCCGTCAACACATTCTATGTTGTATGTGTTATATACTGTATTCTTACCATAAAGCAAGCTAGAGAACAGAAAATGTCCTTCAGAGAATCTTAGGGAAAAGACCTCTGCAGTACTGTACGGTATTCACTGGAAAACATCCACATAGAAGTGGACCCGCGGAGTTCAAAGCCGTGTTGTCAAGGGTTGACTGTATATAAAGATAGAAACAAAAAGGAGATAGAGAAAAAGAAAAGAAACATAGGGGCACCTGGGTGGCTCAGTCGCTTGAGCGTCAGATTCTTGATTTTGGTTCAGGTCAGCTCAGGTCGTGAGATCGAGCCCTGCATCGGTCTCCATGCTCAGTGGGGAGTCTGCTTGAGATTCTCTCTCCCTCTGCCCCTCTGCCACTAAAAAAAGTTAAAAAAAAAAAGAGAGAGAGAGATAAAGATGTATAAATACAATACTAACATATTCACATACCATAAAGGTAACGTTCTCACCTTTTAAGACATGATAGCCTTTTAAGATGTTCATGTATAAGCAAGTAAATAGAGATAAATAGAAATCTATACGTTTCCCCTTTCACAAATGACAGCACACCTTAGACGTCAGGCCCTGCCTTTTCTGCTCTACAGTCTGTCTTGAAGATCACTGTGTCTTGGTACATAAGCAGCTTCCTCCTTGTACAGAAATAGCTTGACTTCATTTAGCCATTCCCCTCCTAAGGGGCACTTGGGCTGCTCCCAGTCTTTTGGCCTTAAAAAAAAATAGCGATGAGGGGTGCCTGGTGGCTCAATCAGTTAAGTGTCTACCTTCGGCTCAGCTCATGATCTCAGGGTCCTGGGATCGAGCCCCACTTCGGGCTCCCTGCTCAGTGTGGAGTCTGTCTCTCTCCCTCTGTCCCTCCCCCTGCTCATTCTGTCTCTCTCTCAAATAAATAAAATATTTTTAAAAAATAGTGATGTGGGGGCGCCTGGGTGGCTCAGTTGGTTAAGTGTCTGCTTTTGGCTCAGGTCATGGTCTCAGGGTCCGGGGATTGAGCCCCACGTTGGGCTCCCTGCTCAGTGCGGAGTCTGTCCCTCTCCCTCTGTCCCTCCCCCTACTCATTCTCTCTCTCAAATAAATAAAATATTTTTAAAAAATAGTGATGCGGGGCACCTGGGTGGCTCAGTTGGTTAAGTGTCTGCCTTCGGCTCAGGTCATGGTCTCAGGGTCCTGGGATCGAGCCCCATGTCGGACTCCCTGCTCAGCAAGGAGTCTGCTTGTCCCTCTCTCTGGCCCTCCCCCCCAACACATGCTTTCTCTCTCTCATAAATAAAATCTTAGAAACAAAACAGCGATGCAGTGAATAACCTACACGTGCATCATGTCATTTCCATGGAGTTGGGGGGGGGGTCCGTGTGTGCATCTGTCATTGGGACAGATCGTGTCAGCTTGGCCCACGCAGAGCTTGTAGCCTATGTGAGGAATTCTGAGGTTCTAAGGATCACCCCGAGGAGGTTCTGGCCTTTCCAGGTGTTGCGAGCCCTGACTGTCCCCTCCCTCCACCAGGTGGCCCATCCCCCGCACCCCTGCACCCCAAGCGCAGCCCAACCAGCACCGGGGAGGCGGAGCTGAAGGAGGAGCGCCTGCCAGGCCGGAAGGCGGGCTGCAGTGCTGTCGGAAGCGGGAGCCGGGGACTGCCCCCCTCCAGCCCCATGGTCAGCAGCGCCCACAACCCCAACAAGGCAGAGATCCCAGAGCGGCGGAAGGACAGCACGAGCACCCCTGTGAGTGGCCAGGGCTGGGGGATGTGACCGCCTGGTTCACACTTTTCAGACCCTGCTGTTCCCTATCCTGTTCCCCAGACCACCACACAGGACTCCTTGTTCTGTCTGTTCATTCGTTCATCCCGTAGACATTTGAGTGCTCTCTCCGTACCCGAGCTTGTGCTGGAGGCTCGCATATAAATTAGCCTTCAGTGTCAGAAAGAAGCACTCCCCTTGCTTTGGGTAGGAGGGATTTCATACAGGGAATGAGGCACTTACAAAGTTGTAGGAAGGGCTGGTGGGGCAGGCAGTGGATTAGACCTGTAGGAGTGACACATCACCACCGCAGAACTGACCCGCTGAGGGGGCTGCCACCTCTGGGGCGGACCCTAGCACTGTTGAATTCCAGAACACATGGTCTTGACTGTAATTCAAGACTCAGAAACACTGTTCTCTCCCAGAAGGGCCCCTCGATGCCAGGAACTCTAATAACGGGCACTGAGGCTCTGCTGAGGCAAAGACCCTCATCTCATGACCTTGCCCGTGTAAGCAGGAGTCACAGGGGACAGAAAGGCCACTGCCACCCCAGTGCCACCTTCCAGATCTTCCCGAGTGCAAAGATTGGCAGAACCCATTCATACGCGGATCCTGAGCTGCAGAGGAGTCTGGGAAATGTAGTACTTGGCTTTCCTGCTTCTGCAGCTCCTCAAAAGAGGAGGTGTTAAGACCAGAGCTTGAATTGCATTGGTGAGCTGTGTGGCCTTGAGCAAGTGATTTCACCTCTCTGAGCCTCAGTATTCCACCCTGTGAAATGGGCTCATCAGAGGACTTGGATTGTTGTGAGGCTCTCGTAAGATCTTGGACATAAACTAACCGCCCACGGCATCCAGCTCAGTAAGCACTCAATACATGAAGGCTCTGGTTGTTGTTTTTACCTTAAAAAGGTAAAAAAAAAAAAAAAAAAAAAGCAAATTAGCCCCCCGCCAAAAGTAGAAGGAAGGAAATAAAAGTCAATAAAGGAATAAGCAGAAGTACACTAGCGAAAACCAACAAAGCCACAATCCGGTTCTTGAAAAGATTAATACTATCATTGAACCCCACGAATTACTAATATCAGAGATCAAAAGGAAAACTCTGCCCCAACATAAAAAGACAGTAAGACGGTATTAGGAGCCACCTTATGCCAATAAATGTGACATCTTAGATGAAATGGACAGATGTCTTTCGAAACACAAGTCACTAAACTTGCTTGAGAAGAAACAGAAAATCTGAACAGTCTTATGTTCTTATCCAAGACCTTGAATCCGTAACTTAAAACTGCCCCAGAAAGAAAATTCCAGGCTCTAAGTGGTGGAATTCTGCCAACCACTGAAAGAAGGAATAATACCAACCTTAGAGAAACTTCCAGAGGACAGAAAATGAGGGATCACTTCCCAGCACATTTGGGGAGGCAGCATAATCCCGACGTGTACTCCCTGATCCGAGGGGGGTGGTAGTCCAGGGCAGGTGGGGATGGATAAGGGGACAGATATTGACGATACAAAGTGATCGAGGTGGCAGTGGGGGCCCCAGGAAGGCACCTGACTCAGCCAGCTGTGTTATGAACTGACACCTGAAAGATACATAGGTGTGAGTCGAGGGGAAAGGTGGGAGGAATATCCAAGCAGGTGGGCCGGCCGTGCAAAGGCCGGGAGACTGCAAGTGTGCCATGGATAAGTATGCTACGGAAAGCTTCACACGGCTGGCCTGTTACCCAGGTGGGGCAGAGCTGGGAGAGGAGTGGGCAAGGCTGCCCCCTGGGCACCGCCCCTGACCCACTCTCCCTCAGCACCCCTGTCTCAGCTCCGTGACCCTTAGCCTGAGTTGCCGGGCTGGCTCGTTAACCTTTCCTTTCTCCCGGAGTAAACCATCACCTGCTCAGTCTTGGCCCCGGCATCGATCATAATGAGGGAGACCAGGGAGGATAAGTGGGAAGTAGAGGGGTGTCCTTCCACCCCCCTCACTCCCTCCTGGCCATATCTCCCACAGAACAACCTCCCTCCCAGCATGATGACCCGCAGAAACACCTACGTTTGCACAGAACGCCCTGGGGCTGAGCGCCCCTCCCTGTTGCCAAATGGCAAAGAGAACAGGTATGGAGAGGGAGCAGCAGCGGCGAGCGGGGTGTAGGGGAGCAGGGGAGCGGGGAGCAGGGTGTAGGGGAGCGGGGTCCTCCTTGATCGAAGATGATAACCATTGTGGGGAAGGGGTGCTGTGGGGACTGGGGAGTGTGTGTGTGTCTGCCTTTCCCTTGGCAGAATCTACCCATGTCCTCTCGCCCAGCCACCCGACCCCCCGAAAATCTTCCCCTCTTAATTAGTTAGTCATCGGCCCCAGGAAAGCAGTCTGCCCTGTTCTCCGCCTACGAGCCTTGGGAAACTGAATTGATTTTTTTTTTTTGAATGATCAATTTTTAGAACTTGAGAGAAGCCCCAGAATGTCACAGCTTCAACATCCTCTTGTTGGCTGGTTTTCAGACTAGTTTTCCTGAGTCTGTTCGGTCTCTTTAAGCTGGCAAGTGAGGGAAACCAATGCGGACTGGCTGGAGCATAAAAAGGGAATGAATCAGGGGCGTCTGGCTGGCTCAGTCGGTAGAGCACGAGACCCTTGATCTCAGGGTCGGGAGTTCAAGCCCCGCATTGGGCGTGGAGCCTACTTAAAAAAACTGGCATGGGGGGGCGGAGGTTGAATTAGTTCACATCATGATTCAAGTCCGGGAGTGAGGAGTGGGGCGGGCCTCGGGATAATGATACTCCCGCCCACCAGGACTCCAGGGCACGACACCCAGGTGCACTCTGGACAACACTTGACAAACGCGTGTTACTGTTCGGTGGGGACAGGATATGGAGTGGTTGAGAGTAGTGATTCTGTGGCTACTACATTCTGTGTTCAAATCTTGCCTCTGCACTCTGCTAGCAGGATGACCTCGGGCGAGTCTCTGAGCCTCGGTTTCCTCCTCTGTAAGATGGGGCTGATGTTCTCTGCCTCTAGGCCCTGTTAGAGGGATCCGGTGGAGATCAGGTGCGTCCTGTGCCGGGCACAGGGTCTGTGACATAGAGGGCATTCGATGAGTGAGTGCTTATTTCGTGGTCATTAAATAAAAATAATAGGGTGCCTGGGTGGCTCAGTTGGTTGGGCGACTGCCTTCGGCTCAGGTCATGATCCTGGAGTCCCGGGATCGAGTCCCACGTCGGGCTCCCTGCTCAGCGGGGAGTCTGCTTCTCTCTCTGACCCTCCCCCCTCTCATGCTCTCTCTCTATCTCATTCTCTCTCTCAAATAAATAAATAAAAAAAAAATTAAATAAAAATAATAGTGAGTATTCATCAAGCAGGAACTGTATGCCAGGACTTTGTGTGTATTCGCTGGTTGAATGGCCCTAACAACTCTGTGAGGTAGATCCCGGTATCTCCATTTTACAGCTGAGGAAATGAGGCTCAGAGAGGTTAAGTAACTCGTCCAAAGCCACACAGCTGGCAAGTCAAGGAGCAAAGATTCCAGACTGACTGCGGCGTGTGTGTTTGTAAACACTATAGTGCATAGCCTTCCAGCTTTGGTCGAGAGACAGTGTAGCAGTTGGATTGTAGACTCAGCCGGTGTAACGAAGAGACCCCAAGGGACGGTGGCTTAAATGAGAAGGAGGTTTAGGCCTCTCTGATAGAGCCATCCAGAGGTAGGCAGGCAAGGTCCTCCAAGGACCCAGATTGTTCCTGCCCATCTCAAACCAAGGCTCCAGCTCTGGGACTGAGGCCACTGTGCCAGCTGCCACCATTTCTCAACCAGCAAGAAGGATGGGAAGAGTGGAGCGCAAGCTGCATGCTTTTTAGAGGCCTGACCCAGAAATGGGACAAAGCACTTCAGTTTGTATCCCATTGGCCAGAGACTAGTCACATGACCATCCCTAACTGCAAGGGAGCTGGGAAATGTAGTCTCTGGCTGGGTGGCCATGTGCAACGCTCGCACCCTTAGGAAGTTTGGTTACTAAAAGTAAAACAAGGAGGACAGATTCCAAGGGAGAGGTAGTGGCATTTGCCACAGTCAGGATTCCCTCTTTGAGATCCAGGCTGGTCCTGGGGTCCTTGGAAGGATAGAAATTGTAGGTCTGGCCCCTCCTGTCAGGACTGGGAGGGTCTGGAGGAGGGTCCTGGGACGCTGGAGCCACCACTGTCCACACCACATCTTGAGACAGTTGGGAAGAGGGTCCTTTCTGACCTGTCAAAAAATTACCATAATGAGTTTAAGTACCTTTGATGTTCACATCTATTCGTATCCCGAGTTTGAAAAATGAAAGTTCAGATAGCAGAGTATTTGCAAAATTGACTTGGTTCCTGAGGTTTGGATGGCAAATGGCAAGGGACTCATCAAAAAATATATCTGAACCTATTCCACTGCTGAGTTTGGAGAGAGGAGATTTAGGATACGTTTGGAGTGGGTAGGGTTTGAAGGAAGGACAGTTTGAAGGAGGGATGACTTAGGAAGAATGAAGAGTCCGTAAAATAGCTAGGGTTGTATAGTACACAGCCTGCCCAACTGTACATGGCAGCCCTGTCTCTGAGCTCTAAGTTTTGTAATGTTTCTGATCTCAAGACAGGACAGTGAAGAATCAGGCCCCACTCAGACTTGTTCCTTTCTGCCCACAGCTCGGGTACCCCACGGGTGCCCCCCGCCTCTCCCTCTAGTCACAGCCTGGCTCCCCCATCGGGGGAGCGGAGCCGTCTGGCACGCGGTTCCACCATCCGCAGCACCTTCCACGGTGGCCAGGTCCGGGACCGGAGGGCAGGGGGCGGGGGAGGCGGGGGTGTGCAGAATGGACCCCCCGCCTCTCCCACGCTGGCCCACGAGGCCACACCCCTGCCCACTGGGCGGCCCCGCCCCACCACCAACCTCTTCACCAAGCTGACCTCCAAACTGACCCGAAGGTGAGCCCCATGGGATGTGGGGGGTGGGAGTGGGGTGGGGGGCAATGGGGCCTAACCTGTCTTCTGCTCTGCTCTGCCTCCTGTACCCCCACATCATCTCCTCCTCCTCCTCCTCCTCTCTCTTCTCCTCGTCCTCCGTCACCCTTCACCTCCCTCCTCACACTACAGGGTTACCCTCGATCCCTCTAAACGGCAGAACTCTAACCGCTGCGTTTCGGGCGCCTCTCTGCCCCAGGGATCCAAGATCAGTAAGTCCCGTCCACCCTCCGCTGTCCCTGGCTCTGCTTCCCTGTCTGCATGTCAGACCTGTGTGTACAGGGGTGGGGGAGGCGGACTGTGTGCGTGCGGGAGGAGGACTGGTTGTGGGGTCTGGCTGTTCATTTTACTCATTTAATAAACAGCAGTCTGGCCTCTGGAGCCAGACTCTTAAGGCTCAGACCCCAGCTCTGCTGAGTGACCTTGAGTAAGTCACTCAACCTCTCTGGGCCTTGCTTTCCTCTTCTGTAAGGTGGGGATAGAAATAACAGTGCCTTCCTCCTAGGGTTGTCGTGTGGACTAAATGAGGTGATATATGGACTGAGCTTAGAATGCTGCCTTGGAAAATGATTTATGTTTATTCACTGAGCGCCTGGCCCTATCTTAGACCCTGGAGTAGAGTGAACAGAATGTATAAAATCCCAGCCCAGGCAGAGCCGACATTCTCCTCGGAGATCCAGACAGTAAATAAGTACTGAGAAGAAAAGTAGAGCAGGGAAGAGAGGTACAGTTTTAAATGGAGCAGGCCTCACTAAGGAGGTGCCGTTTGAGCAAAGCGTGAAGGAGGGGTGCGTGTGTGTGTCCGTGTCCTTCTATATGTAGGTGTGTATCTCTGCCCAATCCCTTTCTCTTTCGTCTTCCGAATTCTTCAGTATCTTTCCTCTGACCTGCACTAACCATTTCAGAAGGGGCTCCCCTTCTGGGCATGGAGAGGGAGTTCAGATCCTGACTCCCAGCCCTCCCCAGCCCAGCTCCAGCCGGCGGGGAGGGACGGGGACCAGGGCTGAGGCAGGGGCTGCCCAGAGTTCTGGAGGCAGTGGGTTGGGGGAGGGGGCGCCATACGTGCAGATTAGACACTCTGTCCCCCTCCCTTCCCCTAGGGTCACAGACGAACCTGAGAGAATCGGGGGACCTGAGGTCACAAGGTGAGTGCCTGGGCCTACCCCCTCTGGCCGCCACACCAGCCCCTCCCGCTTAGTGTGCCTCAGACCCCACTTCTGTCTGCACCTCCGCGATCCGCCATCCCCATACCTTTAGATGGGACCTGAGCCGCCGCCTCCAGGCCAGCTTCCTGAACTCTCCCTCGGGCCCTCCTTCCTCTGCCCGGGCCTCTTATGCCCCGCCCCCCACGACTTCCTCTCATTTCCACCCCGATCCGTGCACACTGTCCCTCGACCGTCCTTACCTCCAGCCTCTTCCATGTGTGACCAACTCCTGCTGTTGCCACCACACCTCCCTCCCCCTCTCATCCACCGAGGCACAGCTGTTGCAGCGGATGGTCCATAGTGTAGGCTTTGAGGCCCAGGTAATCTCCGTCATGCCTGTTCGGCTCTGCCGTTGTCCCGCAATCAGTGCAAAAACTAATGGGCGTGGCGGGGTTCCAGAAACACTTAGTTACAAAAGCAGGCAGCCCTGTACCTCGCCGGCCCTGCTTCAGTTTGACACAATCCCCCGATGTAAAGACACCCCCCATACCCCACTCGGTGCAAATTAAGAACCTCCCCACCAGTCCCAAAGATCCCAGGACCGACTCTCATTGGCTGGAACTGAGCCACATGCCCCTCCCTAAGCCACTGCCTGTGGCCAGAAGGGTGGAGTACTCTGATTGGTGGGACCTGGTCATGCGTTTCCCCTTTGAACCAATCGCGGCAGGCAGGGAGGTGGCTTGCTCTCATTGGCCAGAACCGAGCCACGTGCTCAGCTTGGCGCTGAGAGGCGGGGTCGGCCGCGAGGAAACCGGGAAGACTTAAGTGTGCGATGGTTCTCAAGAGGAGCGCCCTTGGTACTTTAGGCGGGACACTTCTTTGTTGTGCGGGGCCTCTCGCATGTTGCAGAACGTGTATCCGCCCTGAACCTAATAAATGTCAGCGGCACCCGCATCCCAAGACATTGCGCTAATCAAAAAGCCCCCAGAAATTTCCAGATACCCCTTGGGAGGAGGTGATGGAAGGAGGTTGCAGGCATCACTTCCACTCACATCCAGGAATTGAGAGACAAGGCGGCGCCTGGCTGCCGCGGAGGCTGGGAAATGGAGCCTCCAGCTGGCCAGCGATCTGTACAGCTGGACCTCTGTCGCTGTCCCTGGGGTGAGAGAGGGTGGCGGGTTGTGAGGGACGCCTAGGAGTCTGTCCCCAGGTGGGAACAGTGGGTCGCCTTCCCCTCCTCTCGCGTCTTTGACCGCTAACATCTTCCCGCCCCAGTTGCCATCTACCTTGGGATCAAACGGAAACCGCCCCCCGGCTACTCCGATTCCCCTGGAGTGTGAAGCTGACCAGCTCGCGCCCGCCCGAGGCCCTGATGGCAGCTCTCCGCCAGGCCACCGCGGCCGCCCGTTGCCGCTGCCGCCAGCCACAGCCGTTCCTGCTGGCCTGCCTGCACGGGGGTGCGGGCGGGCCCGAGCCCCTGTCCCACTTCGAAGTGGAGGTCTGCCAGCTGCCTCGGCCGGGCCTGCGGGGAGTTCTCTTCCGCCGCGTGGCGGGCACCGCCCTGGCCTTCCGCACCCTCGTCACCCGCATCTCCAACGACCTCGAGCTCTGAGCCGCCACGGCCCGGGTCCCCTCCTCTTCCTCTCCCTCGTCCCCTTCACCTCCGCAGCAGGGAGAGGGGTCAGGGAGGGGCGTCTCCCTCTGTCATCACCTCGGTTCCCGCGAGTCCGACGTGGGGACAGAGACTGTCCCCCGCGCTGTTCTCCGGGGCCATTGGGCATGAGAGAAGAGTGGGGGGGCCGAGCAGGGGGAGCTGGCCCCTTCCTGGAGCCTCCAGCCGGTCCAAGGCACCCAAGGAGACTCAGGGGGCACGGCAAGGGCAGAAAGGGAAACTGAGGAAACTCTTCCGTCCCCGCCCCACCCCCACCCCCACCCCCAAGAGCTCAAGAATTAGGCCTTGGGCAGGGGCAGGAAGGGTTGCTGAGCCTAAAGACTGGAGAGTGGCAGGGGGGGCTGGGAGTGGGAGTCAGAGAGGCAGATTCCTTCCCCTCCCCTCATGCTCGAACCCCACCCCCTTCCTGCCCCAGGCCGGCGCGGGGCACTTTGTACAAATCCTTGTAAATACCCCCACACCCTCCCCTCTGCAGAGATCTCTCAAGGAGCTGCAACTGTCACCTCCGGTTTTTAAGTTATTACACCCGCCCCCTCCTGTCAGCCCCCTCACCTGCAGCCTGTCGCCCAATAAACTTAGGAGAGTCCCCCTCCCCCACGCTGACCCCGGGCTTTTCCTTCCCTGCCCTCACCTGGGAGCGAGACGAGGAGGAGGTGGTGTGTGACTTTGGGCCAGTGGTTCCTCCTTCCTGAGCCTCGGTTTTCTCAGCTGCAGAATGGGTGTAGTGGGGGTGTGAGGGTCAAGGATGATGGTGGAGGAGGGCAGGACAGAACTTGGCCTCATCCACGAGGCCCCCGGTTCCTATATCGGTCCCCCATTCATCCACTCACGTGCCCACCCACATGTTATACGGGACTCTAAGCCACTTCTTACTCCAGTAGTACATTTATTCAATAAACAGTCATTGACCTGTGCCTACTCCGTGCCAGGCCCAGTGCTGGACACGGAGACACAAGGAGCCCCTGTCTGTGGCGGACATGGGTTCTGACACAAAACACTAGAGAAACCATTGCTTTGTGGAGCCCAGAAGAGAGCAGGAGGGAGTCGGGGAAATGGGCTTTGAAGGATGAATAGGAGTTGACCGGGTTTGGGGTATGCCCTTGGCAGAAGCCTGGGGGTGGGAGTGCATGATAGACCTTCAGAGAACTGTAGGTAATTTCGGTGTGGCTGCTGTGTTGGGGGTGGTGGAGAATTAACAAGAGAAATGTTGTATTAGGACTCATAACCCAGCTACACTTAGGCAAAAAGGTTACTCGTTTGCTTATGTTCCTTAATAGTGTGGGGGTGCCTGACTTCAGGTACGGCTGAATCCAGGCAGCCGGCCATCTCATCTTGGCTTTTTTCAGTGTGAGTTTAACAGTTTCAGCCTGTAGTTTCATCAGGCACTCCCTGATGGCAGAGATGACCCCAGCAGTTCCAACCTCTCCTCCCTTTGCCTAGTTTCTGCAGCAGAAAGTTCCTCACTGCCAACTTCTGGCAAAAGTCCCAAGACGGACCCTTATTGGCCCAGAGAAGTCATGTGACCATTCCTGACCCAGTCCCTGTTGCTCTGGAGCGGCCAGGCCCCTGCTGGGAGCTGGATTTTTTTTTTTTTTTTTTAAGATTTTATTTATTTGACAGAGAGACAGCGAGAGAGGGAACACAAGCAGGGGGAGTGGGAGAAGGAGAAGCAGACTTCCCGCGGAGCAGGGAGCCTGATGAGGGGCTCGATCCCAGGACCCTGGGATCATGATCGGAGCCGAAGGCAGGCGCTTAACAACTGAGCCACCCAGGCGCCCCTGGAGCTGGATTTAGGTGGGTTGCTCAGAGGAAAGTCAAGGTGTCCTTAGCCAGAGGAAGGGAAAAGAAGCTCAATAGAGCTAAGCAGTAGAGGGCGGGGGCGTTGTTCACACAGGGCCTCGTAGGCCAAAGGGCCAAAGCGAGCGAGCTGGGCTTTCATCCAAGGGCACTAGGGAGCCATGGAGGGTTGTATGTAGGGAAGAGGCTTAGTCTACTGTGCCTCAGGTGCCCAGTTGGGGCAAGGTAGGGTCAACCCTTGTCTTGTGTTCGTCTTGGGGCTAATAGCAAAGTCAAATGAGAAATAAAGGGTGGTAGAAACTGAGTGGTCACTGTTGAAAAATTCAGGGTCTGGGACAGAACCGCATTACTGTCTTATGAGTGAGGCCAGAATAGGGATCTGCTGAAAGGTGTTCCTATTGAGTCAGGTGGCGGGCACCAACCAACGCTGGAAATCTCAATCCCTAAGGGCTTCCTGTGTGCCCAGCTCTGTGCTGGGGACATAGTGGTGACCAAGGCAGCCCCACCCCTGCCTTCGGGGGGCTCAGTCCAGTGGAGAAAGCTGGATTTAGGTGCACCGGTGATGATCCAGAGTGGGCAGGGCTGGGGAGGGTGGCAGGGCAGAGGCCGGGGAAGGCCAAGAGGGTGCCCGTCCCAGCCAGGAAGGGCTTCCCAGAGGAGGAACCGCCCAACTGCCACTGGGAGGATGATGAACAGCTAGCTAGACATGGCGTTCTAGGCAGACGGAACAGCTGGTACGATGCCTGGGAAGCAGGAGAACGAGAGTACAGCAAATGGCAAAAAAAATTACAGTGAGTGGAGTCGCTGGGAGAGATGAGGCTGGAGGTGTTGGCAGGGCCCTGAAGGTAGTGGAGAGGGGCCCGGGCTTTCTACCAAGGACACTAGGGAGCCATGGCGAGGTTGTGAGCAAGGGGGAGGAAGGGACAGGTTTATGCTGCGAAGGGAGGGAAGGAGACAGGTCAGGAGAGTAGGGAGGAGGTCGGAGTGGGACAGAAGGTGGGGAGAGAAGGGGTGCATTTAAGGCTTATGAGGCAAGATGGGCAGGACAGGCATGGTCGCTGACGGGCAGATTTGGCTCAGACAGTCCCACTGGAGTGCTTGTGGTCTGTGTGGCCTCGGGGGTGGGGTAGGAGGGTGAAGCTGGGGTTAGTGATGCAATCTTCATTTGGGGACAGTGTTGTAAAGGACATCCTGACACCTGACAGGTCTTGTCTTTCTCTTCTAGCCTTCCTGTTTCAGTAATCTCTCTGGGAACGCTTGGGGACATGCCCTGGCCTCAGTTGCCCCTCTGTAAAACAGAGCACATTTCTTGATCTCTAACGGCCCTCAGGTTTGAAAAAGTGCCTCCTCCAGGTCCCTGGGGCTCTGTCTTCCACTCACTCCGCTTCACATTTCCTTCTGAAACCTTTGTCTCTTTTTGAGGCCACGACGCTGCCCGTGCTGGAGGCCTGGGCGTATTGGGTCGAGTAGAGGTGATTGATGTGGCCAACACCCAGTACGTGTTCAGATGCTTCCGGACTTCGATTACCCACCCCACCGCCCCTCACCACCTCCATCCTGGGACCAAGTTCTCCAAAAGGCGGGTCCCTCAAGACTTCATGGGGATGCTATGAGCCAAGCCCCAGTCTGGAGGAGGAAAGAGCATGGGCAAAGACGTTAAGGTGGGAGTAGCGGGGTGTAAGGAGCAAGAGTGTATAGAGGAATAACGGGGAAGGAACCAGAAAGATGAGCCTTCAGCGAATGGTGCGCATTTCAGTTTGATCTTGAATTGCAAATACTAGGAGCGCATTCTAGGAGATGTGGAGAGCTATGGCAAGTTCTTGAACAAAGAAAGGGAAGTTTAAGGGAGTGGTAACAGCTATAGAGGGGTGAAGGGAGATCACACAGAAGGAGGCCAGTGACAAATATAATGAGGTATATGTGATGAGATGCACGGTAGGTCTCAAACTGGAGGCCCGCGGGCCAAATTCAAGTCTCAGACATTTTGTTTGGCCCACGTTTCTCCCCCGTGTGGACCCTGTGTTTGAGATCTGAGTATGAGTGATTGGGAGCTGAGGTTGGGAAGGGGCCACACATCTCTGGGTCTCAGATTCCTCATAGAACCTTATCAGTTTTGGATTAGACTGTTCACTAACTTTGCCTCATTTTAGAGATGAGCTAAAACATGACTAGCGAGGGCAAGCCCCTCCGAGATCGCACAGCGACCATTGCAAACGTCCCTCGTCCTCTTGCTCAGCAACTATCGCACAAAAGTTAGGGCCGCCGTTGCTTTTATTTGTTGCTTTGGGTGTAGAAAAAGCAGGAGCTCCGGACGTGTTGGAGCGCTCTCCATTAGCCAGAGCTCCTGGTGGTGGGCAGAGCTCTGGGAAAAGGAGAGGAAGGTGTGAGGAGGTTCTTCATTGGCCAGAACTCAGAGGCTGAAGCGCATTTGTTGGAACTCTGGTTGGAAATCGAATTCCGAGATGGGTGGATAGGGCCCCCAGGTGGCCGAACCCGTTACAGGTGGAGCTCGGGGGGGGGGGGGGGGGTCAAGGGGCGGGCCCCCGACGGGCCGAGTCCTCCCCTTAGCTGGGGCTCCAGCAGTCGGCGGCGAGCGGGCTGGACGCCTATTTCTGGGCGGGGATCATGTCGTCGATGGACTGGCCCTTTTCCAGCTTCTTCTCCATCTCCACCATGAGCTTCACACCGTCCACCACCAGCTGCACCTGCTCTACTTCGGACGAGCCCAGCCGATCGGCGTTGGATACGTCGAACACTGAGCCCACAGCAGCTGTGTCCACACCACCTGAAGGAGCAGGAGCATAAGGAGGGAGCAGAGGTTCAGGAACGGGGCCCAGGATGCTGCCCCGTGCCAACGGAGACGGCCGCACGAACTGGGTGCCTACTGCGTAACAGGTTACGTGCATTCAGAGTCTCCTAAATGTCTATTCACGGGCTCACGTCTCCGGCTAATTTAGATACCTCACCCCTCAACCATCCAACATGAAAATATAGCATAGTGGGCAAGAGTGAGCCCCGGAGCCAGGCTGCCTGCGGTCGAACCCTGACCATCCTCTCCTTTACAGATGGGAAGCCGAGGTCCCTAGGGGGCAGGGGACATACACAATGTATATCAGATAGCCATGACATCCTATCGATTCCTGTGAGATAAAGCGTGCCGACGCCCATTTGCAGAGGAAGAAACTGAGGCTCACAGAGGGGTAGCCCTTGTCCACCCCAGAGCTCGCGTGGATGCTCCACCTCCCCTTCCGCAAAGGGCCCGCCCCCGACGCCGCGGTGCGCGGATGCGGAGCTACACCTGTGCCCCGCTTCTGCAGGCGCAGGCGGGTGAGGATCTCCTCGAACTTGGGGTGCTTGCTCAGGTGCGCCAGCTTGACATGCACGCCTCCACGCAGCCCGGTGCCCAGGTTGGACGGGCAGGTGAGCACGTAGCCCAGGTGCTCGTTCCACATGAAGGGGTGGCCGGCTTTCTTGAAGAGCTCCTCAATCTGAGGTAAGGGGACAGGACCTGGGGTCAGCGCCAGCGGGCGCCCCCAAATGCACCCGCAACCGGGACGGGGTTGGGAGGAAGACGGTGTGAGGACGTGGGTTGGGGGGGGGGGATTCCGAGACGGCGGGGTTGGAAAACCGCGCGAGGGCTGAGCTTCTGAAGGGAGGGGCCGGAGCACCCAGGGGGAGCCTGACGCTGCGGGGGCTGGGCTGGAGGACGCTTGGGAGGCGGGCTCTTAGGGGCGGGGCTTGGGCATAGGGTGGAGCCGGGTTCCCCGCGGGGCGGGGCCTTGGAAAGCGGGTGCGGCGTGCACGGGGAGTCCCAGGTCCGCCGCGAGGGGCAGGCTACCCACCTTCTGCAGCCCCACGCAGAAGCGGCGGAAAACCTCCTTCATGTTGCCCCCCTTCTCCATGGAGATGACTCGGAGGTGGTCCTCCTCGTTCACCCACACCAGGAAGCTCTTGTTGTCATTGTGCCTAGAGTGGGGCGCAGGAAGAGGCCAAGGCATCATCAGCTCCGCGTGGCAACCCCTTTCCCGGCCTCTCGACAACACAGCCACCGCTAGGGGGCAGCGGGCCTGAGGAGTTCGAGGTGATGGCACGAGCTCCTCAAAATCGCAGAAGCTTTACCCCCGTAGACCCTAACGTCACAGGATCTGAGAAGTCGCCAATCTTAAGATCCAGGGTTTTTAGGGTCTTCAGTCTTTGAACAGCATTAAATGACAGACCCTTAGACTCTCAGAATCTTTGAAGAACAGTAGCCGGGAATCAGAATTGATAAATCTTGGAAGTCCTACATCTGGTCTCAGGACCAACCTTGCCTTCACCTTGTGACGTCTCAGAAACAGAGTCTTAGAACCACAAAACATTTCCAATCTGGAAATGTCTGAGACCACGGAATCACAGAACCTGGAATTAGTGGCATCCGAGAACCTAAAAACACTCAAAATCTTGGAACCTTAGATTCATCCCATCTGTATATCTTAGAACTCACGCTCTCCAAATCGTCTGAAACCTATTTCCAAAACCTTTGAAAATCCTTGACTCTCACGGTCGGGGATTCAAAGGTTCATAGAAACCTAACTAGCAACGATAAAAGATAAAACTAATAGCCGAGATGTCGGGCACTTACTATATCCCAGGCACCGTTCTCAATTACTGTGCTCTCCATTTTACAGATGGGGAAACCAGGGCAGAGAAACGTTAAACAATGTGCCCAAGGTCACACGGGGGGCGGAAGGCAAGGTCATTTTTCAGGGGCACCTGGAAACATCGTTTTTATGGTGTTGGCTTTGGTAGAGGGATGGGGAGGGTAATGGAAGGCCGGGGGAAGGGGGACTGGCAGGGGCTGGGGGAGGGGACCTCACCAGATGCCCCGGGCGTCGGGCCAGTCGCGGGCCATGCCTGAGGCCAGCAGCAGCGGGGACACGGGCTTGTCGAACAGGAAGTGATCGTCGATGAGCTGCTGCTGTTCCTGTTCCGTCATGCTCTTCAGAGGGTAGTACTTCCCCTTGAACTCGCCGGTCAGGCTGTTGAGGGCTGAGGGGTCACACAAGGGAGCAGTCAGCAGCCTGCCCCACCGCACCCTGGGCGCGGCGTCCTGGGGACCCCCAAACTGCCGCCCCTAAAGAGCCTGGGGCTTGGTCCTGTGGGTGTGCTAATGGTGCCTGAACACTAGGGCGAAACCCAAATTCGCGCCCTCTCCCCAAAGCAGGCTCCTCCCCTGCCTGAACGGCCAGGCCATGTGCGCAGCCAGGAGGCACGGACTCTCCCGTTCCGGGACCTTCACGCGCCAGCCCCCTGTGAGCCACAGTGTGCTGGAGCCCCTCCGGCGGGCCAACAAGACAGACAGCCAACATGTTAGGAATTTGGGGAGCCATCAGTAAAAATTATTATAAAATAGCATATATAGGATTTGTATATATTCATAGGGAGAATAAATGTATATTATGTATATATTTGTATATGTGCATAATATCTATAATATGTATGTATGTATGTCTATGCATGTTATACATTTTAATATAGTGTACTATATAATGTTATATGTATACTGTATTATATGGTTGTTTGTTTTTTTAAGATTTTATTTATTTATTTGATGGAGAGAGACACCGCGAGAGAGGGAACACAAGCAGGGGGAGCGGGAGAGGGAGAAGCAGGCTTCCCGCTGAGCAGGGAGCCCGATGCCGGGCTCGATCCCAGGACCCTGGGATCACGACCTGAGCCGAAGGCACTGTGTTATACTGTATTATATTGTTAAAAATAATTTATCTAGGGCTCCTGGGTGGCTCAGTTGGTTAAGCGACTGCCTTTGACTCAGGTCATAATCCTGGAGTCCCGGGATCGAGTCCCGCATCGGGCTCCCTGCTCAGCGGGGAGTCTGCTTCTCCCTCTGACCCTCCCCCTCTCATGCTCTCTCTTTATCTCATTCTCTGTCTCAAATAAATAAATAAAACCTTGGGGCGCCTGGGTGGCTCAGATGGTTAAGCGTCTGCCTTCAGCTCAGGTCATGGTTCCGGGGTCCTGGGATGGAGGCCCACATCGGGCTCCTGGCTCAGCGGGGAGCCTGCTTCTCCCTCTCCCTCTGCCTCTCTCCCTGTTCATGCTCTCTCTCTCTCTTTCTCTCTCTCTCTATCTCTGTGTCTCAGATGAATAAATAAATAAATAAATAAAACCTTTAAAAAAATTAATTTATCTAGGGGCCCCTGGCTGCCTCAGTCAGTAGAACATGTGACTCTTGATGTCAGGGTCATGAGTTTAAGCCCCATGTTGGGTGTGGAGCCTAGTCAAAAAATAATAATAATAATTTATGTAAACTTCCAATTAAATAAATTATATTTAAAACACAGGTAATAAGGGGCACCTGGGTGGCTCTGTCAGTTAAGCATCTGACTCTTAGTTTCAGCTCAGGTTATGATCTCAGGGTTGTGAGACTGGGCCCCACGTCAGGCTCTGCGCTGGGTGTGGACCCTGCTTAAGATTCTCTCTCTCCCTCTGCCCTTCCTCACTCTCTCACTAAAAAAAATTAAAAAATAAAAAAATGAAGTAAAAAAAAAAACCCCACAGGTAGTAAATATTCAAAATGATCACTTCCTAATTATTTTACTACATCTTTATTATCTATGTTCTTCAAGCTTTTTCATCTCTATCTGATGATGGGAATACTATGTAACGATGTGTTACTGTGCATCTTTTCCCATCTCTCTATGACATCATGTTCATAGCTTAAAAATAGTCATGGTGGGAGAATTTACACCATGGAAACTGGCAGTTGCTGCAAATTGGGGCTTTTTTTTTTGAGAGCTGGTTGTTAAACATTTACTAGAACAACATGCTTGGGAGCCTTGATGAGTCTACCTCCCAAACATACCCGCTTTTTCTCTACATCCCACTGCCTATCCTTCACCCCGGAGCCTGGACCACTGTGGTTGCCCCCTTACGGTCCCTCTGTTCCTACTTCTGCCCACAGTCTGTTCACTCCCACTCAATGGCCAGAGAACTCCATGTAAGTCCTGTGGACTTACTCTGCTCACCATCTTCCCAAGGCTTCCATCTCCCTCAGAGTCAAAGCCAGAGCCCTCCGGACGGCCCACAGGGCTCTGCACAACCTGGCCACCCATATTCCTCTGACCACATCTCCTCCCCTGGTCCACTCAGCTCCAGCCACGCTGGTCTCCTTGCTGTTCCTCCAACACACTTTCCCACCTCAGGGCCTTTGCACTTGCCACTCCACCTGCCTGGAATTCTTCAGGCTCCTTCTTGTCAACTGGGTCTCAACCCCTCCTTTCTAAGAGAGCTCCCCCCAGTCATGCCGTGATGCACCCTTATTTCTTGGCTACATGGCATGTTGGAATTAATCATTCTTTTGTTGGTTTCTGTGTTTCCTCTTATCTCCCCACCAGGCTGACAGCTCTGTGAGAGCAGTGACCTTGTCCATCTTATTCATCATGGGAGCCCCAGCTCCCTACTCAGGACCATAACAATAGTCAATGTTTGCTGCCTGGCCGGCTGGCTGGCTGACTGGCTGACTGGATGGATGGATGGAGGTCAGGACACTGGTACAGTTGAGGGTCTGCAAGGATCTGCTCAGGGTGCCTTGACAGCGCCCCCTGACTCCCACCGGGCACCAAGCACCCTTGCTTTATTTACCAAGCTCTTTCCATGAAGGAGCTGAGCCAGAGCTGGGTGGCCCCAAGGGTGGGCATTCTCACCTTCCACGGAGAGTTTCTCCACTGCCCGGCGCTCACCCCGGGAACAGTGGGGGGGCAGTGTGTAGCCCTTGATGCTGCGGCCCGTGCGGACACGGCTGCTGAGCACATAGTTGGGGTCCAGGTCGTCTCCACCCTGGAGGGCAGGAGTGGGGGGGTCAGGGCTGGGCATGCTTCCGGTTCTGACTCTCTGCCACTTCCTTTGGTTCCTCTTTGTCCACTGGCTTCTTCCCACCGCCACCCTGGCTCTGCCTCTTCCTTCTCTGTCTCTCCCTCCATCTTTCTCCCAGCCATTCATCTGTCTCTCTTTTTTTTCGTCCATATATGTCTTTCCCCATCTTTGTCCCCGCTTCCTGTTTCATCTCCCTCCCTGTCCCTCCTCCCATCTGACTCCCCGCTCTGTCCTCGGTCTCCCTGTCTTCTGTGCCTCTCTGTGCCTCTTTCCCTCTGTCTCTGTGTCTCTCTGAATGCTCCTTCCCACCTCCGCCCTCCCTCTCTCCCCTGTCCCTCCCCTGGCCTGGGGGCAGCTGACCTTGAGGTTCTCATGGTTGAGGTCCGTCTTGTGCTTGTCGGTGGGTTTGTAACCCCCGTGCCGGTCCTGGATGATGGGGTCAAAGAGATCCTTGAACACCTGGTAGGACTCCTCATCACCAGCCACACAGCCCACGGTCATGATGAAGGGGTGACCTGGGGGTTCGGGGTGAGGTCAGAGGTGCTTGTCCCCAGCAGGGAAGGCCCGGGCTCCTGGGTCCAGTGTAGATTGTATGTGCGCATGCACACACGTGTGTGTGTGTGTATGTGTGTGCGTGGGCAGGGGGTCATTCAAGACCTCTGGGTCAGAACTGCAGAGGCTGGGGGTTGGTGGGGATGGAGAGGGAAGGCTGGAAGAGATCGAGATGGCATCTGGGCTGAGGGAAAGGCGCTGGGGGCAGGGCAAAGGAGAAGGAGTCTCGGGAGGCCAGCTACAAGGTACTAAAAATATTACCACTTCAGAATCCCCAGATCACAGACTCTTCCTTCACCAAAAAGTTTTCAGAAACGTATTAGACTATTGGCTCCCACAGATAATAAGAGACTTGAAAGACCTTCGTATTCCCAAATGGGGAACCAGAGGCCCAGAGTGAGGGGGGCCCCTCCTCAACCACACAATGAGTTGGAGGCTAGGATCCGTTCTCGGGGCTCTGGTGTCCTTGGAGAAAGAACATCCCCCGCCAGACCCCGAGTGCACACTTTGTCCCAGAGGCTGCTCCAAGTGCTGTGTGTGCGCTGACTCCTTTGTTTTCACCACATGGGTGCCCATTTTTCAGATGTGGAACCTGAGGCCCCGGGGCGATTGAGCGATTTCCCCACATTTTACTTGTGTGCATTTGTGAGTGGTTTGCCACGCGCCGGGTCCTGTCCCAAGCCCTTCACACATGTAGCCTCATTTTTTTCTCACAACAGTCCCTTGGGTATGGCCCCCATCTTCCAGATGGGAAAACTGAGGCCCGGAGAGGTGGGATCGAGGCGTGGCAGGCAGCTTCCAGAGCCCCGCCCTGCCCCGAGACCCTGTCCATGCTCCACCAAGGAGGCTTACCTGGGTTGTCCACACCTGTCTGGATGACATCGTCCAGGGTGAAGCCAGATGGAGTCTCCTTGTCCCGAAGCTTCTTGTAGAGCTCAGGGGTCAGCACCTTGGCCATGTGGTTGTTGTGCTTGCTGAGGTCAGGGTACTCCTCCTCAGGCTTGTAGTTCAGCTTGAACTTGTTGTGGGTGTTACCGAATGGCATGGTGGCAGTGTGCGGGGCCTGCTGGGCAGGGAGTGGGGGTGGGGCAGGTTATCTCACATCCAGCAGAGGCCAGCAAGGGAACAGAGCAAGGCTTTGGGGTCAGACAGGCCTCACTCATGTGCTGTGTGACTTGGAACAAGAAGGGTCCCGTCTCTGAGCCCCTGTGTCTTGACAGGAGGCCATCAGGACTCTGGTTAAGATCCCAGCTCTGCCACACCCTGACAGGTGACCCCAGACTAGTAACCTTGCTAGGGACTGTTTCTCCAGCTGGAAGATGAAGGGGGGAGCCTTTGGGACAGGGCAGTAATATTGGCATGGATAAGAGTGTAGGTTCTGGGCGCCTGGGTGGCTCATTCATTAAGCGTCTGCCTTCGGCTCAGGTCATGATTCCCTGCTCACCGGGAAGCCTGCTTCTCCCTCTCCCACTCCCCCTGCTTGTGTTCCCTCTCTATGATAACTAAAAATCTTTAAAAAAAAAAAAAAAAAGAGTGTAGGTTCTGGAATCAGCCTGGGTTTAAATTCCAGCTCCGTCTGTACAATAGCTGTGTGACCTTGGGCACCTGGCTTAACCTCTCTGTGCCTCAGATTACTCATGTGTACAATGAGGGTCATAATAGCCCTCATCTCAGGGAGCTTAAAGGAGTTCCTATACGTTAGGCACTTGGAATGCTCCTGGCACACAGTAAGCATTATTTTGCTTAGCTATTATTGTAATTACCGTTGCTATTATTTTAAAGGGCTGTGTGAGGAGCAGGGGAGAAGGTGGAGGGTATTGCTGAGAACGAGTATCTGAGCAGAGAAGGGACATTCTCTCCACGAAGGTTCTTGGGTGCTCAGTCAAGGGATGAGGAGCAGGGCAGAAGGGAAGCCTGGGTGGCTGTCCTCTCTGTTTGCTGACAACTCTCTGGCAAGGCTCAGTTGAAAAGAAAAGTCCAGCCAGTCATCAGAGCTGAGTTCCAATCCCGCCTGTGCCATTCCCCTGCTCTGTGACCCCAAGCCAGGTGCTCAGCCTCTCTGAGCCTCTGTCACCTGGAAACTGAGCCTGGCCCAGGAGTTTGCCAAGAGGATTCTTCTGGCTGAGGCGCGTGGCCGGCTGGGCACACGTCCTCACGCGGAGTCGGGGCCTGCTATCTGGAGGCTATTATTACTTTTACTCATAAGACCCAGGAAGGAAGAGGGACGCTTCAGTGGTGGTGGTGGTAGGAGCGGGAGCTCACTGGCAGCTCCAGCAACAGGAAGCAGGTAGAACGGTGGGAAGGAAATTGGGACCAGGGTGAGCCGAAGGCTGAAGCATCAGGCCAGGGGCGATGGGATTCATGAAAGATCGTTGGAGCTACTATCCAGGGTTGGGGATTATTTATAGAGTCTGGCTGACTCCTCCTCCCCTCCCCAGCTGCTGCCCCCCCACACCCCTCCACATTCCTGGGGCTCCATTTGCAGCAAGTCAGCAGGCTGGAGACAGGTGGGCCAGGGTGGCCAGGAGGACACGCATCCAGGCCTCGGGGGTTCAAGGGCTTGCAGCCCAGAAACCCCCCTTCAGGGTGCCCCACCCCCACCCTGCAAGGGACACTTTTAGCAGAGGGGGCTGAGGCAAGGTGGGGGAGCCCCAGAGCCACACACACACACACACATCACCAATAACCCCCCAGATCACACCGTGGATAGAGTCACACACATGCCTCCAAGCCCAGGGACGCACGCAGGACACAGGCACCCAAGCAGGTGCCACAGAAAGTCAGACACAAGGTCACACCGTTGTGTGGGACACAACTGGGGACCCACAGAATTGCAAATGCAATGACCCCGCAAATGCAATGACCGCACAGACAGAGGACAGACAGACACCGCCCACGGCTCCGGGCGCCCAGGGCTGGGGACAAACCATCATGAACACGGACCCAGCCTGTAGCCCCTTGGCAGCTGCCAAGTCTCCTTTTGTCTCCAAGATCCCTCCCCATGAGGCTGTTGCCCAGACCCTGTGCGAGGTGGCGGGAGGGGGGTCTCACAGGTGGCGGGGACTCCCAGACGCGGGGCCAACCTTCCCACACACTGACCCCCCTGCGTGCAGGAGGATATGGGGCAGACTCCCGAGACCGGATGCGCTGCTGGCGCCATGGGGGCCCCCAGTCTGGACCCCACCCTGACCCCCACCCCAGCAGTACCTGGCTGGGCTGTGCGGAAAGGGGCTGTCTCTATCCCGGAGGCGACACTGACCCAAAGGAAGGGCCCGCAGCCCCGGCCTTATATAGGGGGGCCGGGCTGTGTTACTGGCTGGGAGGGGCTGCCCCCAGGGAAGGGAGCTGGAGGGCAGCTGAGCCTCTCACCTCGCTGCCTGGGCACCATGCCCACCCTGAACCCAGGCATGCCTCGCGCCCAACCCCATGGCCTTGTATGGGCTGCCCCAGGGGCTGAGCCCAGCCTCCCTCCCCCGTCCAGCTGATTCCCCCACCGAGTGCTGAGTCGGGCTGGCAGGGACAGCTGGCGCCCCGCCCAGGACACGAGACCCTGGCAGGGGACGTCCCAGGCACGCAGAAGCCACGCCACTAGGCCACCAGCCCCTCGGGTGGCCAGGCCTCTCCTCAGCCCCCAGTAGCCTTGACCTGGATAAACCATCGGGTCCTGAGCCCCGCCCCTGGGGAAACCTTGGCAATAGTCCCAAGAGGGCCAAGTCTCTGGGATCCCAGAGACTCGCCCCTTGTCACCCAACTATGGGGAGCGCTTGGCCAAAGCCCAGGACTGAACGCAGAACAGCCTGACCCCAGAAGCCCGCGCTTGGACGCACTTTCCTGCTTGGGAGTGAGTGGGAGGGAAACGGAGGGTCGCCGGAGCCGAGAAGATTCAAACCAAGGCCGGCGCTGGAGGCGGCCGTCGCCCTCCCCACTCCAGTCCGCCCCGGGCAGACGCTGGGAGATTTCCCCGGCGGAGGGGACGGGGAGGGACTCATCCTGGAAGGGAGCTTATTTTTAGAGGGCGCTTCGCTGTCGCCTTTTCGAAGACCTAGACCCGAGGTGCTGGGGCTGGGGCTGGGGCGGGTGGGCGGAGGCAGGGACAGGTGTTGGGGGGCGGGGTGGCCACGTGTCCGGGTTAATTATAACCAGGCGTGTCGGGTGTCTCCGGCTTCGCCTCCTTACAAGGGCAGCCGGCGTCCCGGGAGGCCGCCCGCAGGGGAAGGGGGCTGGGCGGCCGCTCGGATCAGGGCAGAGCGCCCGCCCGACTCGCGCACCTCCAGATCCTGGCGCAGCAGGAGCTCTCCACGGGGACCGGGACCTCAAGGGCTGAGGAGGGCACTCCGTGCACGCGGCGACGGCTAGACGAAGCCGTTTCCTCTGCCTGGGAGGCGCCGAGATTGCAGGGCAAGCCGGGCGAGGCCAGGGAGCAGGAGGAGCCCGGGGAGCGCCCAGGATTACAACCAAGAGGAGACCGGCCTTTTCCCTCCGGGGTTCCTCCCTCCTCCCGGGTCTCCCGCATTTCCCCATTTCTTCTCAGGCAGGAGGGGTCTGATCTAGGGAAAGGGGGCCCTCCCTGCCTTTCCCCGGATTCCTGGTGGGGAAGAGGTGCTTAGAAAATTTCTCCTTGGGGCCCAGCCCCTGATCTCTCCACCCACTGTCCCTTCCCACCAAGGTCAGAGTGGCAAAGTTCTCCTTTGTGGCTAGGGAAACTGAGGCTCAGAGAACTAAAAGGAATGGGACTGGAAGAGAGAGGCATGTATCATTTCAACAATTCTTTGTTTTTATTTTTTTTTAAGATTTTTTTTTTAATTTATTTATTTGACAGAGAGAGAGACAGCGAGAGAGGGAACACAAGCAGGGGGAGTGGGAGAGGGAGAAGCAGGCTTCCCGCCGAGCAGGGAGCCCGATGCGGGGCTCCATCCCAGGATCCTGAGATCATGACCTGAGCCAAAGGCAGTCGCTTAACCAACTGAGCCACCCAGGCGCCCCAATATTTCTTTATTTTTTAAAAAAAGATTTTATTTATTTATTTGCGAGAGAGCGAGAGAGCACAAGCAGGGGGAGGGGCAGGGGGAGGAGAGGGAGAAGCAGGCTCCTCACTGGGCAGGGAACCCGACTCAGGGCTCCATCCCAGGACCGGGGAATCATGACCTGAGCCAAGGGCAGAGGCTTAACTGATTGAGCCACCCAGGCACCCCAATTAATTAATTAATTAAGAAATTAACAATTCTTTATTAAGCACTTATGGGGGACACAGCAAAAAACAAAACCGTTGGTCTCATGGAGGTGACATGGTAGTGAGCACAAACACGTAAATATATGCTGTCGTGGTGGGGTCGACAGGGCTTTGACAGAAAATCCAAGAGGGTAAGGGGTCAGAGTGGTGGCACAGCAGGGGAGGCCGGGTCAGGCTTCTCAGGGGAAGTGAAATCTGAGTGGAGACCTGAGGGAGAGGTGAGAGCCAGCCATGTGAGGATCTGGAAGGGAAATAGCAGGTGCAAAGCCCTGAGCTGGGAGTGGCTTGGCAAATCTGAGAGACAGGGAAGAAGCTGGAAGGCTGGAGCAGATGGGGCAGAGTGGAGAGTGGGAGGAAGAAGATGAGGGATAGGAGCGGACCTGTAGAACCCTAGGGACCATGAAGGAGTTTCCATCCCACTGCAAATGGATGGGAGCCCCTGAGGGCTGTGAGCAGGGGAGAGACAGGATCCAGCCCAGCCCACTCCCCTGGAGCCCTCGTAACCACTCATGGGGACATTTGACATTCCTTTTGGCCATAGAGCATAGGAAGCACTTTCTGTGTTTGGGGGTTTCCCACCCTATGACAGCCTCCTTTACAGAAGCCAAAAAGGTGAGAAACTCAGTTTCCCAGAATCCTTTGCAGCAATATTCCAGTCATGTGACTTGGGCTGAGGGGCCCAAACACTCCAGCAGGACCTTGCATCCTGAGCTCTACTCCTTTATCTTTGAGTCTCATAGAAACAGTTGGCCTGGGGGGGAGCCAAGACCCCCATGGTGTATCTTCATCCCAACCCCCAACCCTCCAAAGCCATCAGTCTCCAAGACCTGTCCATCCCTCCTCCTACCCTAGCTCAAGAGCTCCTCCACATTCCCTTCTGCCCTAGCCTCCTCCCTGGTCTGCCTCAGTCTGTCCCCTCCTACCTACTCCCTACCTTCTGACCACTCCTGCTAGAACCTGCCATGGCTCCCCAGTGCCCTCAGGATAAATGAGTATTTGTTGACTAAGGAAATAATAGTAGCCTTATCAGTCAATTGGAAACCACTCTACCCAGCTTATGCAAAAGGGCCTTACTACCAGATATTAGGTGCTTCCAAAATCATTGAAAGGTGGCACGCTCTGGGCTAGGCCACCAGGAACATCTCTCGCCCCCCAGAACCATGCTCCCTTTGGACAATTGGACATGCCAGAAAGAGGTTAGCATGGATGTTGAGGGGCCACTCCACAGTCCCCACCCTAATTGTTAAGTATTATGGAGCACTCCCATATGTCAAGTACGATGCTAAGTGCTTTACATATATTAACTCATTGAACACTGCCAACAATAAAGCTCAGAAAGGTAAAATGACTTGCCTAAGGTCACGCAGTGGGGGAGGGATGAGCTGGGAATCAAACTGGCACAGGGCTGCCAAGAGTGGGTTCAGGCTTTGGTGAAGACAATTTACAGGCCTCTCAGCAAAGTCATACTGTCATCCCAGAGTCCCTTTCCAGGTGGGTCTTCAGGCCCTGATAATTTGTACCTACTTCCCTACGCGCCCTTCATCTCCTCAGCCATCTGGCTTCAGGGCCCAAGCACTTTATGTGTTGTTGTTTTTTTTTTTTTTTAAAGATTTTATTTATTTATTTATTCATGAGAGACAGAGAGAGAGGCAGAGGGAGAAGCAGGCTCCCAAGGAGCAGGGAGCCCGATGCGGGACTCCATCCCAGGATGCTGGGATCATGACCTGAGCCGAAGGCAGACGCTTAACCATCTGAGCCACCCAGGCACCCCACTTTATGTGTATTTAACAGTTTAGTTCCCCGGCAGTCCTATGAGGTGGGTACTGCAAATTTTACACATCAGAAAAGTGAAGCCCAGAGAGATCAAGTCACTTGCCCAAAGTCACCCAGCTGGGAAATAACAAAATCAGATGGAACCACATAGTTAGTCCCTGAGTTTGTATTCCTTATCCCTCCCCGATCCCACCTCTTCATGCTGAAGCCCCATTTTACAGAAGATGGATGCTGAGGCTCAAAAAGGCAAGGAGTTGCCCAAGGCGACAACCAGTATTCTAGAATTTCAGAGTCTGTACTCTTTTCCTTTCACCCCCAAGCCCTGGTGTGTTATAGAGCAACCCTGCTCCCAAACCCTCCCTTTTATCCACCACCTCCCCTGTCCCTGACTCTCCCCTAGGGATGAGGCTGCCCCCTCCAGGAGAGACTCTGGGAGGCAGCGCTCCACCCCCATGGCCCATCACCCCAGAATGCTCTCCTCCCCCAACCCCAAAATTCCTCTCCCAATCCTGGCAGCCCATGGTACCAACTGGTTCAGGGAAGACAAGTTATAAATCAAAGCCAGCCCCAGAACTGGAGAACCAGAGAGCCAGAGAGTTAAGGACCTGTCCACTCCTTCTTTTTCCCCGAGAGCAAGCCCATTGCAGCCCTGTAATTAACTGGATGTCAGGCCCCCAGTGGTGGCGGCGGTGGTGGGAAGACAGGCAAATAAGATGGTCTTTCATGACTCCCCTCCAGCCCCACTCCAGGCCCTCCAAATCGATCTTTCTCAACATAGCTATACATTTTCCTCTAGGTGTTGCTTTAGCTGCATCTTAATCTCTTAATGTTAGTTTTTGGTTTCAATGTTAGTTTTTGCATTCAATTATTTCAAATTTATCCTTTATTTTGAAAATGTTATATTTGGAATGTGTGGATGGTCACATTTCTTAACATTTTAGTCTCTTGGGGGCACCTAGGTGGCTCAGTCGGTTAGCATCAGATTCTTGGTTTTGGCTCAGCTCATGATCTCAGGGTTGTGAGATCGAGCCCCACATTGGGCTCTGCGCTGGGTGTGGAGCCTGCTTAAGATTCTCTCCCTCTCCCTCTGCCCCTCCCCAGTCCACTCTGCACTCTTTCTTTCTCTCTAAAAAAAAAATTAGTCTCTTAAATTTACCTCTTTAATGAGGTATAACTTGTATGCCACAAAGTGCGCTAATCTTAAGATCAATGAACTTCTACGTAGAAGTTGTACAACTGAGTAACCACCACCAAGACCAAGCACTCCAAAAAGCTCTCTCATTCCCCTCTCTTCTCCAGTGGAACCACTATCCTGGCTTTTAACACCATAGTTGAGCATTGCCTGTTATTGAACTTCATATAAATACAATCATACAGGATATCTTCTCTTTTGTTGGATTTCTTTTGCTCAACATTCTGTCTGTTGAGATTAGTTCATGCTGTCACATGCAGCAATAAATTGTTCTTTAGCAGGTTTTGTTACATAGTTTGATTTTTGGTCATTTCTAAATATTTTCTGATTTCTGTTATGATTTCTTCTTTGTCTTAAGAATGGCTTTAACAAAATTTTTTTATTGGGGCACCTGGCTGGCTCAGTCAGTAGAGCATGCAATTCTTGATCTTGGGATCATGATTTCAAGCCCCATGTTGGGTATAGAGATTCCTAAAAATATATATATATTTCTATTCATGGATAAAAGATGAGACATCACCTAATGAAATAATATGCAGCTATTAAAAAGAATAAAGCTAGGGCACCTGGGTGGCTCAGTTGGTTAAGCGTCCAACTTTTTTTTTAAGTTTAAATTCAATTAACATATAATGTATTATTGGTTTCAGGGGTACAGGTCTGTGATTCATCAGTCCTATGTAATACCCAGTGCTCGTTACAACACATACCCTCCCCAGTGAGCGACCAACTCTTGATTTCGGCTCAGGTCATGATCTCAGGGTCATGGGATGGAGCCCCGCGTAGGGCTCTGCACTCAGCGCTAAGTCTCCTGAGATTCTCTCTCCCTTTCTCTCTGCCCCTCCCCCTGTTCACACTCTAAATAAATAAACAAACAAATAAATAAAAAATTTTTTTAGGAATAAAGCTAATCTATAGGTACTGCTTTAGAACAATCGCCAAGTGTCGTAGTCTATTCGGACTACTATAATACAGACTGGATGGCTTATAAACAACAGAAGGTTTTTGCTCATAGTTCTGGAGGCTGGAAGTCCAAGATCAGGGTGCCAGCCTGGTCAAGTGAAGGTTCTCTTCCAGAACACAGACTTCTTGTACCCTCACATGGGAGGAGGGACCAGGGAGCTCTGTGGAGCCTCCTTTTTTTTTTTTTTTTAAGATTTATTTATTTTTACTTGAGAGTGAGAGAGAGGGAAGGGAGAGAATCCAAAGTAGATGACAACCCCCCCCCCAATGAGCGGGGAGCCTGACTCAGGGCTCAATCTCAGGACCCTGAGATCATGACCTGAGCTGAAACCAAAAGTTGAACACTTAACAGAGTGAGCCACCCAGGTGCCCAGAGTCTCTTTTCTAAGAGCACTAATCCCATTCATGAGGGCTCCACCCTTATGACCTAATCACCTCCTAAAGGACCCACACACTAATACCATCACCTTTAGGGGTTAGGATTTCAAAATATGAATTTGAAGGGAACACATACCTTCAGACCATAGCACCAAGGTATGCTGTGGGAAAAAAAATATATCTTTTGCCACAAAAATGCCGTGAAACACACTACCCCAATATGCAGTAGCTTTAAAACAGTTGTGGGGTTGGCTGAGAGTTGGCTGATAGGGACTGGGCTCAGCTGGGAAGCTCTGCCCCATACTGTTAAAAACAAGACACTGGGGCCCCAAACGGAGTCACGTATGCTACGCCCCATGTCACCAAACTAGGACTTAAGACAGTTTCAGCTTTCCCAGAAATGGAATCTTAAACCACTCAGTCAGGGATCACCTGATCAGCACGAGTGAGGTCATCTGCCTGATAGACCCCTGCCAGTCCCTAAAGGAAAAAGTAACCTTGCAATAATCAACCCACTCTTTGGCATAAATTCCTTGTTCTTGCTCCCTTCTGCCTAAAAGGTCTTTCATTTCAAACTGCTCCTCGGAGCTCCTTTCCATCTGCTAGGTTAGATGCTGCCCGATTCAAATTGATTTTTGCTCAAATAAACTCTTAAAATGTGTATTATGCCTCAGTTTCTCTTTGAACATTGTGGGGTGTGGGCCGAAGAGGGGCAGCCACACAAGGGAAGCCTTTCTCATGCCTGCGTCAATCACAAAAGGAAACACTCTCAGCCCCTGGAGGTCCAAGCTCAGACCCAGCAGGACCGTCGCTCTTGCCATTGGCCAAAGCAAGTCACATGACTGCACCCAACGTCAAGGCCATCATTCAGCCTACCTCCACAGGTAAGGCTCTTTTTATTTGTGTTTTTCTGAAATGGGCACTCACGCTCATACATACACACACAATTCTTATCCATGAAATATTTCTGGATGGATATTAGAAACCAGTAATCATGTTTGCTTCTGGGAAGGGCGTCTCGGGATCAAGGGAAGACAAAGACCTACTTTTCAGTCTATAGTCTCTTGTTCTCTGTGAATATCATTTCTGACAGTGCTTAACTTCTTCTTTTTTTTTAAGATTTCATTTATTTATTTGACAGAGAGAGACACAGCGAGAGAGGGAACACAAGCAGGGGGAGTGGGAGAGGGAGAAGCAGGCTTCCCGCGGAGCAGGGAGCCCGATGCGGGGCTCGATCCAAGGACCCTGGGATCATGACCTGAGCCGAAGGCAAACGCTTAACGACTGACTGAGCCACCCAGGTGCCCCAACAGTGCTTAACTTTTTATATTAAAAAGAAAGTGGTGAGGGCGCCTGGGTGGCTCAGTTAGTTAAGTGACTGCCTTCGGCTCAGGTCATGATCCTGGAGTCCCAGGATCGGTCCCGCGTCGGGCTCCCTGCTCAGCGGGGAGTCTGCTTCTCCCTCTGACCCTCCCCCCTCTCATGTGCTCTCTCTCTCTCTCAAATAAATAAATAAAATCTTTAAAACAAAAAAAAGTGGTGAGCTTTTTAAAAACTATGGCCAAAAAGGGCACCCAGCTCAATAGAGTCTCAGTCAGTAGAGCGTGCGACTTTTGATCTCAGGGCTGTAAGTCTGAGCTCCACATTGGGTGTAGAGATTACTTAAAAATAAAATCTTAAAAAAATAAAAATAAATAAATAAAAACTGTGGCCAGGAGGTGAAGAGAAAAATCCCCCAACTCATCTACCCATTTTCCTGACATGGCAAACTGAGGCCTTCAGTGATAGGATGGGGGTTTTGTTGAGTGCCTTCTTGGTGGTGGTCTTGGGCAACAGATCTTCCTCTGAGCCTCAGCTTCCTCATCTTTAGATGGGGCTAGTAATAATGCCTACCTCAGGGGGTGGCTGTATGGATTCAGGGGCTCTGCTAATCCTTGGCTGTGTGATCTTGGACAAGTCACTTGGCTCTCTGTGCCTCATCTCCTTCACCTGTGGAATGGAGATAATCATAGCACCTACCCTATCCGGTTGGTGTACATTCACAGAGTTAATTTACAAGACGTGGCATAGGGCCCACCCTGGGTAAGAACTCAGAACCCCCAGCCCTCATTGGTGTTGCGCAAAAGTGCTTGACACAGGACCGGCCGAAAGAAATGGTCACCTTAGTCAACACTGTCTCCTTTCAGCCTTGATCCCATTTAATCCTCAGCACTACGCTATGTGGGGAGCGTGATCATTCAGGTTTTATAGACTTGAAAAATAGGTGCTCAGAAACATTGCTTGCCCCAGGTTATATGGAAAGGAAATGGCAAGATCAGAATTTGAACTCAGATCTGCCTGGCTCCAATTGCCACCCCCACCCCCACCCCCCATACACACAGTGTTTACCGCGTGCTACTCTGTTCTAAACCTTTTACAGGGATTATTCACTAATCCCCACAAGAGCCTCACAAAGTAAGTTACCTGGAACCTGGAACCTGAGGCCCAGAGAAGTTCGTTCCCGGCTCAGGGGTCACACAGCCCGCAAATGATGGAGCTGGGACCTGCACCCGGCTCCAGGCCCTGCACTGCCTCTTCGTAAGCTCGTGGCAGGTCCAGAAATGATGTTCAGCACCCTGAGACCAACCCAGTGCGGGGAGGAGGGAAGGGTTTGTCTGCCCCCTTCTACCCTGTTCCCTAGAAATACCTGGGGAAGTTAGAGCGTGAGTTTGAGTTTTATCTCCCATTATTCAATCAACAGCTCTTCGTCCAACAATTCGCTCTGTGTTCAGCCTGTGCTGGGTAGCCCTGGGGACACAATGGTGCCTGAGACCGTCCCCTCCTGGGACTTGCATTCCAATGTTGGAGACAGACCTGTCCTCAAGACAGCGACGACCCAGAGTGGCAGGGCTGAGTCATGGGAGCCCAGGAGGCTGCCAGAGCCGGGGAGGAATGTCTCATCCAGCCTTGGGGGTCGGAGAGGGCTTCCTGGAGGAGGGAACATCTGCACTGGGGCTCAGAGAACAAGGTAGCAGAGAGCAGGTTGGCCGTGGCTCTGAGGAAAGGTGCGGATCTGCGCTGTAGTCCGGGGTCCGGACCACGGGCCAGCAGCGCCCTCTGCTGGACACATCCTGTAGTGCAGCGACCCAGGTACTGCAGGAGTTCGGAAAAGCCTCGCGTTGAACCAAATTCTATGATGTGAGAATCCTGTGCGCCCAGCTTTGGCCAATTTACATTTCTAAGACTTGATTCATTCAGTCAACCATTCAACAAATACTTATTGAGCACGTACTTTGCACCAGGCTCTGTTCTACTGCTAAAGATACAGTGCTGACAATACAGAGCCCTATCCATACGCTAACTCATTCAATCCTTGCAGCCTTTGACCTTCCCCATTTTACAGATTCAGAAAATTGACACACAGAGAAGTTACGTTACTTGCCCAAGGCCTTCACAGCCAGTAAGTGCTGGAATCAACTTCAAACCCAGAGCCAATTTTTAGCCATTACAATTACCTCGCCAATAATGTGATGAAACATCATATGACCACGTTACATAAAATAATTTTAGGCCCTGAAAAGTTTTGTGAACAAGATCAAGCAGGGGAATGCGGTAGTGTTTTGGTGAGACGGTGTAATTTGGGAGGGGCAGTCAGGGAAGGCCTCTCGGAGGAAGCGGCCTTTGAGAAGCTCCCAGACTAACGGATGGGATCTGTGGGAAGAGAGGTCCAAGCAGGGGGCACAGCCAAAGGAAAGGCCGGGCGGCAGGCACTGAAAGAAAGCCGTCGGTCTGGGATCCAAAGTTTCCAAGATTCCAGCTGCGCTGAAAGCCGACTTTCCAGACTCCAGCGCGCTGGAATCGTCCTCGGATTCCCCGGGCCCGAGAGACCACGGGTTCGTCGGCGCTGATTCTGCTACTGCCTCAGGGCCGGGGCCGCTGGGCTCCAGTGGAGCCGGGCGGTGGGCGGGGTCGGCCTCACCTGCGGGGGCGGGGCTCCCGGCCGCCCCGCCCCTCGGAGGAGCCGCCAGCGGCCCGACCCTCGGGGCTCAGCTGGGAACTGCGGGGCGTGCGCGGTGTGCGGGACTCGGCCGGGCGCATCGTGGCGGAGCGGGTCCCGGAGCCGCCCGCGCTCAGGTGGGCCCCCCGAGTGCGGGGCGGGAGTCCCGGGGACCGCGAGGATGGGGGCGGAGGGGGAGGGCTGGGCCCGGCGCACCCTTGGGCCCGCTGGCTTGGCGACGGGGACGGGCCTTGGGGCCCCTGGGAGCCCCCCTGCCCCGCCCTGGGGCTCCCCCCCCCGGGTCCGGAGGCCCAGCTGGGGCGCCCCCCCGCCCAGGGCGCAGGTAAACAGGAGCGAAGACGGGGCGGGGCCTGGGGGGAGGGAAGGGGCCCTTGTGACGGCCTGGCTGGGGAAGCCCGGGTGCGCGGGACTGGGCCAGCCCCGCCAGGGGCAAGGTGTGTGGTTTAGGGGGCTGGCCGTGGTGGGGGCCTCCTGCCTGCTGGTGTGGGAGTGGAGCTGGTGCGTGTGAGAGGCGGTGTAGGAAGCCCAGGTGTGTGTGATGGTGTAGGCAGCTCAGGTGTGTCTGATGGTGCAAGAGGCTCAGGTGTGCGAGCGATGGCGTCAGGCGGTGGGTACCGGTAAGAAAGGCAGAGGGACGGTCCGTGGAACCCTGCGCGGGCGCCGAGGGACTGTGGGAATGATGTGGAGCTCTTTCGGAGATAGGAACACGTGGGCGACCTCTGATTGTGAGTCTACTGCGGGGGGTGGGGGCTGGGGGTGGGGGAGGGAGGTGAACTGTTTTGTAGGATTAGGTGCGTGACCCAGAGCTTGCGGGGCTGGGCAGTCTGTCTGCCTGTAAGGTGCGGGGAGCCGCAGGGAGGTGGGCGGTGGGGGACCCGCATGGATGGCCAGGGCGTGCCTGTGATTAACACCGTCAGCTGTGCGGTTGTGCGTGCGTGAAAGGGAGTTGTTGTTCGCGGGACTGAGTGTGGGCAAAATCGTGTGAAAAATGGTTGGAGCTGTCAGAATGACTCTCCGTGAACTTATGTGAACCTGACTTTGTGGGGCTTGTGTGTGACTCTGAGTACGGTGTGATACGCACACACATACGTATAGCGAGAGGGCTTGGCCAAAGCCCCACATATACGTAGAGATTGATGGCAGGTGAGAGCCTGCAGAATATAAAATCCATGGCTTATGTGCCTTCCCTACTGTGTGTCTCAGGGTATATGATCGTGAGCACGGGCGGAGGTACCCAAACCACTGGGCTGCTTATGGTGGACTAGAGGGTACACGCAGAAACCGTGGATGATCTGTCTCCACCGCTGCCTGTGCCTGTCGTGGGCACCCCCCTGGGACAGGACGGCTGAGTCTGTGTTCAGGAACCATTGATATGCCCACATTTGGAGCTGTGTGTGTCTGCGTGCGTGCTACGGGCGGGTGTGTGAATCCCTGGCTGGCCCGGCGAGGTGTTGGAGGAAGTGGGGAAGGAGGTGACGGGTCCGCAGTGACTCCTAGGAGTGAGTGTGTGTGCGTGTGCACACGTGCCTGGAGGAGGCACATGATGGAGAGTTAGCTGCTTGCAGGACCGTGTGAGTGCGGGAGAGGGGTGTGTCGTGGGGGTAAGTGCAAGGAGACAGGCTGAATGTGAGTGATTTGGTTATCTTTTCACAGCGGGGGGTGCGGGGTGGACAGAGCTTGTGTGTGTGTGTGTGTTGGCTTTTATCCCTGAGAGGAAAATAGACCTGTGCGTTGGGTTGTCTTTCCAAGAGGAGAGCGTACATGTGTTATTTCTTTTTTTTTTTTTTTTTTTTAAGATTTTATGTATTTATTTGACAGAGAGAGACACAGCAAGAGAGGGAACATAAGCAGGGGGAGTGGGAGAGGGAGAAGCAGGCTTCCCGCCGAGCAGGGAGCCCGATGCGGGGCTCGATCCCAGGACCCCGGGATCATGACCTGAGCCGAAGGCAGGCGCTTAACGACTGAGCCACCCAGGCGCCCCTGTATTAGGTTTTTTGAAAGGAAAATGCGGATGTGTGGGACTGTATTCAGTTTTATTTTTTAGAGGAGACAGAGCATGTCCAGAGTATGTCGTGTTTCTGAGAGGAGAATGTTTATCACGTTCTATTTTTAAGAAAGGAGTGTGTGTACGTTGAGTTGTATTTCTGAGAGGGGAGCGTGTGTATGAGCGGGTGTGTTTCTGAGAAAGTATGTATATTGCACTGTATTTGAAAGAAGAAAGCATGTTTTCGATTTCTGAGAGGAGAATGCATGTGTCGCGTTGTCTAAGAAGGGAGGGTGTGTGTGTGTTGGGGTCTATTTCTGGGAGCGGACTGTGTGTGTGTGTGTATGGTGTGTGTATAAGGGCTCCAGAGGCACCACGAGCTGTCATTGACTTTGTCACCCACAGACAACCACATTGTTGGGACCCCCACCCATTAGCATCGAGGCCTCAGACTCTGAGTTGTCACATGGCTAGTGTGACATCCCTGGGCTGTGGCTGCCACACGTGTGTCCCAACATGCCTTGGGCTGGCTGAGCCTGTCTGCAGTGGAGGGTGGAGCCCCTGTTCCCTTGGGTCTGTCAGCTCCTCAGGTCCTGGGAGCTGACACATGAGCCCCCCCCGTCCTGATCCCCCCCAAACCTAAAGGGCTCCTCTGCTTCCGGCGCCCCAGCCCCTTGGCCCTGTCCTCCCGCCCCACCCCCAGTGGTCTGACTGGTTCCCAACAAAACACCCTAAGAATGAGCTCACGGAGAGGCCGCCGCCTCCACACGCCCCGCCCCAAGCGCCCGGCAGAGGCGGGGGTGTCCAGTCCAGGTCACACGGCCGGGAGGTGTTCTGGGCCCAGGGATCTGGGGCCCTTGGGGTGGACGGGGCTGGCCAGGTGAGCTGAAGGCAGGTGAGAGACCACGAGACCACTGTTTGCCCTCTTTGGGTTAGTTATACGTGGGGTTTTGGACTTGCCCTCGGGGCAGGGCCCGGGGCTGAGGACAGAGCTAGACTAGGATGTTTCCAGTTGCCGGCTGGCTGGGACGGGTGTGGGACAGGGAGCCAGCCGGAGTGAGGAGGGCACGGGGACAGAGGGCCGGCCGGGATGGCTGGACAGGGAGACAGTCGGGAAGGGTCCTCCTGGGCCCGAATGGCATACAGGCTGACGATTCCCCAACCCCCCCCCAGGAGCAGCAATGTCAGTGCAGGTGGCAGCCCCTGGAAGCGTGGGGCTGGGCCCAGAGCGCCTGAGCCCCGAGGAGCTGGTGCAGCAGACCCGACACGTGGTGCAGGGGTTGGAGGCCCTGCGGGCCGAGCACCATGGCCTGGCCAGGCACCTGGCTGAGGCCCTTGCGGGACAGGGCCTGGTGGCCGGCTTGGAGCTGCTGGAAGAAAAGCAGCAGGTGGTGAGCCACGCGCTGGAGGCCATCGAGCTGGGACTGAGTGAGGCCCAGGTATGAGGGGACCAGCTCTCCAGCTATGCGGGTGAGGCTCAGAGCGGGGAGGAGGCCTGGGGATGAAGGAGACAGGTATGCGGTGGGGGTGGGGAGCCAGGCCTGGGGAGGAGAGGCGCTAGGCCGGAAATGGGATTCCTGGGCAGCATTAGGGGGTCCTGGTGTGGTGCAGGGGCCCCTGAACCAAATGGCATCCATCTATAGAACTCTGGGTCCTGGGGAGACTTTGGGGTCACATGGGTAGAATATGAAGTGTCCCTACATGTAATTTGTGTGGCTGGGTGAGATCAGAAGGGTCCCCGGACAGGATCTGGGTATGGCCGCTGGGAGCCCCTGCACAACCTTGAGTACCATGGAAGCGGGGGACCCTGGGCGGAGTGGGGGTGCTCGGGGTCGGGCCCCTGACCCCTGGGCCCACGCAGGTGCTGCTCGCCCTGTCGGCACACGTGGGCTCGCTGGAGGCCGAGAAGCAGCGGCTGCGAGCGCAGGCCCGGCGGCTGGCCCAGGAAAACTCATGGCTGCGGGAGGAGCTGGAGGAGACGCAGCGGCGGCTCCGGGCCAGTGAGGCGGCCGTGGCCCAACTGGAGGAGGAGAAGAGCCACCTGGAGTTCCTGGGGCAGCTGCGGCAGTATGACCCGCCTGCGGAGAGCCAGGTGCTGCCGGGCTGCGCCGGGCGCTGGGCCCCCATCCTCCTTAGACACCCCACAGACCTGTACCCCCCACCCCCGGGAGCCCCCCGCCGTGCCCTAGATCCTCCCTCCAAAGCTCTGGATCCCTGACAGAGTTCCACAACCTCCAGACCCACTAGAATGTCCACAGAAGCGCCCCCCCCCCGGCTTCCACAAAGCCCCCAGATCCTCCCCAAGCCCTCAGGAACACCCCCCCCTGCCGAGGCTCCTGACCACTGCCTCCCTCAAACCCTGAGATCCAGGACCCCGGTCTCTAAAGCAAACTCCCAGCCCTCTTGACCCCCCCCTTTCCTGCCCTCCACAGCGGCCTGAATCCCCCCCTCGCCGAGACAGCCTGGCCTCCCTGTTCCCCAGTGAGGAGGAAGAAAGGAAAGGTGGGTGTCGGGGATCCTGCAGTTGTGGGGCCGCTCAGCCCCGGAGGACGAGAGGCTGAGGCTGGGGAGGGACCGTGAGACCCCGAGGTGGGTGTCCGCGCAGGGGAGCGGGAGCACGAGGCCAAGGGGCTGGGTCAGGGCGGGTGACGGCCGAGGCTGGAAGCCGTGAAACCAGGCGTGGTGGCCGCCGCGCCGCAGGCCAGGCAGACCCCGTGTTCAGGTCCCACGGACCAGCTAGACGCCTGCGGTCCCAACCTCAGAGGCCCGGTGCGGGGCCCGTCACCGCAGGCCCCGTGGGGCGGCTGTGGTCCTGGGGGAGGTGTCCCCTTTTACGCGGTGGCAAGGCTGGGAGGCCGGCGGCGCCCTGATGCCCGGCGGCCGCCCGCAGGCCCCGAGGCAGTGGGGGCTGCCGCGGCTCAGCAGGGGGGCTACGAGATCCCCGCCCGCCTTCGGACCCTGCACAACCTCGTGATCCAGTACGCGGGCCAGGGCCGCTACGAGGTCGCTGTACCGCTGTGCCGTCAGGCCCTGGAGGACCTGGAGCGGAGCTCAGGCCACTGCCACCCCGACGTGGCCACCATGCTCAACATCCTGGCGCTGGTATACCGGTGAGACCGCAGCCGGCCCTGGACCCGTTGTTGGGGGCGCGGGAGCTGGGGTCCTGCTCTGCCAGCATGGGGCACCTGGGTGGGTGGGGCTGGGGGAAGCCGCTGTGACCCAGGCGAGGAGTCGTCAGAGAGCGTGGGCAAGAGACCCCAACAGCGCGGGGAAGAGACCGGGGGCTTGCCAGCAGAGGGAGCCTGTGCTCGACTTGGAAGGTAGTGGAGACACCCACAGGGGACCGCGGAAGGGTGACCGCCCAGCGTGGCTCACCCCCCTCCGTCCCTGGGCCACCTCACAGGGACCAGAACAAGTACAAGGAGGCCACAGACCTTCTCCACGATGCCCTGCAGATCCGGGAGCAGACGCTAGGCCCTGAGCACCCTGCAGTGAGTGGGGGCCCAGGAGTGAGGGCTGCGGGGCCCTGCCTCTCCCCCTCCCCCGCCCCAACACACACCCTGACCTGCCTCCCCTACCCTGCAGGTGGCCGCCACCCTCAACAACCTGGCGGTGCTCTATGGGAAGCGGGGGCGGTACCGGGAGGCGGAGCCCCTGTGCCAGCGAGCCCTGGAGATTCGGGAGAAGGTACTGCCCACCCCCGCGGAGTCCCTGGTCCACTGGCCCCCGCGGGGTCCCTAGTCCACGGGCCCCTGCTGCCCACCCCCGCGGAGTCCCTGGTCCACGGGTCCTTCCCACTTGATCCTGATGCGCTCAATTCAGTGGCTCGTGCCTTGTGACCCTGATCCTATGATATCCTTCCCATCTGCTCTTGTGAGCCCCCAGTTTGAGCCTAGATCATCTCATGACCCCACTGTGCTTGACCTTTAATGAACTCCATCTGATCTTGACTCTACTCGTCCTTCTACATCACTTCGTATGCCTCCCAGCCCAGTCCTGACCTTCCAATCCCATATGACCACCTTGACCTGATTAAGCCTGTTTGTGCAACTTCTACCCTCTGGCCTACAATCTCCTAACTCCCCATTGGTCCTATGAACCTTTCCTCATGACCCCCCCTTGCGGCTATCAGTATCACATCCATCCCCCCCAAACCCTAGGTCCTGGGCAGCGACCACCCGGACGTGGCCAAGCAGCTCAACAACCTGGCCTTGCTCTGCCAGAACCAGGGAAAGTTCGAGGAGGTGGAGCAGCACTATGCCCGAGCCCTGAGCATTTATGAGGCCCTGGGAGGGCCCAACGACCCAAACGTAGCCAAGACCAAGAACAACCTGGTGAGGGCGCTGCGGGGCGCAGGTACAACTCGGCCCTGGGGCCGACCGCCAGGGGTCCCCCAGGAGAGACACCCACTGGCTCAAGTGAGCCTCTGGAGCAGGGGCCCTCTAAGACTCGGCCTCTGAGCTGGGCCCTGACTCGTGAGATCACTAGGCACGTAGAGGACATGGAAGCCACAGGAAACACGCAAGTTGGTGGGGCCAGATGACAGTGTCAGATGTTTATTGAGCTCTGGACCCCCTTCTTAGTCCTTAGGGTCCTTTAAGAAATGGATGGTCCTTTCCCTTAAGAGGTAGGTGCTCCTTTCGTCCCATTTTGCAAATAAGGAAACTGAGGCACAAAGGTGGTGTCACTAGCCCAGGGTGGAGCAGGAACCAGTCACCTGCCCTAGGTCACGAGGTGGGGGGAGGGGAAGATGCGCCAGGGGCGCTCCAGATCTGAGCCACGATCACCCACCCTCCCCGCAGGCCTCAGCCTACCTGAAACAGAACAAGTACCAGCAAGCAGAAGAGCTGTACCGAGAGATCCTGAGCCGCGAGGACCTGCCTGCCCCTCTGGGTGAGCCCCCGGCCCCGCCCTTGCCCCCCAGGTGACTGCTCCATGTCCCCACTGCACTGTCCCCTCTGTTCCTAGGAGCCCCCAACACAGGCACAGCTGGTGACGCAGAACAGGTGAGGAGGGAGGATGGGTTTCTTTCGCTCCGGCTCCTGGGGCGGGGACTGGAGGAGAAGGGGGGCACTGACTGGTCCTGGGCGCCCTCCCCAGACCCTTCGTCGGAGCAGCTCCTTCTCCAAGATCCGGGAGTCGCTAAGGCGTGGAAGTGAGAAGCTGGTCTCCCGTCTCCGAGGCGAGGGGGTGGCAGGGGCAGCCGGGTGAGTGTCTGATCCGAGCAGGAAGCTTCTGCAACCCACCCCACTCCCTGTCCTGTTCCAGAACCTTCCACGGTTCCCCTCTCCTACCCATAGTCACATCCGGTGCCAGGCAGGTCTTGCCCGGAGTGGGAGGCAGACACTCGGGGGACTCACCGTGCCACCCTCTCTTCACAGGATGAAGAGAGCCCTGTCGCTCAACATGCTCGACGTGGATGTTCCAAAGGCTGCTGGGCTCCAGGTGAGAGGGGCTGGGGGGCACGCTGGCAGGCCCAGAGGGAGGCGTGGGCAGGGCCAGGCTGGTGTGGGAATGGACCCAAGAACAGAAGGGCCGGGGGAGGGACGGGCCGGGTCCTGCCCCTTGCCCACCCCTCCCCTGCGCCTGTCCGCAGTTCCCCAGTCAGCACCCGGGCGAGGTCTCGCGGACCCTCAGCACCAACACCCAGGACCTGGGCCCCCGCTGAAGGTGACAGGACTGCGTGGCTACAGCTTCTCAGGAAGAATGGGGAAGGGGTGGCCTTTCATCTCCCCAAGTTGCTCCCCACCTCTTGGGGGCACCCACGGTATGGGGCTCCCTGTTCTTCTCCTCTGATTAAAGGCTGTAGATCTGGAAGCCAGGAACGTGTGCCTGAGGTTTCCTGTGAGGACCTGAGGCCACCTCCCAGCCGCTGGGCCCCAGGGCCAGGTGAGCCCCCGGAGTCGCCGCACGCAGCTACGGCCCTGTCCGCACCTTGAGCTACAGCTGCTGGGCAATCTGCTCTATCCTCCGCAGCGTCTCCTCAGATTCCAGCTGCTCCCGGCTGAGCAGGGACAGGCCCAGCTGGTCCTCCTGGAGGAGGGGGAGAGGAGTCAGCTCCGGGGTGGGCCGGACGACTGTAGCGCCTCCCCACAGGCCCTCCCTGGGACAGTGGGGGCCAAGGGGCAGAATGTTTGAATCTAGAAACACCCATCGAATGGGGAACATCCCCCTGGAAGCAGAAGCCAGGCCTGAGGAGGGAGAGGGAAGCCAGCTGCTTTCCCAGATGGAGGACTCTGGCTCTGGCCGCGCCCCTGGCCTGTGGGCACGCGCACACACACCCCTGTGTTGAGGGCAGGCCAGGCCCCCTCTAGCTCACCCGGTGAAATGGCTGAGCCATCTGCCTCAGGAAGTACTTGGCAACCTGGACTCCCTCATCCACAGTCAGGTTGAGGTTGGCGTCGGTGAGGTGCTCCTGGATCCAGCGGGGCAGTTTCCCACGCTTGTCTGCCCGGGCAAACCGCTTTCAGCAGAAGGGCGAGGGAGAGAGGGAAGACATCAGGCCCCCAGCGCGGTGGGGGGGCCGGAGCCCAGGCCTCCTTCCCCATCTAGAAAAGGGGGACAGCCTGGTAGGCAGAGGCCCCTGCACCCGCACCTTATCGGCAAAGACCATGAGGCCGTAGTCTGTCTTGCCCCGGATGGCCCGGCCCACGCACTGGGCCGCATGGCGCATGGCGTCGAAGGTGAGAAAGTCATTCTCTCGGATCTGGAACTGGTCCCGCAGGTACTCCAGCCGCGCCTGCCCGAGAGAAGAGAGCAGAGCGGTCCCTCCTGTCCCTCCCACATGCCAGCCCAGGCCCGGTCCCTCCGAGCGGCCCCCGGGGCTGCTCACCTTGAGGATGCGGCTCTGCGTGTAGACGTAGGGGACGCCGAACATGATGACCGCGCGCCCGTAATGGTGCACTGGGGGGGCGAGCACAGGAGGGGGGCCGGAGAGAGGGGGAGATCAGGCTGGGGGGGGGCGGTCCGCTGGGGGAAACAGCCAGAGCCCCATGCAGGCACCTGGGGATGGGGAGAGCCCGGCCCACTCACCAAAGTCGATTCCCTCGGACACTTTGCCCCGGGCCACGGACAGCAGGATGGCTCCACGGCCATTCTCACAGGCCTGGGGAGGGGAGGCCGAGACAGGTGCTAGGTCCCCCAGAGCTGCATCCTCCGGGCCCCCTGCATGCAGTCTCCTGGCCCTCCCCCTGCCCCCCCTCCCCGCGCCCATGCCCACCTCCTGGTACTTCTCCAGGGCGACGCTGGTCTCGGCCCCATCTTGCGTCTCAATGAAGAGGAGCTTATTCCTCTGGATGTTTTCAAGAATGCCCTGGGAAGGACAGCAGGCGGGTCAGGCTGTGGGTTGGCAGGAAGCGGCTTAAGGCACAGGCATCCTGGCTCCGGTCAACTCTGCCCCGGTTCCTGTGCGGCCACCCGCTTCGGTCCCAGGGTCCCAGCGGCCAGCAGAGACTCGGCGGGGGCCGGGGGGGTTGCGGGCCGGTCTCACTCCTGGAGGAAAGCTCTGTGATTCCAGGCACGGAACCCATCCCCGCACCCCATCTTTCGGGCAAGTGGGGCAGGCATATGGCCCAAGATGGCCCACTGGGACACTCCACCCCCCCAGCTGGTGCTTAGTGGAGGGGCTGATGTAGGCCAGGCTGGGGCTGCCCAGAGATTTCCGTGACACTGCACTAGCTTTGTGACAGCAACCAAGGACAGACGCAGGGACAGACCGATGTGACAGAATGGAGCGTCCAGAAACACACTCGCACACCGATGGCTCACCCATACCATTCAGGGGGGACAGTGCTTTCCAGTGAATGGGGCTGCAGCAACTGGAGTTCCATAGGGGGAGACAAAGAACCTTGACCCCGACCTTACACCACACACAAAGATGTGAGGTACCTCACAGACCAGATGTGAAAGCTAACACGAGGCTTCTAGAAGAAACACAGGAGGTGATCTTCAGGACCTTGGGGCAGACAAAGCTTCCTTAAATAGGACATACAAGACTCAGGATGTGGGCTTGGGTGGCCAGCAGCCACCTTTCCCACGGTGTGGAAAGCGCCCATCTGAGGACAAGACCAAGGTCTTGACCAAGTGGACAAGGCTCCCCCACCCCGCTCCCTGGAGTGTGGCTCAGCCAAGTTCTCTCATCTCACCCTAAAGAAGCGCCTGCTTTCACTACCCGAGAGCTGGGCCATGATGCACGAGAAGTGGAGAGGTCACGACGGCCCCCTGCCAGCCCCCCAGGGCCTGGCTGCGGTGAGCCCCATTTCCAGAACACTCTCTGACCTCACCCCTGCACTGTCCCGCAGGGGCTCTTGAGTTTTTAACCTGGATGTGGGGGGAAGGCAGGGGGGACTAAGGTATACACCGTTTGTTCTGTGAACTGTTCATATATGTTTTATACACTGTCCTGTCACCTATGATACATGTCACCACTTAAAACACGAGACAAATGAAGCCAACACACAGAGGGAGAGAGCCGGGGGCTGAAAAGAGCGGAGCCCCCCCCGGGGAGCGGGCGGCTGGGCATACCTGCTCATACCAGGAGGCCACAGTGCTCTCCATGTACTGGTAGCTAGTGAAGAAGGCCACGATGCCGTCAGGGACCACGGCGGACATCTCCAGCAGGAGGTTCCCATAGTTCCGGATCACCGCTGGGGGCGGCGGGGGGGGCGGTCAGAGGTTGTGCGCAGGTCCCGCTCCCCCCATCAGAACTTTCCTATCTAATGCCCCGTCTTGAACTTGGGGTTCCTAGAAATCCCCGAGGCCACCTGGAGGGCTGTTCACACACATTCCACTTGTCTTTCCAGGCCCCTGGGAGGACGGCACCCCCCGCCCACCCCTGGAGTTAGGTGTGACCATGTGACTTGCCCTGGCCAATGAGTGCAGAAGCGGCCGTGGGTCACTTCCGGGTGAACACCTTTATGAGGCACAGCACCATTACCAGGATCCTTCCTGCCACCCCTCACCCTCGTAGTGACGCATCCAGTGGGGAAGGTCCCCAGGGGGAGGAGACACGGGGCAGGCCCCCACCAACCCACGGCGGCACATACTGTGAGCAAGAGGTAACCTCTATGTAACCCCACTTGGACTCGGGGCTATGTGCCAGCTTGCTGCAGCCTGGCCTAGCCCACTGATCCACCCGCCCTCTCAGAACCCATGCAAGCCGCCCCCACGAGCAGCATACCAATATCTTCCCGGGTCTCAAACTTGGAGCTGATGGCCACCTGGTCGTTGCCACGACCAATGATCTGCAGAGAGCGAGAGGCGTCACGCTAAGCAAACGGCAGCACCCACTGCTGGTGCCGGGCTCAGCTTCTTACAGACCCGAGGTCACGGACTGAGCCGTCGGCTCCCGTTATCTGCACGGCACGGGTGACGACCTCCGGCCCGGAGAAGGTGAGCTGCCTGCCCCAGGGCACGCAGCAAACCCACGGCGGCGGCAGGACTGAGCCCAAGTCTGCGCACGTGGCTGACCAGCAAGCACACGCTCCCGGCCCTGGCGTCCGGGCCCGGCAGTTCCCGGAGAAAGCGTCTCACCACGACCTCGGCAGCCACCAGCCACGGGTGCGCCCCCCTCCCCCACCAGCAACTCCACAGACCATGGTGCAGGACGTGGCCGTCACCAGTCCCCAACCCGTGAAGGGCAATTCCAAAGGCCAAGAAACTCCAGACAGTTCACTTCGGCGCCAACTCCTCCAATAGCAAAACCCGCCCTCACCTGAGTCTGTCCGGAGTCCTGCCTTAGCCGCCTTAGTCTGAAGTCCCAAAACATGCTCCTGCTGAACTAGGACTTCCACTGGTGGGAGCTGCCCCAACCCCGCTGGGAAGGCCACATAGCACACAGCATGTGCTTTGTTTTTTAGTCTGGAAAATTCTCAATTCTAAAATACATCTGGCCCAAGGGATTCAGATAAGGGACGGAGGGCCCACATTATGATGCCTGTTTTACAAAGGAGACTGAGGCAGGGCAGAAGGGTCGTCATCATCAAGGTCACGGCCAGAGGACAAACTAGGCAGAGCCCACGTTAACCAAGACGTTGACTGAGTGCCGACTGGCACCAGGCCCTGGGCCACATAAGCGTTTTATACCCGCCCTCTCACTATCCCCTCAACCACCTGGGAGGTCAGGGAGGCTGCATTCCCATTTTACAGATTAGAAACTGAGGCTTGGGGAGTCACACCCACAGGGAGAGGTACCATCCAGCCCCGATCTGTCTGAATCCAGAGTCTGTGCCCTCGGCTGTAACACTCTCCTGCCTCAACAGCAGGGGGGGGACAGAGGGAGGAAAGGCGGCACACCTCCCCTGGCCCAGCACCCACCCTCTCCCACGCACCATGGGGCAGAGGCAGACCCGGGCCAGCGTCATGGTGAAGGTTGCCAGGGTGACAGGATGGAAGTCCAGAATCTTGGGGTAGATGTCCAGTGGGGACAGGGTCTGCAGCAGGGACAGCAGGAGGGATCTTAGCAGAACTGGGCAGCAACCAGGTGCCTCACACTTGAGGGCTGGGCACTGGGGGCGGAGAAGGGTCCTCACCCCAGATGTGATGATGACAGACTGGAAGCGCTCAAACACAGGTTTGATGGCCAGTGAGGCGTCCATGCAGCTGTAGGAAGCAGACGAGGTGGTGAGGACCACGCTGGTGCCCGCGTGGTCTGTTCACACCCCCAACACTGGGTCGGGTCTCACCTGAAGTGCAGGATGGGGTTGGCAATGGTGGGGGTCCTGTCATCAAAGGGCTCGATGATGATGGTGAAACCTACAAGCGGGTGAGATTCCTGGTCACCAGTCGTTGCCACACCCACCCGGCCACTCTCTCCTGCCCCATTAGTGACTGGTGGGCCACAGTTCTCAAGCTTAAAACCCAGGCATCAGGAGTTCAAAGTACACCCCAACTGCCCGCTTCTCCCAGGGCTGACACCCACTCAGGGAGCATCATGAGCAGAGAGCACCAGTCACTCCTCAGACTCTCCCACACCGCGACTCAAGCCCAAGCCTGGAGCCCTCCACCATGATCCTTGTATCTAAACCATCAGGCGGGTCAGCTCTGCTTCTAAAGCCTATCTGCAATCTGACCACTCTCCCCACCCCCTCCCCCACTATCAACTCTAGCCTGGACTATTGCAGTCACCTCCCTGGGCTTCCAGCTCCCAGCCCTGCTCCCTTCCCAGCAGCCAGAGACACCCGGTGAAATCCTGAGTCAGGTCACATCCCTGCCCTGCTCAGAAGCCCTGCACAGCTCCCCAGTCCCCTTCCAGAGTCCAAAATTATCTGTGAGACCCTGCCACACTGACCCATTTCCTCCTGGCTCATAGGCCACCTCCTGCCTAACTTTCAAAAACCACCAGGCTCACTCCACCCCAGGGCCTTTGCGCTTGCTGGCCCCACAGCCTGAAAAGTTTCCCCAGGCAGCTGGTTCCACTTGGTCATTTGGAACTCAGCTCAAATGTCAGTGCCTCAGGCCTTCCTTGGCCACTGCAGGCATGCTCCAACATGGCAACATTTTTGTTTCTTGTGAAAACTATCCCTTTCTGGAATTATTTTGTTTGAGTCTTTGCTACCTGTCTTCCTCTCTGCAATGTAAGTTCCAGAGATCAGGAATAAGGTCCCTCCGTGTTCCTGTCACTTCCTCAGTGTTAGGCCTGGCCCATTTTTTGAAAAAATAGGTGAATGAATGAATTCACATATTGTTCCACTTAATTAAAAACAAAAACAAAAACAAAAATGTCCTCTGTGCCCAGCCCTGTACTGGGGAAAACAGTGGGAACTAAGACAGTTCCGGCCCTGCCCTCTCAGGGCTCAAAGTCTGATGATGGGGACACAGTCCTGTCCCCAGAGAGTGACCACTCAAAGTAGACAGGGCTGGGACAGGGGAGCCAAGAGGAGGGGAGCTTGACCCAGCCTAGGGGTCAGGGCGGGCTTCCTGGAAGAAGGGACATCTCTAGCGAGGCAAGAACTGAAAAAGAGAAGGAGGTAAGTAGTTGGGCCCTGAGGAATATTGGGACAGATGTTCCAGGTAAAAGAACGTGAAGTGTTGGTGGATGGGGAAGTGGGGAGGAGAAGAGAAAGCCAGTCCCAGAAGGAAGATGGGGTGGGACAGGGGGATGGACACAGAAGGAAGCTTCTCATGGGACTCGCTGCTAACAGGTGCTGGGGTTGGGGGACAGCCTCTCCATCCTCTGGGCTGGTGCAGGGTGTCAGGAGTCCTGACCTGGTTTCCAGGATAGAGCAGTAATCGCCAGGGATCAGACTGAGCCCTTGGCCAGCTTAACGCTGAGGAGGGGAGGGAGTGCTGACCAGTGAAGCCTCAGGACCACTTCCCCTCTTCCTGGCACGCTGGATACCTGAGCACTGCACTCAGCTCCCTGCCCCCAACCCCAGGCACCAGGTCCCACCTCTCTCTCCAGCCCCTCTCCTTCTCCCATCGTGGCCCAGATCCCGGCCCCTCCCTTGCTCAGAACCTCCCATGGCTCCCCACTTCCTGGGAGTAGAAGGGCCAACTCCTTACCACACCCTACAGGGTGAGCGACCCCCCCCCCCGCCAAGAGCTCCTCTGGCCTCATCCCCCATCCTACTCCACTCTGCAGCCAGAGGGAGCCTCCGAAAATATTAATCCGAGCACGAGGCTTGGCTAACTCAAGACCTATCTGTGGAACCTCCCTGCACTCAAAACAAAGCCCAAACTCCTGAGCCCAGCCCTACAAGGTCCTGAATGTCCCCGTCCCACAGACAAGCCTCTGGACTCTGCTGGGATCCTGATTCTGGCTGCCGGGCGGTGGGGGGGTGGTGTTGCTTGCCGAGGCAGGAGCTTACCCTTGGCGTAGGTGCTGACGAGGGTGGCGAAGTTAGCCAGGAGGGTGAGGGGAGAGAAGTCGGCAAGGTCAGAGATCTCCAGGGTGTGCAGGAGGGAGCGGAGACGCTCGGCACAGAATCTGGTGCAGAGGCCAGGCAGGGTCAGGGGGGCGGCGGAGTGCCAACGGGACAGTGACCCGCCTCCGCCGTCAGCCCGCACACACGCCTTCCCAGGTGACTGGGTGCTTGGTGGGGACAGACTGGGGCTGTTTCAGTCACCCGTGACTCCACACTCTCCAACTGCACACACCGACCAGCGAGCAGACGCTCTAGTCACGTGGTCACACAATCTCATGCAGGTCCTTGGTCAAAGAGCACAGAGCAGGCGCTCAGGGAACATGACCGGCTAGGATCCCATCTTTGCCCTCACGAGTCCCTCACGAAGGAGGACAGACGACGCCACCCCGAGGGCCGCCCCACCCCGAGAGGCAGGGCGGCCAGGGCCTTCGGAGCCCTACAGGCCTGGCTTCACACGACTCCCCCATGAGGTGCTGTGTGACCCTGGGCGATGGCTTGCCGTCTCTAGGCCACACTGTCCTCATCTGTGGCCAGGGACGCCGTACTGAGACTCCACAAGATGCAGAAAGTCAAATGCTTAGCTCATCATTGGTGCTCAAGACAGGATGAGTTACTTCTACCACTGCTTTCTCATTTAACCACCACAGAAACCGGAGAGAGTAAAGGTGATGACCCCCTACCCATTCAACAGAGGAGGAAACGGAGATTCAGAAAGGACCCGTGACTTATCCAAAACAGCAAAGGAACAGTAGAGAAGGCCCCACCCCACTCCCAGGTCCACGCTCTGCTTGCTCTGTGCTGGGGAGACTGACCCACCCCACAGTCTGCCTGGGGGGGGGTGTTCCTGCCCTCAGACTTCCGGGGGACAGAGAGAAGCACCAGCAGGAGGAGACGGGGGTCCAGGGGATCCACGGCATTTTTACCCCCTCCCCAGCTCCCCCCCTGCTGGGTCTTGTCAGGAGCCCCGCTCCAGGACCACTCCCTCCTGTGCCACCATGGCTTGAGGTGGGAATTCCTGAGCTCTTACAAGTGCCCAGGCCCCTGTGGGCCCTTCTGCCCTGCCCACCCCTGTGTCAGCAGTCCCTCCATCAAGCGCTCTTCAGGTAAGCCCTCTGAGGAAGCCACGTGTCGCCTGCCAGTTTCCTGCCCAGCACAGGGACCCAGGAGCAGCTCAGAGGCGGCCCGCGGGTCGGCCATCACACGCGATCCCCCTACCTGGATCGCTGACTCCCGACACCAGCAACGTGGTGGCCCCAGCCACGGAGGCCGAGGTTCAGGGAGGGCCCGGGGTCTGCCCCACGCCCCCGTGGGGACCCGACACCACCGCCCAGCCGCGTGGGGCCTCACCTGAGGGGCTTGCGCTGGATGCACACGCGCTGGGCCAGGCCGCTGAGGAAGGCGGGGGGGCTCTCCTGCACCACGTGCTGGACCCGCAGCCGCCACTTGACATACTCCAGCAGCCGCCGCAGGAAGCCCAGGAAGTGCTCGGCCGTGCGGATGGAGCCGGGCACAGCCTCTGCGGGACGAAGGCGTCAGCCACCACGGAGGCGCGGGCAGGGGACAGGGAGCGGGTGGCGGGGGGACGCGCGGCTCACCCTGTAGCACCTCGTCAGGAAGCACGGGGTTGGCCAGGTGGGCGTCGGTCTCCCGGGCGGCACTGGCCTCCCGCAGCCCCTCCACCAGGCGGCAGTACTCTTCCCGCAGCCGCTGCTCATCGGTCTCCTTGATCCTGCAGGGGAGGGGGGCATGTGGGGGCGGGGGCACGGGAACAGGGCTGGTGGCCCGGGGGGCAAGGCGGGCAGAAGAGGCGGGGGCCAGACGGCAGGGGCGGGCGGGCACCAGGTGGAGCGGACAGAGCCCCCACCTGAGCACCGTCTTCTGTAAGGTCTCCAGGTTGCCCTGGCAGCGGTCGAGGGTCCGGCGGGTGATGTTGACGCTCATGGAGTCGATGCAGACGTTGTCTAGAGAAGACAAGGGAGGAGGCCGGGCTCAGGCCGCTGGAGCTGCTGGAGCGGCGGCGGAGGGCCCGGATTCACCGGCCGCCCGCGCTCCCGACTCACCGATATTGTGGGCCTCGTCAAAGACCACGACGGCCTTGCGGGCCAGCTCCTTAGACACCAGCTCTGCAATCTTGGGGTCCAAGAGGTAGTGGTAGCTGTAAACCACCACGTTGGCGTGCAGGATCTGGGGGCCAAGGAGGGCAGGGTTAGCCCAGCCTACCCGAGCGCGCCCTGCCCCGCCACCCCCCACCCTGCACCCCACCGCGTCCGCCCTCCCAGGCCCACAGAGGTGAGGCGAGACAGACACGGGCAAGGGGCAGATAGAAGCTAATGGACAGACAGACGGATGCGCAGGCAGGCGGGCTGTAGGCGGGCCCCCAGCAGCCTCCTCACCGAATAGCGGGCGAGGAAGTAGGGGCACCAGCCCTGGCGCCGTCCCAGGGTCTTCAGGTCATCCAGGTTGTAGATGCCAGCAGGGAGGGGCACCTGGCGCCCATGGACATCAAACTCCTGGGGTGAGAGGGTACCTGCGGGTCAGGGAGGCTGGCTGCTGCAGCTCTCTTGCCCTCCCTCCCTCAGCCCGTAGTGGGTGGGCAGGTAACCTCGTAGAAGCGGCAGTGGGGCAGGCTGGGGTCCTGCTGGTACTGCGCCCGCACGTACGAGGCCGTGAGGCTGTGGCATTTCCCGTCGACGTCTTTCCCAAAGCGCAGGGGCATCACCTGGGGGCGGGGCGGGGGTGGGCAGGGACAGCTTAGTGCCAAGAAGCTCAACCATTCCTCAAACCCGGGGCTCTACACCTGCCAGCTAGGTGGGATAGGCGGCTGTCCTGTTCCGTCTGGGGGGAGAATGAGGAAGTCTGGGGGGAACTTTTAAGACACCTGAGAACTTAACCATGGTTGGGGGGGTGGCGTGTAAGAGCAGTGCAACTGTTAGGCTCTTACAGCGATCTTGGGGTTATGAATTCGAGCCCCATGTCAGGTACAGAAATTATTTAAAAAATAAAATCTTGGGGCATCTGGATGGCTCAGTCGTTAAGCGTCTGCCTTCGGCTCAGGTCATGATCCCAGGGTCCTGGGATCGAGCCCCGCATCGGGCTCCCTGCTCAGCGGGAAGCCTGCTTCTCTCTCTCCCTGTGTCTCTCTGTCAAATAAATAAAATCCTTAAAAATAAATAAATAAAAATAAAAAATAAAATCTTAAATAAAGGGAAAAAAAAGGGGACGCCTGGGTGGCTCAGTCGTTAAGCGTCTGCCTTCAGCTCAGGTCATGATCCCAGAGTGCTGGGATCAAGTCCCGTGTCGGGCTCCGGGCTCCTTGCTCAGTGGGCTCCCACTCTCCCCCTGCTTGTGCTCTCTCTGACAAATAAGTAAAATCTTTAAAAAATATACATATATATACAAAGAACAAATTCATGGTTGCCAGAGGTGAGGGGGTAGGGGTGAAGGTGTTCAAAAGGTGCAAACTTCCAGTTATAAAATAAGTAAGTCCTAGGAATGTAACATACAGCATGGAGACTCTAGTTCAAAATACCATATTGCATATTTGCAAGCTCCTAACGGAGATCTTAAAAGTTCTCATTACAAGAAAAAAAATTGTTGTAACTATGTAAAGTGACAGATATTAACTAGACTTACCATGCTGATCATTTTGCAATATATACAAATACCGAATCATTACACTGTACACCTGAAACTAATGTTATGTCAATTTTACCTCGATTTAAAAAAAAAAAATCAAGTCTTGAATAATCTTTAGCATGTAGATTAAGAATAACTGCTTTGGGGCGCCTGGGTGGCTCAGATGGTTAAGTGTCTGCCTTCAGCTCAGGTCATGATCCTGGAGTCCCGGGATCGAGCCCCACATCGGGCTCCTGGCTCAGCCGGGAGTCTGCTTCTCCCTCTCCCTCTGCCTCTCCCACTGCTCATGCTCTCTCTCTCTGTATCTCTGTGTCTCAAATGAATAAATAAAATCTTTAAAAAAAAAAAAGAATAACTGCTTTATCTTTGCAAACACTAAAACACCCAGAAACTTGGCCAGTCTAAAAATCAGGGGAGGTTCTTTTTTTTTTTTTT
>NC_138384.1:43437671-43448406 GCF_054177405.1 Leptonychotes weddellii
GCACACAAGCGGGGGGAGGGGCAGAGGGAGAGGGAGAAATAGACTCTCTGCTGAGAGGGAGCCCGATGCGGGGCTCGATCCCAGGACCCTGGGATCATGACCTGAGCAGAAGGCAGACGCTTAACGACTGAGCCACCCAGGTGACTCAGTTTTGTAACATAACAACAGTTTTGTAACATAATTTAATAATAACTAATATTCTACATGTCATATGTTATTATATATAAATATCATGATAATTTCTAATGTTTTAGTATTTTGTACATGCTAAGGGCCGTACACTACATTATCTCGCCTAATCTTTTTTTAATGATTGAGATACAATGGACTTATAATACTCTATTAGTTTCAGGGGTACAACATAATGATCTGATACTTGTAAATACTGCAAAATGACCACCACAGTAAGTCTAATTAATATCCATCACCACACAGTTACAATTTTTCTTTTCTATCTCCTTAAGTAAGCTCTACACCCAACGTGGGGCTTGAACTCATAACCGGGAGATGAAGCATCGCATGCTCTACAGACTGAGCCAGCCAGGCGCCTCTCTTAGTGACTTTCAAATAGACAATACAGTATTATTAATTATAGTCACCATGCTGCACATTACATCCCTGTGACCTATTTGTTTTATAACTGAAGTCTGTATATTTTGACCCCCTTTGCCCATCTTACCCACCCTCTCCCCCCCTTGCCCAATCGGATCAACTGTATGAAGCCAATAATTAATTACCCTCATTTTACAGAAAGGAAGACTGAAGCCCCACTGTAAAAATCACCTATCCAAGAACACATGACTATTAAGTTTCAAAGCCAGGAAACCTGACCTGCCAGACTCCAGGAACTGCCTTTTAACCTCTCAGGCTAGGGAGAAGGTGTGTTTGGGCCGCCTCATCAGATGTCAGAATTTGATGCATGAGAAGTCTGCAAGTGGTCCCTGCCTGTCTCCCTGAGAGGTCTGGTTTGGGGATCTAGGACTGGTCGGATGGAAGTTTCCTCAATCCTGAGGCTTGGGGGCAAGGGGAGAAATGGGCACGCACCTCAGGATGAATACACAGATTCTTCCGGGAGCTCAGAGCCAGCCCCAAAAATGGTAGCTTCTCACCCTCCTGCTTCTCATAGAAGTTGAGCAACTTTCGCAGCTCTTCGATCACCTGTTCTCGTCGAGGAAGGAGGGGACTCCAGCATGAGACCCTGCCCAGCCTGGCCCAGCCCCTTCTCCAGCTTCCCCAACACCCCCCAAAACTATGAGGGCAACCACCAGGGGGACCAACAAGTCCTGCAGGACTGGGGGAGCCCCAGGATTGGCCCTGGCTCACCTTCTCAATCTCAGGCACAGTCCTCGAGCAGTAGATGAGTTTAGTCACTTCCAGTGGATACGCCTGCCAGTGACAATAGGCTCAGCCCCCATTGGACCCCTTCCCTCTGCCCGCCTCCGCAGGCCCAGGGGTCACTTACCCTCTGGTATGCCATGATCAGGGCCAACAGGGACACTGTCTTCCCAGTGCCTGAGGGCATCTCTAGGACTCCATGACCCTGCATGTTGAGATGAGAGAGACAGAACTTCAGGGACACAAACTCTGGGGACCACTCCCAGAATGCCACCATCTTGAAAATACCAGCACAACAGCAGTTAAAAGTCTAGGCCCCAAGGGCAGTGGGTTTGAACCCCACTTTTGCCACCTCTTTGTTGAGTGGTCTTAGGCAAGAGCCTTCACCCATCCGGCCTCAGTATCCTCATCTCTAAAACGGGCCTAGAGGGCGCCTGGCTGGCTCAGTCGGAAGAGCATGTGACTCTTGATCTCAGGATTGTGAGATCAAGCCCCATGTTGGCTGTAGAGATTATGTGTAAAAAAAAAAAAAAAAAACCCCACAAACTTTAAAAAATAAATAAATAAAATGGGCCTAATAAGCACTTCTTCAGATCATGACTGTGAGGACTAATGAGAAACTGGGGGTTAAATATTTAGCATAGTAACTGATACGTAGTGACCTGTTTTTTCTTTTAATTTAGCAAACACTTCCACAGCACTTACTCTGTGCCTGGCACCCCTTCTAAAAGTGTCTTACTTACATCGGCGTTTCTCAACCTAGGCTCCACTGACATTTGCGGGGGGGGGGGTCTGTCCTGTGCACTGCAGGATGTTTAGCAGCGCCCATGACCTCTACCTACCACTAGCAGCCCCACTCCGCTAGTATGACAACCAGGAATGTCTCTGGACTCTGCCTCTGGAGGGTCAAAAGCATCCCCACTTAAGAACTGCTGCCCTGGGGCGCCTGGGTGGCTCAGTCGTTAAGCATCTGCCTTCGCTCAGGTCATTATCTCAGGGTCCTGGGACTGAGCCCCGCATGGGGCTCCCTGCTCAGCGGGAAGCCTGCTTCGCCCTCTCCCACTCCCCCGCTTGTGTTCCCTCTCTCGCTGTGTCTCTGTCAAATAAATAAATAAAATCTTAAAAAAAAAAGCTGCTGCCTTACTTACCGAATTAACTCCCATAACCTTCACGTGAGCCTCTGAGAGTAGGCAATCATACTAAGCCCATTTTACAGAGGTGAAAACTGTGAAACAGGGAGATTAAGGGATTCGCCTAAGGGCACACAGCTGTGGGTCTAGGATTCCAACCCAGAGAGCCGGCTCCAAAGCAGCGCAGCCTTTGATAACTGTTAGGTGCTGCTGTTATGAACTATTCTTTCAGGTAACAGGAGGTTTGGGGGCGCCGGCTTCCCAAGGACCTCACACGCCTAACACCTCGCGGTCCAGCAATCTCCGTTCTTAGACGCGCGGGCCGCTGTGCACCTGTCAGGTGGGAAGCGGCGGGCCGGGCCCACCCACCTTGGCGTCCAGCGTGCGCTTGAGCTCCAGCATGTACGAGAACTGCTCGGGGTAGATGTAGTCGTAAGGGAAGTAGACCAGCAGCCCGTCCACGTTGAGCCTGACGGCAGGGGGCGGTGGCTCAGTCCCCCGCCCCCGCAGCCCCTCTCCAGCCCCCACACTCTCCTGCCGTCCGGCCGAGAGGGGTTACCTGCCGGCGCCGTCCCCACCGCCCCCGGGCGTCCCCCAGTTCCCCGGGAGCCTCGGGTCTCTTCGGCATCTCTTCGCTGACCATTCCCGTTACCGCCCCGCGGGTCCCCGCGGTTCTCCTCACCCCACTCCTCCAGCACCCCCTCGCCCCGCCGGGGCCCCGGGCGCGCCCACTGGTCCCCCCACCTTTCAGACCCCACCCCCACCCCCAAGCCGGCCAGCGAACTGCGAACTCCGGACCCCTTCTTACTTCATGGCGCCGGCCGCGGCGAGAAGCGGCGTCGACCCGCCTCCTTCATAAATATTCAGAGCGCAGGATCCGTGGGGAGTCCTCGTGGTGCCGCTCCACCTTTCTCACGACTCCATTGGCTGATCCCGCCCGTCACTCTACTGGGGCGCGGGACAATGCGCTTGCGCACGGCAATGCGAGGGCGGGCTCCCGGGAGAGGAGGCGTAGCTGGGGATCGCAGAGTACCGAGAACAGCACAAGAAGGAAGAGAACCGAGATAATCGATCCCATTCATTAGGATTTGGTCTTTCTGCATCTGCCCAGATCATCGAGCAGCGAATAGAGTCTAAAGGAACTAACAAGGAAATTGAGGACCCTTAGGAGCCCACGAGTTAGGAATGGCTTCGTCGCACTAGACTAACGTGCACCTCTAAAATGCCCGCTGTGTCCTAGACTTCTCTGGGATAAATAACTCCTCCCATTTAGAGAACCCCTACTGTTTGCCAGCTACTGTCCTCATCAGGCAGTAATGCAAAGGCATTGTGGCTTGGTGGCTAAGGTGTGGACTCTGGAACCAGAATGCCTGGGTCCAAATCCTGGCTCCACTGTCTACCAGCTCTGTGACCTCGGTCAAATTAACTTGTCATCTGCAATGTAGGAACAATTAGATTATCCACAATGTAGGGGCACCTGGCTGGCTCAGACGGTACAGCACCGGACTCTTGATCTCAGAGTCATGAGTTCAAGCCCCACATTGGGCACAGAGCTTACATTAAAAAAAAAAAAAAAACAGTAAAAACAAATATTAAAAAGATTACGATGTAGATGATGCTTAAATTAACCCGCATAAAGCATTTAAAACTGAGTTTAGCTCATACTCAGCATTCAGTAGCTAGGAGCTTTTATGCAATTGTTCAACAAATAGATATGGGGCCTCTACTGTGTGCCTGACCTTGTCCTAGGCCCTGGGAACACAAAGGTGACCAAGACAGCCCCTGTTCGTGTCCTCAAAGAACAGATTTTAAACATATATGTAAATATATGGTTACAAGTATGACAAGTGCTGTGATGGGAAAATTCTGGAAACCATAAGGGCTACATACAGGAAACGTGCTGTCAACTATGGGGGTGTGGAGTGGTCAGAAAAGCCTTCTTTGAGGAAATGAGGTTTGAGTAGATACAGGAAGTATGAGAAGGAACTAACCAGCCAAAGGGGATAGATGAGAGAAGGGGAAAGGGTGTTGGTGTTCCAGCCAGAGGGAAGATGGAATACAAAAGTTCTGCCACCACAAGAAAGCTAATGCCTCAAAGGGCTAAAGGGAAGCCTGCATGGTGGAAGGACAGAGGCAAGGACAGAGTAGAGAGAATGCAGCTGCAGGGAGAGGCAGGGCCAGGCCAAAAATCCTTAGAATGGCCTGCAGAACCCTGTCTAACCAGCGTACCCCCTCATCACCCCCGCACCAACCCACTTTATCTCTCTGGTCCCCTCCTCTCTTGCTTAGCTCATTCTATTTCAGCCACATTATCCTCCATTCTGTTTCCAGAACTCCAGGCACATCCTACCTTAGGGCCTTTGCACCTGCTATGTCCTCTGCCTGGAATGCTCTTTCCCCTGACGTCCCCATGGCTGGACTTCATCACATCCTTCGGGTCCTTGCTCTGGTGTCACCTTCTCAGTGGCACCAAATTAAATTCAAGCCCCCCCCACACACAAACTCATATGCTACCCACTGTAGCTCCCTCCCCTGCTTTGTTTTTCTTCAGAGCCCATCTAACCGTCTGACATATTAAATATTCGACTTATTTAGTTTAGAAGGTCAGCTCCATAAGGGCAGGGATTTTGTCCATTTTATTCACTCCTACATCTGCGGTCCTTGCCATTGTGCTTGGCACACAGTGGGGAATCAATAAATATTTGTTGAAGAGGTGAATGAGCGGGGGCAGGGGAATGGTCAAATTTGCATTCTGAACCCATAAGTCTTGGAGTGCCTTGTGACACATGAACCAGAAGGACTAAGACTGGCAAGCAGAGCCAGTCTGTGGCTAAGGCCAGGGTAGCGGAGAGAATTATGTCATTGAATCCTCATGACGCTCCTATAAATCACATGCTTTGATTATCCCCATTTTACAGATGAAAAAGCAGGCTCAGAGAGGTGAGGTGAGTTGCCCAAAGCCCATTTTATTCCAGTGTCTGTGTGTCTATGTCTGTGTGCATGATAGTTTCTGGAGCTGATCTAGGCAGAGAAGGAGAGTGAGGCTCGAATTCTCTGTTTAGCCGGTTAGAGAAGGAGCTTCGTTGACACAACCATAGGGCTCAGCGAGAGAGCCAGAAAGCGGGAGGCAGTGGGCCACCTAAGGTTGTGACTTCCTTCATAATTCCCTCTCTTTCTCTCATTTGTTAATTCATTCACTCATCCTGTATTACCTGAGCCCTGTACACATCCTGAGTTGGGGAGCCAAAGGCAACCAGTGGTCACCGAGACAGCCTCAGCCCTGTCCTCCTGGGGCGCATAGTCCAGTGGAGGAGACAGAACCATCCCAACGGTGACGACCCAAAGTGAGCAAGGCTGGGACAGGCGTGGGATGGGGATAATTGGTGCTTATCTCAACAAATGACATTTATTACACAGTTATACAAATGAGGACATATTTCCAAAGTTAGACAAAGTCTCTAAAAATAGGTCCTAGGGAGACTCACAGTGGTGCAGATGGTGGGGGAGACAGGTGTTGAGCATTAGTGAGGCTGCTGACATGACCCTGAGCCTTAACCAAAGCTACACACACACACACAGATGCTCCTTGCAGTATGACGTCCAAGGAGAATAAAATGGGGAAAACCTGCACAACGTGACCTCAGACAGGAGTAAATCATGGTGATGCCTTCCCATTGTTTGCACTCACCATGCAGCAGCTAGCCCCATCTTGCTGCTTACTCCTCTGCTTTCTACTTATCTCCAGTGGTGTCCTGTCCCTGCAGCGCCATCACCCCCACCTTACCCTGCCTCGCTATTCCTCTCTCCTCCAGGTCCCAGAGACATCCCCTCCTCCAGGAAGCCCTCCCTAAACCCCCCCAGGCTGGGTCAGGCACCTTCTCTGGACTCCCCCATCCTATCCGTGGTTACTTTGTTGAAGCAGGGGGGAAGAGAGGAAGAACATCTTAAAACCAAGAATATAAGAAAATGAAATTGGGTATTGGACTGACGTGAGCCAGTCGCATCGTAGTAAGCGTTCTGCTACCTGCCTGACGTCCTTTCTCACTGTTCCCCCTGTCCCCAAGCCACTCCTCCCAGCCACACTGGCTTCCTGGCTCTTCCACGCAGGCACCAGACCTGCAGGAGCCAGCTCATCTGTACAACAAATTACCCCCAAGTGTAATGGTGGAGAACAACAGCATTTATTATCTCACGGTTTCTGTAGGTCAGGAATTGCATGCAGCTGCAGACATCCCAGCTCATCTGGGAAACGATCGGCCGCTAAGCTCACCAGGTGGTTGCTGGCAAGATTCATTTCCTTGCTGGCTGTTGGCCAGGACCACCTGCGGGTCCCTGCCACAGGGGCACCTCTGAAGACAGCCCGCTTCATCCAATGGAGAAGCAAGAGGAGCCCAAGAGAGAGGCAAGGAAGATGGAAGTCACTGTCTTTTTTAATCTGATGTCAGAAGCGACAGCCCGGGAGCGCCTGGGTGGCTCAGTTGTTAAGCGTCTGCCTTCGGCTGGGGTCATGATCTCGGGGTCCTGGGATCAAGCCGCGCATCCGGCTCCCTGCTCGGCGGGAAGCCTGCTTCTCCCTCTCCCGCTCCCCCTGCTTGTCGTTTCTGCTCTCGCTGTCTATCAAATAAATAAAATCTTAAAAAAAAAAAAAAGTGACAGCCCGTCACTTTTGCTGTATTCCGTTTCTTAGAAAGCATCCTGGGGCACCTGGGTGGCTCAGTAGGTTGAGTGTCTGACTCTTGATTTCAGCTTGGGTCCTGATCTCAGGGTCTCAGGGTCATGGGATGGAGCTTGGCATGCAGTCTGCTTGAGATTCTCTCTCTGCCCCTCTCCCCATTTGTGCTCTCTCTCTCAAAATACATTTAAAAAATCTTTAAAAAAACAAAAACAAAAACAAAAAACAAGAATACATCCCTACATCCAGCCCATGGGCAAGGGGAGGGGTTACTCAAGGGCATGAACACCAGGAGGGAGGGATGATTCAGACCCTTCTCCTCCAGGCCCCTGTGGCCGCTGGTCCCTCTGTCTGGAAGGCTTTTTCCCCAGATCTCTGCATGCCTTCCTCCCTCACCTCTCTCAAGCCTTCCATAAAGGTCCTTTCCTCAGCAAGACCTTCCTGACTACTCATTTAAATTTTTTTTTTAAGATTTTATTTATTTATTTGAGAGACAGAGAATGAGAGACAGAGAGCATGAGAAGGAGGAAGGTCAGAGGGAGAAGCAGACTCCCCGCCGAGCAGGGAGCCTGACGCGGGACTCGATCCCGGGACTCCAGGATCATGACCTGAGCCGAAGGCAGTCGCCCAACCAACTGAGCCACCCAGGCACCCTACTCATTTAAATTGCATTACTCCCTGGGTAGACTGAGTAGTGGTCCCCAAAGATCTCCAGGCCCTGATCTCTGGAACCTGTGGACATTCCTTTATATGGCAAAAGAGACTTTGCAGGTGTGATGAAGTCAAGGCGCTTGAGATATCCTGGTGTGCCCTAAGTGTAATCACAGATGTCTTTATAAGGGGGGAGATCCAACGGTGGGATAGAGACAGAGGCAACGTAATAGCATCAAGATGCTACACCGCAGGCTCTGAGGATGGAGGAAGGGGGCAGAGCCAAAGAATACAAGGAACACAGCTCTAGAAGCTGAAAAAGGCAAGGAAATGGATTTTCCCGCAGAGCCTCCGGGAGCGCAGCCCTGCCAACACCTGGATTTCAGCCGGTGAAACTGATTTTGGACTTCTGACCTTCAGAACTGTATGAAAATAAATGTGTGTTGTTTTAAGCCACTGAGTTGGGGGTCATTTGTTACAGGAGCCACAGGAAATGAATATACCTCCCAATCAGGTGCAAGAATATATCTGCCTCACCTGATTTGGTTTTTTTCCATAACAATGATCAGCACCTGAGATATTACTTTTGTGCTTATTATTCTATTTATCGTCTGAGTCTTCCACTAGAATATCAGCTAATATCTAGTATCACGGTCATTTTATAACTGTTTATTAGGGACAATTTCAAATGGACACAAAAGTTGAGAGAACCGTATGAAGACCCACATCCACCAAGCTTCATTGTCAAATGTGGACTGATCCTGCTTCATCTACACCCACATCACTCCCCCAGTCAACATTTTGAGGCAAATCCCAGACACCATATCATTTTATGATAGGTATTTCATAATAAATCTCTAAAAGTAAAGACTCCGTAAAAACATAACCACTCTATCATTAGCACACCTCCAACAAAAGTAGTAATCACTGATTAATTTCATTCAAAGGTCCAGACGGTGTTTGAATTCGAGGGCAGGGACTCCTGTCTCGTTTACTTCTTCTCCTTTGCTGTCTTATGTGGGCAAAAAGGACTTTGCAAACATGATTAAGTTTAAGGATCCTGAGATGGGGAGATCATCCTGGATTATCTGGTGGGACCTGTGTAAGCACAAGAGTCCCTATAAGTTAAAGAGGGAGTTAGGAGCCACGAGCCAAGGAATGCAGGCAACTTCTAGTAGCTGGAGAAGGCAAGGCGAGAGCTTCTTCCTTAGAGTTTCTAGAAGGGAGCTCAGCCCTGCCACCGCCTCCATGTTAGTTCCATGAGACCCATTTCAAATGCCTGACCTCCAGACTGTAAGATGATACATTTGTATTGTTGAAGCCTCCAAGCTTGTGATACTTTGTTATAGCAGTAATGGGAAACTAACACAGACTTTGCTCCTGGAAGCTGGGTGTCAATGCAACAAATACCTAAACATGTGGATTTGGAACTGGGCAATGGGCAGAGGCTGGAAGAATGTTGAGAAGATAATAGGAAAAGCCGCGATTGCCTTGAACAGACTGTTAGTAGAAGTATGGATGTTAACAATTCTGCTGGTGGGGACTCGGCAGGAAGTGAGGAGCAAGGTAGAGAAAACCTGTATCATCTCAGAGAATACCTTACTCATCATAAACAGACCGTTGGTAGAAATGCAGGCAGCCTCTAGAAACTGGAAAAGGAGGGCACCTGGGTGGCTTAGTGGGTTAAGCGTCTGCCTTCAGCTCAGGTCATGATCTCAGGGTCATGGGATTGAGCCCCGCATCAGACTCCCCGCTCAGCGCAGAGTCTGCTTGTCCCTCTACCTCTGCTCCTTCCTGGGCTCACACTCTCCCCGCCCCTAAAATAAATAAATAAAACCTTAAAAAATAAATAAAATGCCAAGCCATGCGCAGAGCTGCTCCTTCCTTCCCTCTCTATTTATGCGGTAGTTTTCATGGATTTCTGGCCAGATGTCACAGATGAAGGCCAAGAAGTTATCCAGGATTTCATCCCTGTTCTGCTGGAAGTAGGTCTGGAGGATGGTCATCTTCTCCTGTGTCTCCTTCTCCACTCCACAGTACAGCTTCCTTGGCCTTGAACTTCTCTCTTTGCAGGCAGTACTGTTCAGTTTCAGTCTGAGCTTCTTTGGTCTGCTTCAGCCTCCAGTTCTTTTGTTTGCAGGCCTCCGACACCTTCTCAGCCTCCCAATTCTCAGCCTACAGCAGTTGCTAGATACCCAGCCACCGGCTGGTCATGCTGGCAGCCACTCAGAGGCCAAGGTGAGTGGCCTAAATTGGCTCAATCACCCCCTCAGGTCCCCATTTCTGATTTCTGACCCCAAGAATTACAAGATAATAAATGTGTGTTATTTAAGCTACCATGTTCCTGGTAATTTGATAAGGCAATAATTGGAAACTAACATACCTCTGCTGTGAAAAAGAGAGATCAGACTGAATAAAGAAGCCCAGAAGAAACAAACATTATACAGAAAAAAACAAGAAAGCTTACAAAAGAATCACAAAACACCTGTAACTAAATACTTTGTGAAATACTTTCCAAGATAACACTAAATATCTGCATTTATAAAGTAACGGCTGGAGGGTATGCCAAGAATGAATAATTAAGTAACAAGAAAGGTTCTTGGGAATTCAAAATTACAGATGACACTTAAATTTTAAGAGAAGGATTAAAGTCTAGGGAATCTAGAAAGTAAGGGGAAATTGACAAAGGACTGGAAAATAGTAGTGAAAACAAAAAAATTGAAGGCTGAACTCAGAAGGTCCAACATCCAAATAATGAAGATTCCAGAAAAAAGGCAAGAAAATGAAGGGGAAGAAATCAGCACAGAAATATATAAGAAAATTTCCTGGAACCAAAGGGTAGGACTCTCCAGATCGAAAGGACACACTTAAGGTCAGAATGACTAATGAATAAAGACTACAGTAAGGCGGGCGCCTGGGTGGCTCAGTTGGTTAAGCGACTGCCTTC
>NC_138384.1:43448906-43467607 GCF_054177405.1 Leptonychotes weddellii
CCCCCCCCCCCCAGCCTCCTACCACTCACGTTCGTAGCTCGCTGTCTGTGAAGGTTTCTTCTCGTATGCCACGTCCAGGTCAGACTCATTCCAGGCTTTGGGGGGCCGCCGGCGCAGCGTTAAGTCGTCTAGGGAGAGGTGGCGAATCGGGATGTACCGGGAGACTGGTCCCAGGCCTGCATCCTTCCCACCCCCCAAAGGAGGCCCCCTCGTTCACCTTGAGCGCGCAGAGGTGGGGCGAAAGCGCTACCGCCCGCGCCCAGGAGGGGGCTCCCAAAGGCCACTGGCGCATCGTAGGCTGAAGTCTGGGGGCGTGGCGAGGGCCCGCGCTCGGGGAAGAAGGCCTGGGGCCCCTCGGCCAGAGGGCTGCCCCGCGGGGAACCAGCGCGGCCCAGGAAGTCGAAGGGCGTGGGGGGACCCTGCTGGCGGAGCGGGCCCGATCCGGGCCGCGGGGAGGGCGCACGGCCGAGGGAACTGCCTGCGCCATCGAAGGGGCGGGGCCGGGGCGAGGGCGCGCGGTCCAGGCTGCCGTAGGAATCCGGCTGCAGGTAGAGCGGGGTGCGCGGTGACGAGGGCCGGCCTTTGGGGGACAGCGGGCTGTAGGGGTGCAAAGCCGGGGCGCTCTCGGAGCGTCCGAACGAGGTGTCCGCACCGTCGGTGGCCACCTTCCGGGGAGACCCGCGGCTGCTGAAGGGCTCGGGGACCGGGCTGGAGCTGTACCGGGACCACTGTGGGGAGGCCGGGACATTGAGGGGTCAAAGGAGACATTAGGAGGGGGGTTAGTAGATCAAAAGAGGTCATCGGAAGTTAACCTAGGGGAGTTGGACCGGGGCCGGAGAGTCAGGCATAGGGAGCCCTGGTGAGCGGTACTGCTAAGGCAGCCTTGAAATCAGGGCTGAGGCTAGCCGGTACGGTGTCCTTCTGCCTCTTAGAAAAAGACCCTTTTCTTCCAAGGGTCCTGTGAGATGTCCATTTATACTGGTCCCCTCTTTCAAGTGCTCTTAAATAGCCCACGGCCTGTACAACCCAATGGGGCAGAACCCCAGGCAGAAAGAAGCTGGCTTTGGGGGCCAAGGTGGGGACCGAGGCGAGTAGGCTCACCCTAGGTGGGGCTCCAGCCTGTGAGCCGGGAGGCGTGGGCGAGTCTGACCACAGCGACTCCAGCTGTTTGGTCAGTTCGTCCACCTTGGCCGCCGCTGTATCCAGCTCCATCTGCTTCAGGTCCATGTGCTTCATGGCCAGAGCTGGGCAGGTGGGAGTAGGGGTAAGGACCCGGGCCTCCGGGCAGCGCCCCGCCTCCACCCTTGAGGGCCTCTCCGGGGCAAGTCCCGCCCCCTACCCCAGCTCACACTGGAAGTTCAGGTCCAGAAGGTCCCTCGTGCTCTGGAATGCCTCGCTGTCCATGGTGCCGGCGGAAGCGGGGCGCCTGCGGAGGTGTGTGGGTGGGTGGGTGGGAAGCCTTCTCAGACCCCGCCCCCAGGGAACCAGGGGTCGTAGAGCAGCAAGACAGAGCCTTGACTCTCCTAGCTCCTTCCACTGGAAGCACTATGCCCCTCCACTTCCCTGGCTGGAAAATGCCCACTCCTTCAAATCCTCCTGGATGCCTCTGGACAATTCACTCTCTTTACGTAGCTCCTTGTTCGTCTTTCTAGGTCAGTCCTAATAAGCCTTGAATCACTCCTTCAACAATTATGCACTGATTACCTACTGTGTGCCAGGCATTTGGGGGAACAAAGGAGGCAAAAGTAACTGTCAACTACTGAGGGCCTACTAGGGCCAGGAGACCCTATGCTAGATGTTAGGGATATCATTTCTTTTATGTTAGGGATCTTTTAATTTTTTTGAAGATTTTATGTATTTTTTAGAGAGAGAGAGCGAGCACACGTGCGCACAAGCAGGGGGAGCAGCAGAAGCAGAGGGAGAAGCAGGCTGCCAAGCAGGGAGGCCGACTTAGCACTCGACCCCGGGACCACTGGGATCATGACCTGAGCCAAAGGCAGATGCTTAACTGACTGAGCCACCCAGGGGCCCCACTAGGGATATATTTTTTAAAATAATAATTGTGCTGCCTACTGTGTGCCTGTGATAGTTGCTTGAGGGGATAATGAAATAAAATAACAACTATTAACTGAGGGGCCACAGCCTCCTAGAACTGTGCCAAAGGCTTGCATCCGATACCACATTTAATGGTCAAAGTCACAGTAGCAGGCAAAAAAATGGGGCTAAGAACTATTTGTTCAAGATCAGCTTGCAAGGAGTCGGCAGTATTAGGTTTCACACCTGGATCCAACTTGTTAGTCTAGGTCGCCTCGACCAGACTTGGAAGAGTCCCAGAGGGCAGGGACCACTCAGCTTCCTCTCCCCAGAGTCGACCTTGTTCATGGGGACCCAGTGTTCACAGGAAGAACAGGGAGGTGGCTGGGGGTGGCTGGGCTGCTGTGGTCACTGGCTCAGTGGGAAGGAGCCAGGCCACAAGGAACCAGTCAAGCCAGCACCATCCCCATCCCCATGGTAGCCACCACGCCCGCCACCTCGGCCACCTCCCCAGGCTGCACCAACCGCTTAGCTTTGGAGGTGCAGGCGTGGGCAGCGGGGCGGCCTGGGACATGCTGATTCTGGCCTCTGTCTGGGAAGCCTCGGAACAGAACCTGTTGGGGCTGGTGGTTCATTTGGGTGTGCTGGGAGCGTGTGACCTTGGGCAACAAGTCCCATTCACTCCTCGGGCCTCAGTTTCCCCAACAGTGAAAGGAGGAGGCAAATCAGCAATTCTAAGAGGCCTCTTAAATCTCTCAGAGGCCTAGATTCTGAAATAGTAAGGACTTTGAGGTTGTTATTAAAGCTCTACAGAGCCTAAAACTCTCAGCTTGAGAGTCTCCTGTCCAAAAGTTCTGAGTCCAAGATTCTATCTTTGGAACATTCTAGAATTCTCCAGTTTTGCTAGCTTCGATTTCTCCATCTTCCTGCACCATGTTCTATCTATCCCAGGATTCCGCTGCCCTAAAAGTCTAGCTGAATGCACGGTCAGGGGAGTGGGTAAGATCACAAGTAAGGAGCCAGACTTCCAGGGTTCAAATCTGGTGGCACCACTGACCCTGACAAGAGTGCCTCTTGATCTGTAAAATGAAGCTATGGACTATAGTGAGGATCCAACTGGCCAGAAGGTGCAAGAGGAATTAAGGCTCTGAGAATTCAGGCCTCAGAAAGTATGGACTCCAGGAATCAGAACTCGGGGCTTTTAGAAGCTCAGATACACAGGAAACACTCTGCGTCTGTTAAAATAGGAAAACGAACAATTCTATGCAGCCTCCGGTGCCAGCATTCTGGCAGCGAGATGTTCTTTCGGGGGATTTCAGGGTTCCCAAATTTCTAAGACTCTCCGATCCCACGCTGACATCTTCTGGCTCTAAGGAAATGCCAAGGCTGGGCGTGGGACCCTCCCAGGGCTGGCGCGGGCAGAGGGGTTGTCGGGGCCACGAGGGGGCGCTCCGGGTCACGGCCCGCGGGCGGACAGCGCCTGAGCTCAGACCCCGGGAATGCGCTGCGGGCCTGGGCAGGTGCCTCACCTCCCGCGGCAGGGGAGCGGGGCCGGGCGGGGCGCAAGGGCGGGGCGCAGGGGCGGCGCGGGCCGCGCCTCCGTTCCCAGGCCTCAGCCCTGCACCTCCAGCTCCCGCTCCCCCTCCTGCGGGCTCTAGTCCACCCCTGGGTACCCTCTAACCCCAGCTCCCATTCCTCCCCTTCCCCTCCACCCCTAACTCTCGGTCCCCCGGACTCGTGCACACGGCCAGGCCAAGCAAGTTCTTCGGGGTTAAGGATCCCGGGGGCTTCCTGGAGGAATCATCATCCCCAGTGGGAACCGAGACAGAGCACCAGGCTAGGCTGGGAATACCCGGGTTGGACTCCTACATTTCTGTCCGGACAGACTGACGCTGGAAGAGACCCCACCCTCTCCGGGACTTGGTTTTCCCCTCGGTGGACGACTGTGGAACAAGCTAGGGCCTTCCCCCTCTCTAAGTCTCTACCCTAGTTATATAGTTTCTCTGTGCCTCAGTTTCCTGGTGTGTATGATGGGAGAATTAGTACCTTCTCCTCAGAAGGGTGTGAGGTTTGAGTGACATAACTTATGTACAGTGTTTAGAACAACGCAGGGCACCAAATAAAGTTCACACATAGGATTCTTAATTACTGACCTTCCTTGGCTGTTCTTTAAGATAACATAGGATCTACCACACAGTGAGGGCTCAAGACCCAGAGGAATCTTGTTTTTTCCCCAAAAGAGCCCTTTCAACTCTTTCTGAGTCTAAAAGCCCTGGGTTTTGACCTCTGGAGTCTCAGCTTCCTAAACCCTAAATTCTCCCTGTACATTAGTGAGTTCTGGCTCGTGGTCATGCCCAAAAATTCTGGCAGAGGGGTACATGTGCCCTGGAAGATCCCACAGAGAAGGTGGCAAAAGTCCAGGGTGTGGGCTCTCCAGCCTTAGTTTCCCCAGTGGAGTAGAGAGAAGTCATTGCCTGGGGTGGAGTCAGCAAGCCACCTTTGGGCAGTTGCCTGAGACCTCTGTAGACAGTGGGAACCATCTACCTACCAGCGCTGAGCCTGGCACGCTGTGAGCTCTGTCTTGGCAGCCATGGTTGGTTATTATTTTTAATTTCATCTCAGGCTATCACCGAATGCCCTTCAAGCCCAGACAATTAGGAAGTTCTTCCCTCTCTCATCAGAACCCCCTGCCTCCCCCACCCCCTTGTTCAATCCCCTCACATGACGCATGGGGGTGGAGAGAAGGGGGAGACAGCCAGTCCCTGCCCTCCCCCGCTTCAAGGACAGACACACACCTCCAGAATTAGCCTCTATCCCTCGCTTATCTCCCACACTACCTCAGGTCAGACAGATGGGGGTGGAGGTGACATTTCTCACCTCAGGGTCAGGGCGTGGAGCCCTAGGAGTGGGGGAGGTTAGTCAGAAAATCTGGTGGGAATGGATGGAATCCCGTCCCCCAGACAGCTGCAGAAGAAAGAGGAAGCCAAACTCTGATCAGCTCTGCTATCTGAGACAGCTGCTCAGAAGGGGCCAAACGCTAATCAACTCTACCTGTGTGACCTCTTAGCCTCAGTTTACCCCTGTCCTCTCTGTCGTGCCTGTGTAGTGCCCAGCCATGCAAGCCTCCCAGAATCCAATCCCACCTTCTGGAATTCTGCCCTGGGTTCTAGAACCCCCTGCAAACCCCAAGTATCTCCCACCTCCAAGGGGTAATGGGAGGCTCCCGCCCCCACGAGGGGGCGCCCTGGGGTGGAGGTCCCTCCTCTGGTTAGGCAGGTCTGACGCCCCAGTTAATGATATGTTGGGGATCTCGCAGCCGCACGCAGGTTGGAGAGCTGCCGCGGTCCCCCCTCCCCCGGCCCCCACCCCAGAGCCGGAAAGCGTAGGGAGCGCCGGAACCCAGCCTCCAGAGGGACCTCGGGGGCTTGTCCTGCTACATTTCGGGGCCCCGAGTTCCACTATCCCCATCCCACTCCTAATTCTGCCTCGAGACCTAGAGGCTCGGTGGAGAAAGCAGCTGGAGGGCGTCAGGGATGGCCGCCCTTTCCAGAGCCCCAACAGTCCGAGTCTTGTCATTTCTACCCGGGACTCAGGCATCTGATACCCCAATTCTCCTCAAAGACTCAGGCTTCTGAGAACACCCAATTCGTGGGATTCAGGAGTCCCAGCTCCAGCGTCTCCCCGGGACCATGGCGTCCGAGCCCTCCATCCCAAGAACTCAGGCATCAGAGTTCCCTTTACTTTTGCCCAGTAAATATGAGTTCTTTCCTTCGAAGGACCCTGGCATCTGCGCACCCCCCCAATTCCACCCTGGGACTCGGCGTCCGAGTCCCCTCCCAGTCCTCCCAGGGACGCGGTGTCGGCCTCCTCCAGAGCCGCTGGACCCCAGGGGGGTGGAACTCACGGATCCCGGGGAGATCCTGGCACCGGGGGACTTCCTCCGGCTCCGGCTCCTGCTGCGGGGAGCGCAGGACGGGGCGGGGCAGGCGCCGGGAACAGGTTAGACGACGTGACTCCGGCTGGAGGGAGGCGGGTCCCGGAGGGGAGGGGGAGTAGGGGTCGCCTCGAGCACCTTGGGACTTGTAGTCCTGGAGGGGCAGTACGCAGCCTGAGACGTTCCCATTGGGAATCATCCAAAGTCCATTTCACAGACAGAAAGGGCGAGGTCCGGAAGCCGAGGGCGACCGGACCACGTAGACAGAATCGACTTTAACCTCGCGGTGACTGAGGGAGACAGCCTCCTGAATCCCTGCCCCATCCCTCCAGGCTTAGTTTCCCCCTTCTAGAAAGATGTGGACGCCACCAAAGGGGTAGAAGGTTAGAGGCTGGGGAAGACTCACATGCCCTGCCCCTAAGGCGAGAAGAGAGCCTCGCTAAATCAGTATCCCCTCGAGTCTCTGAGCCTCGATCTCCCCGTCGATAAAAAGGATGGGTTGGATCTTTACAGATTTTCCCAGCAACTGAGTCCAAAGTCGTAGGCTGGGACTACAATCCCCAGCAGCTTCCGCGATGGACGTCGGGCGGCTCCCCTCCTCGCGTCCTCTGGGAATTGTAGTTCGGAGCCCGCAGGGGCGGCGCCCGGGTGTCTCGCCCACGCTGGGGAACTGCCTGGTGATCCCCGGCTGAAGGAACGCGTCCCCTTCCCCTGACCCTCTTTCCGCTCTGGGTAGCCGCTCACACCCTGAGAAACGGGGACGCCCCAATTCTCGAATAGGATCCGAAATCACGGCAGAGGGGGCGGGAAGTGGCGCTGACACACCGGCCAGGAATGCAGTCGGGTCACCCTGTCTAGCCGCCGTCCTGCGGCTCCGCCCGCTGCCCCAAGCGGTGCGGTCTCTGTGGAAAGGGGCGTGGACGCGAACCCCAAATCTGTGTCCACGTGCCGCTGTTTACACGCGCCCCCCCCCACCCCGGCGGAGAAAGGGAGCTGATCAAGCCTTCTTCTCCCTCTCCCATCCTCAAAGCCTTCGGGAATGTCCCCCACGCACTAGACTAAGTCCTCGGGGGGATCTATCTGTCTCATTTGGTCCACAAACCCCGCCCCTAGCCCGCACCGCCCCACGCGTGTTTAGCTCGAGTCTGGAGGCCCCGCCCCGAGGCCCACAGGCTCCTCCCCCAACGTTTCCCGCTCCCTAGGAGTTCAGAAGCCCCGCCCCTAAGCTGGTACTTCACGCCCTCCGGAGGAATTATCCCATTTCTCCATTTTCCCACTTGTCCCACTCAAGTTCTGAATTTCCCAGGCATCTGGGCCTCCCAAGAAGGGATTGTAACACTGAAAGCACGGCCCTGCCAACCTAGACTCTTACCTGTCTCTTTAAGAATCTCAGACCACTCGAGCTTCCTGTCTCTTTAAGAGTTGGGAGCTACCAATGTGGCTGCCCCTTTAAGGCGACGTTGGAGCAAATAATGTCTGGGAGATTGGGGGGTATACCCGTAGGGACCCGGTGAGGCTCTAACTCCTGCCAAGCAGCCAAGCAGCTGCTTTGGGGAGCACATTTTCGGGAAAAGACGTCTTCCTGGGTTATCTGCTCTGCACAAGTGGAAATTCTCCCCAGTTCTGCTCGGAGAGCGAGCGGGCCCTGAGCGACACCCCCGCGCTCCCGCACCACATGGGCGCTCCCGGATGAAGCCCCACCCCCACCCCGTTCCACGTGGTCAGCAGCGCCGCTCCCCGGCTCTTGGCGGCTAGGTCTGAGGGAGGTTTGGGTCCCGGCATGGCGGGGACCCCGTCCGGCGGTGAGTGGCATCCGGGCGGGCTGGCGGGGTGCAAAGAGTTGGCTGCCTGGAGGAGAAAGGGGCTCCCGGGGGCATGCGGACGGAAAGACGGACGTTCCCAGAGACAGGACCTGCGGAGAGAGTATTTCCCGCGAGGAAGGGACTTCGGTCTGAGGGAGGGTATGGGGTGGGGGAAACTACCGGTGGAGGGAAGGGCGCCCCCAGGAATTGGCTCGGTGGACATTGGGGTGCCTCTGGGGAACAGGCAGGAGAGAAGAGGCCGGGTGAGGGGATTGAGGCGCTCAGGAGGCCGAGACCAATGGGCCGAGACAATTAAAATCCTCCTGGAGGATTGGATCCGCGGGGAAGTGTCAACAGGCTCCCGTTTCCTCTTCTGCAGGTGCTGCTCTGTTCTCCTGTCCCCCCAACTTTACCGCGACGTCCCCAGCTTCAGAGCCCACTCGTTTCTCTTTGGAGGTGTTAAGGGATCCAGATACGGAACTGTGGCTTATCCAGGCTCCTATAGACTTCGCCCCAGACTGGTGAGTGGTCCCAGGCCACCTCCTGGGGAATACGCCCCACCGCAGTGGCTGAATTTGGGTGGAATTTAGAGGGGCTTTCCTCAGGCATTCAGGGCGCCTGGGTAGCTCAGTTGGTTAAGAGTCTGATTTTGGCTCAGGTCATGATCTCAGGGTCCTGGGATCAAGCCCGGTATCTGGCTCCCCACTCAGCGAGAGTTGGCTTCTCCCTCTTCCTCTGCCCCTCTCCCATGCTGGTGCTCCCTCTCTCTCAAATGGATGAATAAACCTTTTTTAAAAAATGCTGTTTCTCAGCTCCTTTCCTCCCTTTCACCATTGGAATCTGATGAAGCTTCTGCCTTCTTCTGCTTTCTCCTTTCAGCCTCAATGGGCGGCTAGTGCCTCTCTTGGGCTCCCGGATTGTGAAGGGCAAGTTGGCGGGCAAGCGGCACCGCTACCGGGTCCTCAGAAGCAGCGGCCCCCAGGCTGGAGAAGCAATCCTGCTGGCTCCCTCAGGGGAAGCGGGAGGCGGACTCACCTGTGCACCAGCCCCCCAGGGCAGCCTAAGGATCTTTGACGGTCCCCAAGAATCCCCGTCCGGGACCCTGCTGCAGCCCATCCCAGCAAGCCCCCCACCACAGATCCCCCCTGGCCTGAGGCCTCGGTTCTGTGCCTTTGGAGGTAGCCTCCCGGTAACAGGGCCTGGATCAGTCTTGGCACTGAGGTCACCAGCCTCAAGGAAGAGGAAGAAGAAGAGCCATATACCAGAGGCCTCAGTTCCCCAGGAGGCGGTGAATGGGCTTGGGGCCCTGGAGGTGGACACAGCTTTGGGGTCCCCAGGGGTGGATGTGGGGAAGAAGAAAAAAAAACAGGAGCTAAAACAACTAGAGGTGATGGAGCCCGTAGCAGCAGAACCCATGGCTGAGATGTCGGAGCCCCTGGGGGCACCGTTTCTGTCCACCACCAAGAAGAAGAAAAAGAAGCCCAAAGGGGCAGAAACGGTTGAACCAGAAGAGCAGACACCGGCGCCTGAAGAAAAGCCGGCGGAGCCGGAACTCACAATTAAAAGGGAGCCTCTGGAAGCGACAGTCTTCTCTCCCACCAGGAAGAGGAAGAGGCAGAAGGGGACAGAAGGGAGGGAGCCAGGGGAAGGGATGCCGGCCGAGTCTCCGCTGCAGCTGCGGCCACGGGAGGAAGCCAACCCGCTGCCATCCTCCAAGAAGAAGAAAAAAGAAAAGGGGTACAAAGTAATGATGGAGCCAGGGACCGAGGCGATAGAGCCGGAGATGGGCCCTCTGGAGCTCCCAGGGGGGGTGATGGAGCCTGAACTACCACACGAAGTTGAGCCTCACGCTGAGGCAGCTCTGGCGTCCACCAAAAAGAGGAGGAAGACAGAGAAATGGCAAAACGCGGCGGGGGAGCCGGGGGCAGAGGTGGGGGAGCCTCAGGTGGAGCCTGAGCCACCAGGGGACCTTGAGCCGCAGCCATCCACCAAGAAGAAGAAGAAGAAAGAACGGTGCCACAAAGCAACGGAGCCAAGGGCCGAGATGAGTGACCCACAGGGGGAGGTGCTGGAGCTGCAGCTGCCAGATGAGGGGGAGCCTGAGGCCAGGGCAGATCTGGCGCCCACCAAGAAGAGGAAGAAGCGGGGCCAGGGGAGTGGGGTGCCAGAGACGGCATCCCAGGACGAGATGCCGAGCCGCCGCTGAGTCTGGAGTCGGGGGAGGAGGTGGCTCCCGCAGGATGGGAGAAGAAGCGGAAGAAGCTACAGCAGGATCCTGTGTAGTCTCCTCCAGGGAAACTGAGGGCTGCAGTGAAGAAAAGCTGGAGGTGACCGCCTGGGCCAGCAGAGAGTGAGCGCAGAGGACTCCCCCACCCCCACCCCACCCCCGCTCCCGGTGACTGCCCCAGCATGCCAGCAGCAGCCTGAGCCAGAAAACGGCTTTATTATTACACCGAGGGCCTTCTTCACAGCTGCGGTCATCAGGGCACTTTCAAGAAGGGCTCGTGTAGGACATCAAACAGCCTCCGGGCCTGGGTGAGAGCAAGAAAGAAAGGAGGGGCGGGTCATTAAATGAGCCATCTGTTTGCTATATCCGCAGTAGGCTTTGCTTCTTTCCCTCTCAACCAGACAGGGCTCTGGGGGCCAGGAGAGAAAGAGCCGGATCTTGAATCTGTCCCAGACTTGCTGTGTGAGTTTGGGCTGTTCCCCACCTTCCCTGGGCCTCGGTCTTCCCCAGCTGTAGGAGAAGCACTGTGGGCCTTCCAAAACCTTGTTAGAGCTTTGGGATCTGAGGTCCCATTTATTTGGTGCTCCCTCCTGCCCCTGGCCCCTCAAGCCCATTTCCACAGCTCTTACCTTCTGGGGTCCCAGGCCCGGGCACAAAGCCAGATCTTCCCGCGATGCGGCCACAAGCTGTTCCAGAGACTGAGGAAGGTGGGAGTGAAGGGTCAGAGATGGGGAGCACGAGACTACCCTGCCCCAGCTGATCAGGGGTCTAGGAGATCCCTGGAAAGAGGTGAGGTCCTGTGGGAGGGCAGGGGAGGCAGGAAGGATGGGGAGAAGGGGGCAGTGAGGTGGAAGGAAACAGGTGTGTGTGGGGTGGGGGGTTCCTTGAAAAGGCAAGGGTTTCAAAATGCCATTGGGATAAGGGAATCATTCCTTACCCCAAAAGTAGTCAGAAGGGTCTGGCTGTCTGTTTTACTGACTGACTTCACTGTGGTCAGACATTCAGTCACCTGGAAGGGGAGGACAAGGCAGAGATGCATCATAAGAGAAATGACTGCGAGTGAGCCCGCAGGGCAGCACTGGGTCACCACTGTGTCCCCAGACTGCCTGCATGCAGGACATGCTCAATAAATGGCCTTTTTCTTTGATTAAAAGTTCATCTTAGTAGGGCGCCTGGGTGGCTCAGTTAAGCGTCTGCCTTCGGCTCAGGTCATGATCCCAGGGTCCTGGGATCGAGCCCCACATCACAGAGCCTGCTTCTCCTGCCTCTTGCTCCTCCCCACACTGTGCTCGCTCTCTCAAATAAATAAAATATTTAAATAAATAAATAAATAAGTTCATCTCAGAGTGGGCCCCAACTAGGTGAGAGGGTGTCAGTCACATGATGAGAAGATAAATGCCATTTCTCCTGAGTTGTTCTGCCCAGGGGAAGACCACAGGCTCTGAGTTCAAAACCAGGGCCCATTGCTTACTTCCTGTGAGGCCTGGGCATGGGAACTGACCCCTCTGGGCCTCTTTTCAGGCTAGTGGGGGGCCCTCATAGTACCCACCTCAGGGGTGGTGGTGGATGTCCACCATTACTCAGTCGTTGGAGCCCAGGTTAAACACTTCATTCAGCCAATACTCCCTGAGCACCCACAGAGTGCTGCGTGGTGCTGGGGACGCAATAGAGACGAAGCCCGGCCTGGCCCTCCTGGGGTTCCCAGTCCAGTGTGGGAGACAGATCAGCTCCTGACAGTGGTGACCCACATGGGCAGGGTGGGGGGGGGCACCCCAGCAGGGGCACTAGACCTGGCCTGGGGATCAGGGAGGGCTTCCTGGAGAAGGAGGCATCAGAGCTGAGATGTGAAAGATGGGATTAGGTGGGTAGTCGGGCAGAGGGAACAAAAAGGCACAAGCTTAGAGGAGTGAGCCAGGTCTGGGAGAAGTGACAGAATGCGAGGCCAGGGGCGGACGGGGCTGCTGGGCAGAATAGGCAGGGCCTTGTAGAGTGTGGTGAGAAGGCCAGGCTTTCCCTGAAGGCACTGGGGAGCCATGGGAGGGTTTTGAGCTGGGGAGGGCAGAATGAAGTTTATGCTTAGGAAGACCCCTCTAGCTGCCGTGTGAGTGAGAAAGGGGAGAGGGAGCTGAGGGTGGGATGGGGAGAAGCTGGATTCAAGCCCCAGGAAGGAGTTGGGGGAGGCCCAGGCGGGGAGGTGCGGTGCCCTCACCCGGGAGACGAAGTCCTGCTCCAGCTTCTCCATCAGGAGGTCCGCCGGCTTCTGCTCATAGGCCTTGTAGGTCTCCAGGTACCGCCCGGCCTCCTCAGGGCTGGGGTGAGAACATTCGGGTCAGCCAGGAGGAGGGGGGCATGTTTTAGATTCAGTTCATTATGACGCTAACTCTAATATAGAGAAAAAAATAAACTTTGCTCCTCTAAATGTCCCCTGGTGATAACCCAGGCCAGGCGCACCTTTGCTGGCTAAGGGGCAGAGCTTGAGAGCCTGACCCGTTGGCTTTAGGTTCCCCCTTCCCACCTGAGTGACCCCGGGGCCAGTGATTTTCTCTCTCTGGGCCTCAGTCTCCTCATCTGTAAAGTGGAGCGGATGGTAGAACTGGCTCCAAGCGCTTAGAACGGTGCTGGGGGCTCAGAGACCTGTTTAAGAAATGTGAGCTATTCTGGAAGCGAAGTGGGTATGTGGAGTTTGAGAAGGAGAAAAAACCAGAAACACTGTTATTCTTTTCCCAACCCCAGGAAGACAAATTTAGGAGGCATTCAGTTCCCACTGTCGGTTTTTAATCTAGCACGCCTTCGAGAGAAAGGCTGCGGGCGGGCAGGCGGGCGAGCTGACTGCTGAATCTTATAGCAGCTAACATGACCTGATGATCGCCATTAATTTTCACATCAGGCATGGGTTCTTCTGACATGTAACGGACTGCTTCAGAGGTAGGTGACATAACCAAATCTTAAAAAGGCTCTATCTGTGTGTGGAAGAAAGTAACTCAAGTTTATTGGCGCTGGGAAGAAACTGGCCTTTTTTGTTTGGGGAACTTGCGAAGAGTGAGTTGAGTCGAAGTAAATAAAGGATTCAGGGTTGAGGCATCTTGGCCTTCAGATCCTAGCTAATAAGCAGTGTTTTTTTGATTAAGTGACAGTTCATATTCTTGAAAGAAACATTCATTTTTCTAATTCTATTTTTTTTCCTTGTTAAATGGGCTTTGCGGCTTTTCACTGCAGCAGGATTATTGTTATGGTTCTTAATAATTTGTTCAGGACCCTCAGGTTAGCACGCTGTGTCCGGTTCTAGAATTTGCTTTCATTTTTGCACTCTGCAATATAAGCAGGATGTCTTTCCATGTCAGCAGAAGGAGCTTGACCTCTTTTATTTAACGGTTGCAAAACATTCCATGATTTGGAATGTAAAGACATAGGAAACATTCCCTCTTGTGGGGGCCTAGCTGCATGCCAGGCGCTGCTCTAACTCATCATGCTCAGAAGCTTCCAGAACCGAGAGCTCCTATAAGGCACTTATTATTTTCAAACCATTATACAGAGGGGGAAGCAGATCAGCGGGGTGGAGTCACTTGCCCAAAATTACACAGCTGGCTAGGAGAAACAGCACCCTTAACTTTACATGATGCTACTTCCCACAAAACAGAGTAATGTTTACACTTGCTTTTGTTTTAATATACATCTAAGACGGGGGCGCTCGGCTGGCTCCATTGGTAGAGTATGCGACTCTTGATCTCTCGGGGTCGTGAGTTCAAGGTCGTGACACGGCCTGGCTGCCTGATGGAATATTACACAGCTGGGAAAGAATGTGCATCCAGACAATGGGATATTCAGCAGTAAGGAGTGAGCTACCAAACCATGAGAAGGCATGGAGGAACCTTAGAAGCATATTGCTAAGTGAGAGAAGTCAATCTGAAAAGGCTTCCGTGAGGTAAGAGGAAACTTCTACGGTCTCTGCCCCTGGTTCCCAGCACAGAGCTCCAGAGACCCTTGTACATTCCTCAGTGAAAAGAGCAGTAGGAACATCTTTGTTCTATTTTTTTTTTTTTAAAGATTTTATTTATTTGAGAGAGTGAGTGACTGGGGTAGGGGAAGAGGGAGAAGCAGACTCCCCGCTGAGCAGGGAGCCCAATGCAAGACTCGATCCCAGGACCACAGAATCACGACCTGAGCTGAAGGCAGATGCTTAACCAACTGAGCCACCCAGGCGTCCCCATATCTGTTCTATTGAGATGACTCTGGGTGGGCTCCTGGATGGGAGCTGGATGGGGGCTGGTCACCAGAACTGATCAGAAGCTTGGGATTTTCAGCCCCACCCATGTAGGGGCTGGAAATGGACTAACAGTTGACTGTGCCATAAAATCCCAATACCAGGGGGTTCAGAGCTTCCAGATGGGCAAACACGTCAACACGGGGAGGGTCACGCACCCCAATTCCACAGGGACAGAAGCTCCTGCGCTCAGGACCCTTCTGTACATCTCATCCTATATCTCTCACCATCTTGATGTTGATTCTTACCTTTTAACAAATTCTTTACTAAACCAATAAATGTGTTACCCTGAGTTCTGTGAGCCACTCTAGCAAACCGAACCCGAGGCGGGGGGTGGGGGTGGGGGTCCCTGGAAGCGGGCTGGTCAGAAGTACAAGCTGGGCTTGTGACAGGCGACTGAAGTCGGGGGCGATCTTGGACTGAGCCCTTCACCTATGGGATCTGATGCCATCTCCGGGCAGACGGCGTCAGAACTGGCGTTAAATCATAGGACACCCGGCGGGTGTTGCAGAGAACGGCTGGGCGGGGAAAAAGCTTGACACATCTGGTGGCCAGAAGTGAAGTGTTTTGTACGAGTAGTAAAAGCAACACAGGAAAAAGACCCACATTAGGGAAGAACTGGGTTGGTTTTTTTTCTACACACGAGGACAATACTCGTATTCTATACTATATATATGTATATTCCAACTATATGATATCCTGAAAAAGGCAAAACTATGGAGACTAAAAGGATGAGGGGTTTGGGGGTGGGAGGGATGAAATGAGTAGAGCACAGGGGAATCTTTAGGGCAGTGCACCTATTCTGTGTGGTACAGTAATTATGGACACATACCGACCCACAAAATGTACAACACAGAGCGTGAACCCTGATGTAAGCTATGGGCTTTGGTTAATATATCGATACTGGATGGGGCGCCTGGGTGGCTCAGTTGGTTAAGCATCTGCCTTCGGTTCAGGTCATGATCCCAGAGTCCTGGGATCGAGTCTCGCATCTGGCTCCCTGCTCGGCCGGGTACCTGCTTTTTCCTCTCCCTCTGCTGCTCCCCCGCTCTCTCTTAAATAAATAAAATCTTTAAAAGTAAAAATATATATATATATATATATCAATATTGGCTCATGAGTTGTAACAAATGTACCACACGAATTCATACAAGATATAAATAATAGGAGAAAACACATTCAGGGGGAGAGAGGCTGTGTGGCAACTCTCTGCACTTCCTGATGACTCTCTATAAACTGAAAACTGCTCTAAAAAATTAATATTTTTAGGGGTGCCTGGGTGGCTCAGTCGATTAAGAGTCTGCTTTCTGCTCGGTCATGATCCCGGGGTCCTGGGATTGAGTCCTGCATCGGGCTCCCTGCTCTGCGGGGAGCCTGCTTCTCCCTCTCTCCCCGCTCATGCTCTCTCTCTCTCTCAAATAAATAAATAAAATCTTTAAAAAAAAATTAATATTTTTAAAAATGTGAACACTATATCGGGATACTACACAGCCATAAAAAAAGAAGGTGGCTGTTCTCTATACTGATAGAGAAAAAAAACTCCGGGGTGGGTGGGGGGCGCCTGGAAGGCTCAGTCGGTTAAGCATCTGCCTTCGGCTCAGGTCATGATCCCAGGGTCCTGGGATCGAGCCCTGCATCGGGGCTTCTCCCTCTCCCTCTGCCTGCCGCTCCCCCATGCTTGTGCTTGCGCTCGCTTTCTTCATCAAATAAAATCTTTAAAAAAAAAAAAAAGCGAAGAAAAGACTTCCAGGTGACGACACGACAGTGCAAGGCACAGAACAGCAAACACACATATATGTCTATGTCGCCACCTACAAATATGCCGTGTATATCCCATATACACGTATGTATATATGTATGCACACAAACCGCTTTCGTATCGCTTCTGATTTTAGAACTACATGAACACGCCATTTATTTAACAAAGGAAAGTCTAACCAGTCTATATTCGGACGAAAGCCAGAAGCGGAGAGAGTAAATCCCACCCCCCCCAGCCCCATCACTGCCGACCTCATACCCTCCCCAGAGGTCAACGCTGTCCAGGGCCTGGAGCCTTTGTAGCCCTTTCTAGTTTATCTACATACGTGTCTGTTCAGAAACACAGCCCCCTTTCCTCCCTTCTATCTATAAATAAAAATATGGTACTGTTTGGTTCTGCAACTCTGGTTCCCACCCTCTGATGTGCAGTGATGGCCCACGTCATCGCGGATGGACATCTGCACACGCAAGCAGGGCTAATCCTGCTGCGGGAATGTCTGCATTGAAGAGCGGTGTCTATTTTGTGTAAATAGCCAATCAAGTCTCCCACCAACCAAACGCGCAGGTGCCCGTTTCATGCTATCCATCTGAGACGTTTTCACCAAATTTACGGGAGAAAGACGGCACCTCATTTTTTAAAATTTACTTTTTTCGGGCGCCTGGGTGGCTCAGTTGGTTAAACGACTGCCTTCGGCTCAGGTCATGATCCTGGAGTCCCGGGGTCGAGTCCCGCATCGGGCTCCCTGCTTGGCGGGGAGTCTGCTTCTCCCTCTGACCCTCCTCCCTCTCATGCTCTCTGTCTCTCATTCTCTCTCTCTCAAATAAATAAATAAAATCTTTAAAAAAAAAAAAATTTACTTTTTTCGGGCGCCTGGGTGACTCAGTCGGTTAAGCGTCTGCCTTCAGCTCAGGTCATGATCTCAGGGTCCTGGGATCAAGCCCCGCATCGGGCTCCCTGCTCAGCAGAGAGTCTGCTTCTCCCTCTGCCTCTGCCCCTCCCCCACTACTCGTGCTCTCTCTCTCAAATAAATAAAATCTTAAAAAAATAGAATAAAATAAAATTTACTTTTTTCTTGATAAGCTATAAGGTTGATATTTTTTTCATGTGTTTTGGCAATCTGAATTAGACTCTTATTTAGGCTCTTATTGACCTGTGGGAATTTCTTTACATAGATAAATATATAATAGGTTTAAATATGTGCATATAAGTATTTAAATATATTAACACTGTATAACTTATATGTACATATATAAATTAGAAATGTTAAGTCTTGGGGCACCTGGGTGGCTCAGTCATTAGGCGTCTGCCTTTGGCTCAGGTCATGATCCCAGGGTCCTGGGATCAAGTCCCGCATCGGGCTCCCTGCTCCGTGGGAAGCCTGCTTCTCCCTTTCCCACCACCCCCCGCTTGTGTTCCCTCTCTCGTTGTCTCTCTCTATCAAAATAAATAAATAAAATCTTAAAAAAAAATGTTAAGTCTTTATTTTATATATATATATATATATATATGCACAGCAAGTACTTTTTCATAATTTGTCACTTGTCTTTTAATTTTATTTACAGTATCTCTTACTACCCAGAAGTTTTAGAGTTTTAATATTCTCAAATCAGCCAACCTTTTCCTTTTGGGTTCGGGGTTTTGGGTCTTGCTTTAGAAGAATTTTCCTACCCCAAGATTATAATATCCTCCTGTAAGATTTCTTGAACACTTTTTTTAATGTCTATAATTTGTCAGGATTTAATTTTTTTTTTATGGTGTGAGGAAGGGATATCTTTTTTCCAATTAGAAATTAGCCAATCTAAATAATCTTTAGAAACCTAGATGTGGAATTAATTATTCAGACAGACTTTATGTCTAACTCATCAGTGCCTGGTATGGTCCTGGCAATTTGATTTACGTCACCTGCTTTTGTAACCACAGCCCTCTAAGATAGTAAGACCCTATTTTAAAGGGTCTTAATGAAGATGAAGAAATTGAGGCCCAGAGGGAGGCAGTGCCTGGATCAGGCTCATATGGGGAGTTCATGGCAGGAGAAGGAAAGGTCTACGGGGGCAGAGCAGCTGAATGACTCTCGGGATAGAGCCTGACCTGGGTGGGGAGCCTCAGTCTCACCTCCAGGCAAGGACCAGGGTGCAGTCAGCCAGGATGCACATCTTGGCCAGCTCCTTGAGGGCCTGCTGAGGATCTTTCTGGATGGAAAAGAAAATCAGAATGAGAAATCTGGTAGAAAGCAAGGGATTATAGTCTTGAAAACACAGTAGGTTAGGATGCCAAGAACCTTCCACTCGACTGACACTTCCTAAGCTCTGACTGGGTGCCCACCTGTGCTGGGCAATGCCGGGACCCCACAGTAACCAAGACAGCCCAGGCTCCGCCTGCTGGGGCTCACAGTCTGATGAGGTAGATAAAACTGTCCCCGTACAGTGATGAGCCAGAGTGACCAGGACTGGGATGGGAGAGCAGGAGCAGGTGACCTGCCTAGGGGATCAGAGAGAGCTTCCTGGAGGAAAGGACATTTGAGCTGAGACCTGAAGGAGGATGAGGAGGGGCGAAGGAGGCAAAGGAGAGCAAAAACAGAATTCCAGACATAGGGAACAACTTGTCCAAAGGATGGGAGGGGAAAGAGGGCTTGAGGAATTGTGATTCACAGAGTACGTGATGGAGGATATAAAGGGGTGACCACA
>NC_138384.1:43468107-43533466 GCF_054177405.1 Leptonychotes weddellii
GAGAGAGAGAATGAGAGACAGAGAGCACGAGAGGGAAGAGGACAGAGGGGGAAGCAGACGCCCCGCTGAGCAGGGAGCCCGATGCGGGACTCGATCCCGGGACTCCAGGATCATGACCTGAGCCGAAGGCAGTCGCTTAACCAACTGAGCCACCCAGGCGCCCGATGGTTTAATTTTTTTAAAAGATTTTATTTATTTATTTGAAAAGGAGAGAGCATGAGAGAAAGAGAGCACAAAGAGGGGGAGTGGCGGGCAGAGGGAGAGGGAGGGGGAGAAGCAGACTCCTGGCTGAGCACAGAGCCCAACACGGGGGTGGGTGGGGGTTGGGCCTTGATCCCAGGACTCTGGGATCATGACCTGAACCAAAGGCAGACGCTTAACCGACCGAGCCACCCAGGCGCCCCAATTGATGGGTTCATTAAAAGGCATCTTTTTCATATACCTGAATATATTGACTGTCTCCATCTCTCAATGATTCCAGCTTTTGTTAGGAGCCTACTATAAAAGTTTTTTATAAATAATTTTTATTTGTAAAATTGATTCATAAATACAGTTTTGTATTAGTCTCCTAGGAGAGCTGTAACAAAGTACCCAAAACTGGGTGGCTTAAGTAACAGAAATGAATTGTCTCACCGTTCTGGAGGCTACAGGTCCAAAGTCAAGGTGTTGGCAGGGTTGTGTTCCCTCCGAATGCACAAGGGAAGGATCTCTCCCAGGCCTCTCTCCTAGCTGCGGGTAGCCTCAGGAGTTTCCTGGCTTGTAGATGGCCATCTTTTCTCTGTGTATGGTCTTTTCTCTGTGTTTAAACTTCCCTGTTTTATAAAGACACCAGTCATTGGATTAGGGCCCATGCTAATGACCTCATTTTAACTTGATTATCTCTATGTAAAGACCTTATTTCCAAATAAGGTCACATTCTGAAGTACCAGGGGTTAGGACTCCAACGTATCTTTTTTGGAGCATAGGAGTCAACCCATAACAATTCTGTTACTTTTTGTAACTTTCTTCCTTCTAAATTTATTTTACTACTTGCTAGAGTCCATTCACTTCTAATTCTTTCAGAGAGCATTCTGCATAGTCATGTTCTGAGTCTTGCTACTCTCAAAATACTTTCATTTCATCCTCACAATTGGAATCTCCGATTCTGGGTTCCTAGTTATTTTTCTTGCAAAGTTAGAAGGTATTGGTACTCTGTCTCCCTGGCTTCTGGGTCGCTGATAGGAAGCATACCATTCCCCTGATTCCCTCCCTCCTACCTATGCAGGCTCATCACTGGGTGTAATTCCCCCCCAAGGTCATCTACTAGCAGTGTGACCTTGTGCCAGTAACTCAGCTTCTCTGTGTATATCAGTTTGCTCATCTCAAAATTGGGGATGGGGTGCCTGGCTGGCTCAGTCAGTAGAGCGAGCGACTTTTGATCTCCGGACTGTGAGTTTGAGCCCCACGTTGGATGTAGCGATTACTTCAAAATAAATAAGATTGGGGGGACGCCTGGGTGGATCAGTTGGTTAAGCGTCTACCTTCAGCTCAGGTCATGATCCCAGGGTCCTGGGATCTAGCCCCGCACCGGGCTCCCTGCTCGGTGGGAAGCCTGCTTCTCCCTCTCCCAGTCCCCCTGCTTGTGTTCCCTCTCTCACTGTCTCTCTCTCTTGCTGTCAAATAAATAAATAAATAAATAATCTTTAAAAAAATAAAAACAAATAAATAAATAAGATGGGGATAACAATAGTGGATGGATTCCGAGGATGAGTTACGAGGAACGTGCCTAAAACTGTACTTGGTACACAGTAGGTGCTTTATTTGAGTTTGTCATATATATAAAATAGCCCTAACCAAGTCCTGGACAGCAGGGGCTGGAGCTGTTGTGGCTATAGCAAGCAACTACACTGCTGGGAGCCTCAGTTTCCCCATCTGTACTGCTGAGGACTCAGTAAGACCACAGCGAACTGTATTGAGATGGACGGTTCACCCATTCCTCGAATACCTACATATTGAGCACGTACTATGGGCCAGGCAGCGGAGACACAGCGGTGAACAAGTCGGCCCAGGTCCCTGCCCTGTGGAGCTGATGGTCTCACGGAGGAGACACACCATGAGAAAGAAGCACACAAATCATAGTTTCAGGCGGCCACCTGGCTACGAAGAAGATAAAGCACGGTGCCGTGAAGCAGGTGATGCGGGAGGGGGGCTCACACTGTCACAGGATGAGAGCTCTGTAAATAATAAAAATATTGCCACCAACTGGAGTCCCATCAAAATAGGTTGAGCACTTAACTATGAGCTAAGGCCTCACAATAATCTTCCCCTTAGGTATCAATAGGTCATTTGACATATGAGGGGACTGAGGCCCCAGCGACACAGAGAAGGACCATGGAAATGTATCCCTGAAATCCAAGGGCAAGAGAGTGTATTCTAGAAGGAGGCCAACCTGGGCGGGACTTAGTTTCTCCCTTTGGGGAATGGAATTGCCAAACAAACCTGCAACTCGAGCCTTTTCCGCCAGGGGGCGATGGCGCCCCGCAAGAGGATTTGGGGTGTAGGGAGGCGGGGAGCTGCTCCTCCAGAATCCCCCCGCCCCGCCCCGGGACAAGACCCCGCGCAGGCGGCCCCTTCGCTACTTCCGACTCGACAAAGGCCCCGCCGCGTGCGGTTAATGTGACGCTGAGCCTGTTAGTATTAGTTCGCGTGCGGCAAAGTTGCCCTCGGTTCTACATCATTTCCAAGTTTGATTTCTACTCGATTCGCCAACAGAACTTTCGGATCCTGGATTCGAAGCTTCCCGGCTCCCATGGTTGAGAGCTTGAGTACTCCACCTGTCCTCACTCTGATTCCGCGTCTCCTTCCAAACGCTCCAAGTTCAAATCCCACCTGCAATTCCAGTTCCCCGGGTGACTTCTCGAATCTGGCCCCTGCTCCAGTCCCAAACCTTCCCCTAATCCTAACTTTTTGAGTTTCCTCTGCGCGTCGGAGGCATTGGAGTGGGGATGGAGAATATTGGGACCCCCGCCCCTAATTCCGCCGGAGGAACTCTGGGCGGGGGGCACAGGGCCGCCATCCGAAGGCTCTGGAAGCGTGGGTGCGGCCGAGGGGCGCAGTGACCAGGCCGGCTTCCCCACCCGCCTCTAAACTTAGCCGCAGTGACGCGCGGCCCGGCGATCGCGCGGCGGGGCTGGGGACGCAGGGGGGCCAGAGCGGAGGGGGGCGGCTCTGCTCCGCGAGCCTCTATTTATAGCGCCCGGAGCCCGAAATAGCGCCGAGCGGAGCGGCCTGCATGACGCGGGAGCCGCCGGGGACTGACTCACCCGGCCCCGAGCGGCGGCCCCCGGATGGGGGGCAGTGGAGGCGCCCGGCCGCGACCCCGCGCTGTCCCGGGCACCCCTTCTGCCGGGCCGTCCCAAGTTTGCACCGGTCGCTGGGGTTGGATATGCAGCAAAAGGGAGAATCTGCAGCACGAGCGACTGAGGTTAGATCAGAGGTGGGACTTCCCCCGAAGGGCCCAGAACCAAGGAACTAACTTTATTTTTTTAAGTAAGCTCTATGCCCAATGCGGGGCTTGAGCTCACGACCCTGAGATCCAGAGTCGCATGCTCTACGGACTGAGCCAGCCAGGCGCCCCTCCAGGAACTAACTTTTTACAAAAAGAGAGGTTGGGAAGGAAGGGATATTTAAAACAAAACAACAAAACAACAACAACAAAAAAAAACACCCCAAATATGCACACCTATTTCCCACCAACAACAGGACCAAAGCATCTTGGGGGCAGAGAAACGCAATAACCTGGCGTTCGCCAGTTCGCCAGACCAGAGCTGTCCCCCTCTCTACGGCTCCTTGCATGCTCCTCCCACTGCCTAGAATGCCCTTGCCTGTTTCCCCATTTTTAAGAACTCATGTCCCTGTGTCCCTTCGGGTACCTGGTGCTAAGGTCAGTCCCTCACAAATGAAAACTCTGTGACCCACAAGGACAGGGCCACGCCTCTCTCAGTCATCACCGCGTCCCTAGCACTGCCCAGCACAAGACAGGCCTCAGGGGAAATTAACTACATGCATAAAAATTGTTGGTAATAAAATGATGTTTCCCAAATTATAATAGCAAATGTTTATTGTATGCTACATGCCAGACATGAGTCAGAGAGTCATCTCCTCTGGGTCTCACTATAACCTTAGTAGGGAGAGGTGCTTTTACTATTTTACTACTATCCCCACGTTAGAGATGAAGAAACCACAGCTCAGAGAATATCTGAGCTCAGAGAGTATCTCAGCTCAGAGAACATAAAACTCATCTTGTTCGTAGTCAGAGCTTTCTTTTGAACCAGGTCACCTGGTCCCCAAAGGTGTTCAGTTTCCCAGGATACTGTCTCTAGGCTTTATTGAACCCGAAGCTAAGGAATGATTCTCAAACTGCAGTCCACGGAATCTTGGGGGGGGGGTTCCCCAGCATTCTTTCAAGGGGTTCAAGAGGTTAAGATGTTTATAATAATATTAAGACACTTACCTGCCTTTTTCACATTCACAGTGCAGTCTGTATAATATCACACTTAACACAGCAGCAGATAGGAGGACACACAGCTCTCTTTTGTTGAGCCAGACATTAAAGTGATCTGCAAAAATTATAAAACGATGTCCCTCTTCTCATTAAATTTTTTCTTGTTTTGGAGTATATGGTTATTTCAATTAAAAAATATATGATTTTATGTTGACATGAAATTGTTTATTTTTTTAGCTTGTATTTTTTTTAAGATTTTATTTATTCGTTTGAGAGAGAGAGCAGAGAGAGAGAGAACGCGCACGAGCAGGGGTGAAGGGCAGAGGGAAGAGGGACAAGTAGACTCCCCGCTAAGCAGGGAGCCTGACACAGGGCTTGGTCCCAGGACCCTGGGATCATGACCTGAGCAGAAGGCAGATGCTTAACCAACTGAGCCGCCCAGGCGCCCCTAAATTACTTTTTTAAATTTTTTTTTTAATTTTGACTCTTTAAATTATTTATTTTTTTAATGAATCAAATGTTTTTTAAATTTCTTAGTTTTAATTTATAATGCAATAAATATTGAAAGATATAATGCACATTAAAAATAACTCTTTGAAGGAAAAAAAAATCCCAACTCTTTGGAGTCCTCAATAATTTTTAAGAGCATAAGGGGTCCTGAGACCAAAAAGTTTACAAATCACTGAACTAATAATCATATACACCTGATAAGTGTTATATAACGGACAAGGATGTGAAACATTGGGGCGCCTGGGTGGCTCAGCCGGTTAAGCGTCTGCCTTCAGCTCAGGTCATGATCCCAGGGTCCTGAGATAGAGCCCCGCATCGGGCTCCTTGCTCGGCGGGGAGCCTGCTTCTCCCTCTCCCACTCCCCCTGCTTGTGCTCTCTCTCTCTGTCAAATAAATAAATAACATCTTTTAAAAAAAGAAGAAGAATGTGGAACATCATTTCAACTGAGGACAGGAGAGGTTTCTCTGTCAAAGGAACATTTAAGAAGAGATCTAAAGGGGCACCTGGCTGGCTCAGGCAGTAGAGCATGCAACTCTTGATCTTGGGGTTGTGCTTTCAAGTCCCACAATTGGGTGTGGAGCCTACTTAAATAAATAAATACACACATACCTACATACATATATAAAATAAAAGACCTAAAGAATGGGGCGCCTGGGTGGCTCAGTTGGTTAAGCGACTGCCTTCGGCTCAGATCATGATCCTGGAGTCCCGGGATCGAGTCCCGCATTGGGCTCCCTGCTCAGTAGGGAGTCTGCTTCTCCCTCTGACCTTCCTCCTTCTCATGCTCTCTGTCTCTCATTCTCTCTCTCTCAAATAAATAAATAAAATCTTTAAAAAAAAAAAAAAAGACCTAAAGAATGAATGGGAATTGGCTAGGTGAAGGGTGGGAGAGCTTTCAAGGTGGTAGGAATGGCTTGTGCAAAGATCCTGTGGTAAGAAATTGGCTAGGTGAGTTTGAAAAACACAAGGCTAAGCAATCAAGGGACCAGATTTTGTAAGGCCTTGAAAGCTACAGTTAGTACTTTAGATTTTATTCTGAGTGGAGAATGAACTGTAAGGGAAGCAAGGATGGAAGCAGGAAGACCAGTGAGAAAGTGACTACCAGTAAGATGGTAACCTGGACTAGGGTGACAGATAGTCAATGGCAAAGCTTAGGTTTGAGGGACTAGCAGTAACAGGAACCAGAATTGCAGACTGGGGAAGAAAGATGAGAATTCTGGCTGAGCCTCCTCAGGTTGTTGAAACCTTTGCGACATCCCAGGGGGAAGGTCAAAGAGACAGAAGGGAGTTCCAGGTTCAAGACTAAAATCCGAGAGTCACAAGGGGGCACCTTGGTGGCTCAGTCGGTTGAACATCCAACTCTTCGTTTTGGCTCAGGTCATGATCTCAGGGTTGTGGGATCAAGCCCCATGTCTGGCTCAGTGTGAAGTCGGCTTGTTCCTCTCCCTCTGCTCCTCCCCCCACTCGCACTTTCTCTCTCAGATAAATAAATACACTCTATAAAAAAAAAAATCTGAGGGGCGCCTGGGTGGCTTAGTCGTTAAGCATCTGCCTTTGGCTCAGGTCATGATCCCAGGGTCCTGGGATTGAGCCCCGCATCGGGCTCCCTGCTCTGCGGGAAGCCTGCTTCTCCTTCTCCCACTCCCCCTGCTTGTGTTCCCTCTCTCACTGTGTCTCTCTCTGTCAGATAAATAAATAAAATCTTAAAAAAAAAATCTGAGAGTCACCAGTGTCCATGCAGGTGGTATTTGTCTAGTTTGTTAACTCCATATTTTTATTATAATTTCTAGATGATTACTGCTATTAAACATTGTTGATTAGAGACCTACAACTGTTGGGCCCCTGGCTGGCTCAGTCAGAAGAGCTCGCGACTCTTGATCTTGGGGTTGTGAGTTTGAGTCCCACCCTGGATGTAGAGTTTACTTAAAGATCTTTTTTTTAAAAAGATTTTATTTATTTATTTGACAGAGAGAGACAGCGAGAGAGGGAACACAAGCAGCGGGAGTGGGAGAGGGAGAGGCAGGCTTCCCGCTGAGCAGGGGGCTGGATGCAGGGCTCAGTCCCAGGACCCTGGGATCATGACCTGAGCCAAAGGCAGATGCTTAACGACTGAACCACCCAGGCGCCCCGAGTTCACTTAAAAATCTTAAAAACAAAACAAAAGATTTCTAACTATCTTTGTATTTTTTTTTAATATTTTATTTATTTGAGAGAGAGAGTGAGAGAGAAGGGGTAGGGTCAGAGGGAGAAGCAGACTCCTCGCCAAGCAGGGAGCCCGATGCAGGACTCGATCCCGGGACTCCAGGATCATGACCTGAGCCAAAGGCAGTCGCTTAACCGACTGAGCCACCCAGGCGCCCTATCTTTGTATTTTTAATAACAGATAAAATTCTATTAACACAAATATTTGGTGGTTGGCCTTCTAACAGGCAATCTGGCCAAATTCTCATACTAAAACAGTTTGCTGATCCTTTTAGTTTTTCCTTGAAGATGATCCAAATGGCAGTTTTCTCTCTTGCCTTCTGATCTTTCCATCTCATTTATTTTTCTTGTCTTATAGCATTTGCAAAGACTTCCAGGACTGTGTCAAATGGTAAAGTTGATTGATTCTCATGCACTGTACATCACAATCCTCTAAGATGACTTATCTCATTATGCCCATTTTATAGAGGGAGAAGCTGAGGCAGAGAGAAGTTACTCTCTTGCCCAAGGCCACACAAACAGTCAAACCAGGATTCCAACCAAAGCTTGTGTTCTCAACCACCGCCTTAAAAGAAAACTCAACAAGCATTCTATATATTTTTTCCAACAGGCAAAATACCCTGCAAGTTTCCACAGGGACCTCTGAATCTTGGATGAGGAAGGTGGGGGAGTGCTGAGGTCTGGTTCTGGCTCCGCCCCCTTGCCTAGACTCAGTTTCTTCTTGTGATGGAGGGTTGGAAGAGATGGTATCTGAAAGCCACAGAAACTCCGCCTTTGGAGTGGAGGAGACAGGCCCCCAAATAGATTGTATTCATTTCCTGTGGCTGCCTAACAAAGTACCACAAACTTGGGTACTGCTTGGTGGCTTAAAACAACAGAAATTTATTCTCTCACCGTTCTAGAGGCCGGAAATCCTAAATCCAGGTGTCTGGCAGCAGGGCCACACTCCCCACGCCCCCCGAAGATTCTGGGGAGATCCTTCCTTGCCTCTTGCAGCTTCTGGTGACTCCAGGCACTCCTGGGGCTTATGGCCAGATCACTCCAGTTTCTGTGTTGGTCTTCACGAAGCTTCTCCTCTACTATCTGTGTCCAATCGCCCTCTGCTTTTCTCTTGTGAGGACACTCGCTGTTGGGTTGAGGGGCTGCTTGGATAATCCAAAATGATCTCATCTTGAGAGCCTTCCCTTAATTACATCTGCAGAGACCCTTTGTTCAAATCAGCTCACATCCACAGGGCTCAGGTGGACATATCTTGGGCGGGGAAGGGGTGCATCATTCAACCCATTACACAGATCAAACGAGAAAACTGAGAACAGGGAAGTACGCGGCAGAGTTTGGACGGGGAGGTGTCCAGAGCTTTGTGATTGCCCGTTCCAGCGTGGAATGGTGGAGCCCCCTCCCTTGAGAACCCAGGTGACCTGTATGTCCTACACAAGGCTGTTAGAGGTTGTGTGTGCTGCCTACGTACTCCGGACATCTTCCACTTCGAGGATGGGAAGTCTTGAAGGGAGTTTTCCTTCTTCAACTGTTTTAAAGATTTTATTTATTTGAGAGAGAGAGAGCAGGGGGAAGAGCAGAGGGAGAACAAGCAGACTCCATGCCGGGCACAGAGCCCCATGGGGGGCTTGATCTCATGACCCTGAGATCATGACCTGAGCAGAAACCAAGAGCGGGATGCCTAACTGACTGAGCCACCCAGGTGTCCCCCATTCTTCAACTGTGGGGTCGAGGGACCTTCTCTTGCACAAAAACTCCAAACAATAGTAAAAGCACTTTACAATAGTAAAGCAACAATAGTAAAAACACTCACACAGCACTTAATTATGCCAAGCTCCATTCTAAGTGTATATTTTTATTTTTTTAAAGATTTTATTTATTTATTTGAGAGAATGAGAGAGAGCCCAAGAGGGGGTAGGGTCAGAGGGAGAAGCAGACTCCCTCCTCAGGGAGCCTGATGCAGGACTCGATCCCGGGACTCCGGGATCATGACCTGAGCCAAAAGCAGTCGATTAACCAACTGAGCCACCTAGGCACCCTAAGTCCCTAAGTGTTTAATATCTATTAGCTCACTTAATCCCCACAAAATCCCTATGAGTTCCTTTTACAGAAGAATAAACTGAGGTGCCAAGAGGTTGGAATTACAGGTTGGAAGTCACAGAGCCAATATTAGAACCCCGCAGTCTGGCTTCAGAGTCTAGGGTCTTTTTTTTTTCTTTTTTTTTTAAGATTTTATTTATTTGTTTGACAGAGAGAGAGAGTACATGCACATGAGCAGAGGAGAGACAGAAGCAGACTCCCTGCTGAACAGGGAGCCTGGTGTGGGACTTGATCCCAGGACCCTGAGATCATGACCTGAGCCAAAGGCAGATGCTTAATTGACTGAGCCACCCAGGGGCCCCAGAGTCTAGGGTCTTGACTGTAAGCCAAGACACTGTCTCTTGGGGGCACACTGTCATGTGTTAAATCTGGACTTTGAGGGGAGCACCTGGATGGCTCAGTCAGTTAAGTGGCTGGCTCTTGATTTCAGCTCAGGTCATGATCTCAGGGTCGTGAGATTGAGCCCCATGTGGGGCTCCACATTTCAACACAAAGTCGGCTTGAGATTCTCTCTCTCCCTCTGTCCCTCCCCCTGCTCCCTCTCTCCCCTTCTCTCTCCCTCTCTCTCTGAAATAAATAAATAAATCTTCAGGGGCAAATAAATAAATAAAAATATTTATTTGACAGAGAGAGACACAACTAGAGAGGGAACACAAGCAGGGGGAGTGGGAGAAGCAGGCTCCCAGCTGAGCAAGGAGCCGGATGTGGGCCTGGAACCCAGGACCCTGGGATCATGACCTGAGCCGAAGGCAGACGCTTAACGACTTGAGCACCAGGCGCCCCTTAAAAAATCTTTTAAAAAAATCTGGACTTTGGGGCACCTGGCTGGCTCATTCCGAAGGACATGTGACTCTTGATCTTGGGGTTGTGAGTTTGAGCCTCATGTTGGGTGTAGAGACTATTAAAAAAATAAACTTAAAAAATTGTGGATATTAAGTACACGTTGATATAATGTTTGCATATATTTGGTTAAATAATATACACAAACAGAATTATTTTCACCTGTTTCTTTTTACTTTTTTTTAGGGTGGCTACTAGAACATTCAAACTTAAACACGCGGCCTGCATCGTATTTTTCACGGGCAACTCTGGTCCATGGAATTTGCCCTCAGCACATTCTCCATCTGGGGCCACTGAACCTCGGGATTTCTTATGATCTGCTAGAATAATCCATGCCAGAAGTACCTTCAAGTGGAGTGACTGACACTCGTGTCAAAACGTGGCCTCTAAAGGATGTTCTGATATCCTTGCTGCCATCAGGCCCAGATTGAGAGGATTTTCTGGCCACTCTGTATATAGAGTTTATTTTTTATTCATAAATTACCTAAGTGTGTGTCTCTACTGAAAATGCTATAAAATAAACTCTTACAAAGCTGAGATAAATACTCAACATAACTGGACAAGTCAGGCTGCCTCAAGGTTGAGAATTCACGTCCTGACTCTGTCCCTTCCCTGGCTGTGATTCCTTTGGTAAGTCACTTGTCTTCACTAGGGCTCAGTTCCTTCATCCAGAAAGTGGGAATGTTTGTTTCTGGCCCTGAGGGGTATTGGGGGAACTCCGTGAGGTAAATGTGCAAGGCGGGGGCGGGGGGGGGGGAGATGGCGCGCCTGGATGGCTCCGTCGGTTAATGTCTGCCTTCAGCTCGGGTCATGATCCCAGGGTCCTGAGATCGAGCCCCACATCAGGCTCCCCGCTCAGTGGGGAGTCTGCTTCTCCCCTTCCTTCCAGCTCGTGCTCTCTCTCACTATCTCTGTCTCTCTCAAATTAATAAATAAATTAAATATTTTTAAAAAATAATAAAAGATAGGGCGCCTGGGTGGCTCAGTCGTTAAGCGTCTGCCTTCGGCTCAGGTCGTGATCCCAGAGTCCTGGCATCGAGCCCCACATCGGGCTCCCCGCACCGCGGGGAAGCCTGCTTCTCCCTCTCCTACTCCCCCTGCTTGTGTTCCCTCTCTCACTATGTCTCTCTCTGTCAAATAATAAATAAAATCTTTAAAAAATAATAATAATAATAAAAGATAGAATGAAGAGGAGGGACAAGCTATGGGGGGAAACAGAAAGAAGGCATCCAGGATGAGGCCAGGCCTGTGGTCCAGGAGACAGGGTCAGTGGTGGGCCTATGCCTGAGCTGGGGACCCTGGAGGAGGAGGCACAGGGAGCTGCAGAGGTCAGGGTGAAATCCTGTGGGACATCCAAGAGGAGGCATCCAAGAGCTGCCAGACACTTGGGTCTAGAGTGCAGAAGAGATGGCAGAGCTGAGAGCGGGAGGCTGTCAGAGCTCAGACAGGGCTGAAATCCTGACAGTGGGAGAAGGTGGAGGGTGCAGCAGGGTAACCTCACATCAGCCAGCCAGGACTGTGGGAAGTGGCCTGGCCCAGGAGAGCAGCCTCAGGCCCCAGGTTCTCATGTCGGTCTACGCCTTGGGGACATGGAGATGGGCAGATCCAGAGCCCACAGGAGTGCCCGATCAGTGGAAGTGCCCAGACTCACACAAGCAGTCCATGCCTCCATGGGGGGGGGGGGTGATGAATGCGGGCTCCAGGAAGTACAGAGATCTATTTCCAAGGACTAGGGACAGTGGAAGCATCAGGACCAGTTTCTGGAGAGGGCTTGGAGAGGGAAAGTGAATTAATCAGAAGTCTCTCAGCTTCAAGAGCAAACATGTTTAGGGAAATGTATCGTCTCACATTACAAAAGGAAAAAAAAAAAGGCCAAGGGGTCACACCGGCTTCAGCCACAGCTTGATCCAGGAGCTCAAATATGATATGAAGTCACTGTCCAATCTCAGGGTTCCATATTTGTCTGATTTTTTTTCTCTGGAGGACTTTCCTTGAGGTAGTAAACGTGGCCCCAGCAGCTTAGGGCTCACATCCCACCCTCTTAGTGACCCCAAAGGGAAGAAAGGTCTCCTGCCCAGGGGTTCCATTACTCACAAACTGGATTGGACCACATGTTTACCCTTGAAACAAGCACTGTGATCAGAAGGCAGAAGAACTGGAATGCTCTGATTGGCTGGGCCTGGATCATGTTCCCTTCCCCAGAAAGGGAGAGTGGGGTGAGATAAACAGGTGTACTGAAATTTAGAAAGGGGTGGTTTCCCAAAGGACAAGCAGAGGCAGAAGGCTGGCAAAGCTACAGATATCCATGTGGCTGGGAGAAATGGGAGGTGGGGAAACAGCTTCCTCACCTGTTAATAGAGCATGGGAATAGTACCTTATCTCTTAGGTCTAGAGAGAAGATTCAGTGAAATAATGCAGGTGAGGCATTTAGCAGACTTTTCTGCGAAGAACAGGCTAGGTGCTGAATAAATAGCACCTTTTTTTTTTTAAGATTTTAAGTAATCTCTACACCCAACGTGGGGCTGAACTTACAGCCTGAGATCAAGAGTCACACACTCATGGGAGCCAACCAGGCGCTCCTGCAGCTATAATTTTTAAAACAGTAATCAATATTACCACCGCTGAGGATGGACGGTACCTATATGCTGGGAGGTAATAAGCTCCCAGGCACTGGATGAGACCTAGAGTTGAACAATCATACACTGGAAGATCATGTAGTCTACATTCTGCAAGCTCAGTGCCCAACTGGTTTCTCTCCAGGCTGGGTTTTTTTTTTAAGATTTTATTTATTTGACAGAGAGAGACACAGAGAGAGAGGGAACACAAGCAGGGGGAGTAGGAGAGGGAGAAGCAGGCTTCCCGCTGAGCAGAGAGCCTGATGTGGGGCTCGATCCCAGGACCCGGGGACCATGACCCGAGCCAAAGGCAGATGCTTAACAACTGAGCCACCCAAGCGCCCCCTTTTTTTTTTCTTAAATAAAGATTTTTATTTATTTATTTGAGAGAGAGAGAGAACGAGCAGTGGGGAGGGGCAGAGGGAGAGAGGAAGAGAAGCAGACTCCCTGCTGAGCAGGAATCACCATTTGGGGCTCCGTCCCAGGACACAGAGATTATGACCTGAACTGAAGGCAGCCGCTTAACTGACTAAGCCACCCAGGTGTCCTCTCTCCAGGCTTCTGCCTCCAGGTCTGTGAAATGGGATGAGGGGGTTGAATTAAAACACAAGGTCGGGTCACCTTGGTGGCTCAGTTGGTTAAGCGCCTGCCTTTGGCTGGGGTCATGATCCCAGAGTCCTGGGATCGAGTCCTGAATGGAGCTTTTTGCTCAGCCGGGAGCCTGCTTCTCCCTCTGTCTGCCACTCCCCCTGCTTGTGTTCTCTATCTCTGACAAATAAATAAATAAATAAATAAATAAATAAATAAATAAATAAATAAAATCTTTAACAAAAATAAAACACAAGGTCGTTTTAGATGCCCCTTCTCATCAGGTTGCAGCCACATCACTTCCTCAGAAAAAGGCCTTGCCTGACTACTCTTGCCAAAATATCCTCATTCATTCATTCATTCATTCATTCAGGTAATCTCTATACCCAGTGTGGGGCTCAAACTCACCACTCTGAGGTCAAGAATCACATGCTCTACCTCCGACTGAGCCAGCCAGCCGCCCCATCCCCCTTTATTTTAATATATCATCCCATCTTACTTTCCTTACAGCACTTATTACAATCTGAAAACATCTTATTTACTTTCTGTCTCCCCATTAGAACATTAGCCTCACGAGGTCAGGACTCTCTGTCTGTCTTGTTCACTGCTCTGCCCAGGTCACCCGCCACAGTGCCCGGCACACGGCCCACCCTTGATAAACATCCGTTGAATAACGAGATAAATACCACTTCTGAGAGGTAGTGAGTTCCCCATTAAGAGAGGTAGCCAGGCTGAAGCAGAGGGATCGTACCTCGCAATTCATGCTGCAAGGCCCCAACCCGGGTCCTCTCCAGCCTCAGTTTCCTCATTAATAAAATGGGTCCGCGGGCGGATGGACCCCTGGCTCGGCTCCTGCCTGCGATCCCCGCGGGGGCCGCCAGGGGGCGCGGCGTCTCTGCCCAAAGCCCGTCTGCGGCCGCCCGAGCCCCGGTGGACGCGTCCCGACGTTCCTGGAACGTTCTGAGCCCCGGCGAGCGGAACCCGGGAGGCTCGAGCGGATGCGAGGCGTCCGGAGCCGGCGGGCCGGGCTCCTCGCCGCGCAGGGGGGCGGGCGGGAGGGAGGTGACTCAGGCGCGCGCCCCCGGCCCCCAGTTCTCGCGAGGGGGCGCGCACGGCCTCGGGAACCCGCGCGGCGCCGCGTCCATTTTTACCCGAGCGCCGCTAAAAATAGTCGCCGCGCTCGGAGCCGAGCCCGAAATAGCGGCCCCCAGATAAGGCAGGACGACTCAGCGCTTCCGGGGAGCGGAAGGGGAGGCAGCGGGGGGCGGAGGATGGTGCCGGGCTCCGCGGGGCCTCGCCGCGCAGTCCCGGCCGGTACCCGCCCCCCCGCCCTGGCCACCGCGCTGCCCCCAGCCTGTCCCCAGCCTGGCTTCACCCCCCCACACTGCCCCCCTCGCATTGCCCATCTCCTGTCCCCGTCCACCCTCAGCTTCCCCTCCATCCCTCATCCCTGACCGCTGGCCCTCCTCTCCCCTTCCCTCTCCCAATCTTCAGTCCCAGCCCTGCCCTGCGACCGTGTCCCCAACGGGTATTCATCCCCAGCCCTCAACCTGCCCGTCCCGGAGCCCTGGCCCTATTCTCCCTCAGCCACAGCACCGATCTGTTGCCTTTCTGAATCTGCCTCTGCCCCCCTCCCCATCCCGTTTCTCAGCCCAACTTCTGACGGGCAGGGGTGGGTTGCGGGGGAGATGGGGAGATCACAGGAAATCAGACAAGCTGAGTGTTGGTGGGGAGGCTCTTTGACTTCTTGGTTTGTTTCTACAGTGGACCCGGTAGGTTTAGGTCTGGGTCTGTGTCAGTTTCCTCACCCGATGCCCAGCGTTAGGATTCAGGCTGGGGCCAAGACACGGGTCTTCCGTCACCAATATTGGGGTCGTCAGAGTCAGGGCACAGCCCAGCACTCACTGTTTTGTTCCCAGTCCTAAATCCCCTACAGTTCTTTCCTCCTTTGCAAGTCAGTGATCGGACACAACAGCTCCAGGCCTGGGGACAGGGAGTAGGACAGCCAGAACCCTGCTTCCTCTGGGCCTAGGTGTCCCCTTTGCACTTGGATCCTCTAAGGCACCTTCCTATTCTGATATCCTGTGACTCTCAGTGCTTAGTCCAAGAATCAGCCTCAAGGAATCTTACACCGCATTTTCCAAAGGTTCAAAGCCAATACCGACATCTTCTAGTCTCTGAAACATCATAGGACAGAGGAACTGCCTGTCCTGTGTGGCCCCGGGAAGCAGGGTGTAGTGGACAGATGTTGGTTCAGGCAGAACTGCTTGGCTGTGGATGGAAGGCCTCAAGTGGTGGTAAGGTCCCTGACCCTAGAGGACACCAAGCTTCAGCCAGGTGCCCGTTCATTTTGTTGTCTGGATTGCTGGGGGACCTCACCACCAGGCAAAGGGACTGAACTGGAAGGCCTTTAAGGCATGAAGAATCATGTATTTGGGATCAAGGAATTAAGAAGCTGGAAAAGTCTGCAAGGACCAGACTGAACTGGGTCCTGTAGGCCATGCTGAGGAGCCTGGACTACTCCCCCAAGGGCACTGGGGAGTCATGGCAGGTTCTGTGCAGTGGAGAGACAAGGACAGATTTATGCTTTAGTCAGATCTTTCCAGCCTTGTGGAGGTAGGCTGGGGAGGGGAGTAGGAGGACAGAGCAGATATGAGAGAGAGGAGGCAGGAAGGACCAGACTTGGTGGCCAAGAGACTGTGGAGGGACGGGAGCCCGTGGGAGGAGGCCCAGGTCCCTGCCCAGGTGTCAGGGTGGACGGTGGGGTCTCCCCTGAGATGAGGCCTAGGAGGAGGAAGGAGCAGGTGTGGGTGGAAGATACCCAGATAAGTTCCTAAGTCAGTCCAGAGATGGTAAATTTTAAATAGTGAGGTTTTTTTTTAATTTTTGGAAAATGTATTGGCAAAATCAAAGTCATACCTTGAAGAAGTACATTTCCTGCCTCCCTCTGATCCCCATTTCTCACTGTTAGCTATTTCTTGGGTATATTGGCCAATAGGATTCAAAGAGCTCTCACCATGTCCTTCCTTGCCTGAGTTAAATCCGGCCCAGCAATGCCCTTGCTCAAATCACCACTCAGTGAGTGGGCCAGGCACCAGTGCTGTGCCCATCTTAGAGAAGTGAAAACTGAGGCCTGGAGAGGTGCATGGAGGTCCTTTCACCTGCCTGGCTCTGACAGCTTTTCAAAATTGAAGGCATGGGAACTGGTGAGGTCAGAGAGAAAAGGTCCATAAGGCCAGAGTCTAGAGCCCCCGGGGAACAGAAACGACAAGGGGGCTCTAGAAGGGGGAGGGGAGAGAGAGCACAGTGGAGAGTTCAAGGAAGGCTGCCTGGAGGAGGAGTGAGAGTAGCCAGAAAGGTGGCTTCCAGAGGCTTCTGATGAAGAGTTTGGATGGAATGAAATCACTTCCTTGGGGGGAGGGCAGCTGAGTTCCCACTGACAGCGGGGCAGCACCCCCTCCTCAGGCCCGCAGGACCCCAGAGGTGTTTATAGGACACTGGGGCTGCCTGATGACATTGCAGGGACAGAGTGATAGCACAGAGGGCTGATGTGACGTCTGAGTGATTCGCCAACTGCCTGTTACAACCGGCATCTCTAGTCATACCCAGTGGGGGGGGGATGAGGATGGGAGGAAGTGACAGGCCCTGGGGTGGGGGTGGGGGTGACCGGGAGGCGGTCATGCAAAGATCAGGGACTCAGGAGCTGAGAGATGTGTTCTGCCCCTTGCACTAGGGAAGGGTCGCCCAGAGGTTGGATGTGAGGATCCATCTTTTGGGGCTGTGTCTAGTGAGGGACGTCAGGCTTCAAGGAGGTGGGGCTGGGGTGGAATTGGTCTGGGCCCAGAATCACGGGTCAGCCCAAGGCTGCTGGGATCAGGGACTAATGCTTTGTTCACTGCTGTGTCCCTGTCACTTAGGACGGTAACTGGGACACTGCCCTCTCAATACATCTTTATTAAAGGGGTCCGGGACTCCGTTTGCCCTCTTGCCAAAAGCTGTGGCCATCAGGGCCCCTCAGCCAAAGGCGTCCGGAGCGATACCCCTCCCCACCGCGGGTCTCGGATCGCAGACCTTGCTTCTCCGGTGGGGCAGAGAGATGACCAAGAAAACGAGTCCGCGCTTCTGGTGGACTCCGCCCACTGTGATGTCACAAGCCACTAGGGGATCCCGACCCTTGTCCCTCCCTTGGGATGGGGCGTGGAGAGGAACCGGGAGTCGACTCCGGCCCCTCCCCCCGGGCCTGGCGGTGTTACACAACCCGACGTCGCGTCCCCAGGGATGTCGCCGGACGTCCTGACTGGTCCGGGGACAATGGGCGGAGAGTGCCCCTCCCGCCAGGAGACCGAAGTGGCAGAGGTGCTCCCTCCTCTGATTCACCCTTGTTTCCGGCCCCCTTCATCCTCCTCCTTCTCCTCGGGGGATGCTTAACTCCCCCCAAACTCTCTACACTCAAGTCTTGCACCCCTATAACTCAGCTTTTTGCCCGACCCACCAAATATCTGTCCTCTGCACTCCGCCTCCCCGCCAGCTCCCGGCCCTCACTCGGCCACTGTGATTCTCGAAACTTCCAGATTCCCATGCCTGCCTTCATTCACCCATGCCGGGGCTCCTCTTCCGGCTCCCTCAAACTCCTCCTCCACCTTCCTACACCGCCCTCCCAATCTCCTTCCTTGCCCGCCCACCCCAAGCTTGCCCCATGATCTCAATCTTCCCCAAACCCCACCTCCACCACCCTCAAACTGACCCCTAATCCTCTTTTTCGTCCCTAATCTCAGTCCCCAGTCCCCTCTTCTCGAAACTGCCCGGATATCCCAACCTCATCGCCCTCAGTAGCGTCCCCCCCCAACCCCCTCCCTCCCGACAGCCGTCCCTCCCTCCCGGCCGTTCCCCGCCCTCAGGCCCGGCCGGCCCGCACCCCTCCCCGGCCCGCTCCCATGCCCGGCGCGGGTTCCCAGGCCGCCCCCCCGCGGTGGCCCAGAGACCCAGTTTGCGGCGGCAAAACATTGGTCTCCGGGCAACAGGCCCCGCCCGCCCCGGGGCGGCCCGAGCGAGCTAGCCCGGCCGCGCCGGGGCCGGGTGGCGGCGAGGCGGCGGGGCCCGGACTGGGGCCCGAACTGGAGCCCGGGGCCCTCGCGCCCAGAGGCCTGTAGGGCGCAGAGACCCGGAGAGAGCCAGCAACGCGGACCTGGAGATTTGGGGGCCCCCGAGCAAGAAGAAATTCGTGGAGGCCGAAGCCACGGGGAAAGGTCCGGGACGCGGTGATTAAGAGAGACCACGAGGCACAGCGAGCAAGGACGGGCCCCCCCCCCAAATAAACACAGAGATAGCGAGATGAACACAGCCAGCCCCACGCCCGCAGGGACGCCTCTGAAGGCAGGATAATCTACCTCTGACCTCAGGCCTGTGCACTTTTGTCACAGGGACTTGCCCTTTCCGCGTCTGTAAAATGGGTAGCACTTAGCATATGTGGTGACGCTCAGTTAATTCACCGATTTAGAGCTCGTAGCACAGTTCTGGCTCATACCGTCCATCATTCATTCATGCAGCAGCTTTGTATCCAGCACCCATTATGTGCCAGGCGCAGTTGTAAGCACTAGGTCTACCACAGTGAAGGAGACAAAGATCTCGGGAGCAGTTGTAAGCGCTAGGTCTACCACAGTGAAGGAGCAAAGATCTCCCGGGAGCTCTTGCTTTGGGGGTGGGGAGGGAGGTGGTGAACAGTACATGAGCATAAATAAGCGAAGTATACAGCGCCTTGGAAAGTACTGAGTGCTGGGGAAGTGGGGAGAAAGGGAGGGTTGGATTTGCCATTTTAAACAGGGTAGTCAGGGAAGGCCTACAGGAGAAGGTGATGTCTGAGCAAAGACCAGAGGCGGGTGAGGGGGATGCCATGCAGGCATCCGGCTAAGACGATGGCAGTCACGGGAGCAGCAAGTGCAAAGGCCGGTAGGTGGGAACATGTCTGGCCAGTTGGAGGAACAGGGAGGCCAGTGTGTGGCTGGAGCAGAGAGAACAAGGGGAGGGGAGTGGCAGAGACAAGGGAGAAGGAGTAAGGTCAGATTGTGCAGGGCTTTATGGGCCATAGTGAGGCCTTTGACTTTTACTCTGCCTGAGTCAGGAGCCATGGGAGGGTTTTGAGCAAAAAGAGGGGCATGAACGGACTTTGATTTGAAGAGCATCCCTGGGTCTGTATGTGGGGAATAGACTTTGGGAGGCAAGGGGAGAGGCAGGGAGATGGGCGAGGAGCCCCAGGCGATGGTCCAGGTAAGAGGCGATGGTGACTTGGACTCGGGGTCGCAGGGATCCGATTCTGGAGGTGTTTGAACTCGGAGCTGCAGAATTTGCTGACAAGCATGATCATGGCAAGCCCTCAGTAGATGGCAGTCATTACCATTATGTTAGCTGGTGCTCACATCATCTCCGTAGAAGTCAGTATCACCCCCGTTTCACAGATGCAGAAACTGAGCCCCAGAGAAATCACTCAGCTTGCCTCAGGACTCACAGCTCGGTCAGCCTCCACAGATGGTACCGTTGTCAAACTCACAACACCCTCAGTGCCTGGAGCTACACTCTAACTCCTCCACGTGAGCCCCAGGACCCCCGGAGCAAGATCCTCCTTGGCCATACCTGGTGGGCTTGAGAGGGGTGACCCAATGGGGGAATGCTGCCCGAGGGGTGTTCAGGTTGTCAGCCAGTCACCCATGCTGGCCCGGGACACTTGCTTGGAGGCAGGCAGGTACACGCAGAGAGGGTCCACCCAGAACCTCCCAGCCTGGCATCTGCCTCCCACACTTAATCCCAGCACTGATCCTGGCACACCCCAGCGCTGCCTGCAGCAACCTGTTCAACGGTCCCACACTCGCACGCAGACAGCGACGTGGCCCTCCAGTGGAGGTGCGTTTCCGGGCAGTGTGCCGAAAACACGGCATTTCTGTCCCTTTCTACCTCTTTATGCTCCCCTATTTTTCTTCCTCTCCTTTTGACTCTATCCTGTCTCAATCTCTCAGTCTCTGTCTTGCTGTCTCTGTCTCTGACCCCGCCCTCACCCCCACTCCGTCTTTGTCATTCGAATCTCCACACTCAGGACCCTCTACCTGCAGTGGAAATCACTCTTGTCCCTGGCCACATGTCTCCTCACCTATTATGTGGCATCAGAACCTGGCGCCGGGATAGGTATGTCGGAAGCCCTTGGTCAGCATTTCTGTCCAGCTGATCAGAAGCATCCAGGGAGGATCTCACAGGTTATAATCCCTGCTGCTTCTTTCTCTGAGACTCTGACCCACAGCTTCTGGGTGTGGGACTGGAGAAAGCCACCTTTAAAAAGCTCCCTAGGTGACTAGGACCTCTGTTGGCATGAGTTAGTTACTCCACTTAATTTTGCACCCAGGAAATAGCAAAGGTTCAGAGAACAGAAGCCCCATCCCAGTGTCACACAGCAGTCCGCTGTGAGGGGCTCCGTGCTGTCTGGAATTGGTGGAATCCCTTTGGGAACAAGTTTGGGAGTTAAATAATAATAATAATAATAATAATAATAATAATAATAATAATAATAAAAAGAATCAGAAAGAGAGAGAGACCCAGAAATGAATAGAGACTCAGGAAAAGGGGTAGGTAGAGACCCAGAAAGGGACTTGGGGGGGGTGTGGGGGGCAGAGACAGTGGCAGAGATGCACAGAGATAGTGAGACAGAGACAGAGAGATAGGGGTCAGAAAGACGCAGAGAGAGACACACATGAAGAGGCAGGGTGTAAGAGCCATTTAGGGGGCTAGAGATACCCCAAGAGGGGAATATTTTCGTTTCAATGAGACAGTATACACATGGCCCACATTTTATAGGCCCTACTTCCTGGAAGCAGCCTGGGCCATGGTTTGGCAATTACAAGCTTACCAAGCCAGGTCTCCTCCCCAGGCCCGGTATGTAGGATGCACGTTAAATGCATTTATATAACCTGCCCTCTGTGCAGAATCTAGGAGCTTTACATAACATAGCCCTGTGAGTCATGCTGCAGACATGGGGCACTGACCCGACACACCCAACTAGAGGGGACCCCCCTCACCCAGGACCATTATCTGGAAGTGACTCTGTGAGATGTGAGCGATCACGCGTTTCACTGAGGAGGAAGCAGAGGGCCACAGGAGGGCAAGGACTTGCTCTGGGTCACACAGAGAGGATCCAGCAGGACAGGAATTCCAACCATATCTGCCTGATTCCATAGTCTTTGCACCCCAAGGCACTGAGAAAGACAATGACTGTCAATGCCCTCTGATGTTCTTTCCAGAGGAGGAGAAATACAAACACTAGTAATAAGACAACGCCCCCCACCCCCCATGTATTGAATGCACTGTGCTGCAGTGAGTACTTTACAAACACCATCTCATTTATTCCAAAACCCAGTGAGGTAGGGACAGAACCCAGTTATTAAATAACACAATTGTACCCGTTATGTACGGAGCACTTACGACGTACTAAGTACTTAACAGGACTTCACAGAGTCTCAGTTCTGGAGGTGTTATCACCTCCATTTCAGGAAGGAAGGAGGCTCAGAGAAAGGAAGTCACAGGCCAAGGTCACAGAGCGGGTATTTGAACCCAGGTCTGTCTGGCCGGTTATCGCTGCCACCCGTTCCCCAGGGACGTGTCCACAGTGCGCCTATGCACACGTGCAATCAGTCTAACATCTAACACTAACATCTCAAATACTTTAGTTCAGAGCTTCCGCCTCATATTCTTTCTCTGCTCCGGAGGACCTAATCCGTCCTCCAATCCCCTCCACCTCCCCGACGTCTGGGGAGGGACCCTCTCCTCTCCTTTCAGCGCCTCAGTCTCGCTGCCGGGTCCGCGCCTGTAAAATGTTCCTGCCCCTTTAAGAGAGCGAACAGTCGGCCGGCGTTGCCCAGCAGCACCAACGTGGTTGCCAGGCAACGTCAACAAACGACGCGGCCGCCGTCTCCGCGCGGCCCCCCTCCCCGCCCGCGCAGACGCGGTGACGCGACGGGCTGTGGAACGCCGTCGCTTAGCAACGTGAAGGCTGTTTGTCCCGGCTGGGCTGCGCGGCCGTACAGGGCGCAACCAGGACCGGCCCGGGCGGACAGACGGGCCGACCGGGAGCCCTTGGGGTGGGGGGTGGGGGGGCGGCTGCGGTGATGGAAGCGGGGGAGAACCGGGTCCCCAAATTGCCGGTTTCCCTTTAGACAGCCGCCGTCTGCTTGTCGCCCGCTCCTCCCGTCTGACTCGGGACCGCCTCCGCTCGGGTATCTGTTCGTCTGGGACCCTCCTCCCCGGCATGTCTGTTTGTCCAGCGTCTCCCGCGCCGTGGCTGTCTCATATTCCCCCAAACAATAACAACCAAAATAGACACAGGCTTTTGCCTCAGACTCCCGGGTTTCTGGGTGCACTGTTGTTATGGAGGTCCCAACCGGTGGAGACAAACCTGTACTCGCACACACAGTTGGAGCCACAGCGTGAGAGCTCCCTCCCGTTCCTTTCCCCGCTCCCTTCGGGGTCTGTTCTCTTGCCTGTCCTTCTTGAGCCTCTTTCATCAGGCAGCCCCGCGGTCCTTCCATCCTGTGTCCGCGATGCTGTCCACATAACTCATTCCCAACTCCCACCCCCCCCTTCACCCCCCATCCAGTAGCTTCATGTGACCAGGGCTGGGGCGAATCTCCAAGCAGAGAGAAGAAATTGGGTGTGTGACAGTGTGAATGGATGTGACTGGAGGTGCATGACTCGGCCAGTGACAACATGTACGTCGGGTATTTCCTGTGTGAAAGTACGATCATGAGGGCTTCCTTTGTGTGTGAGAGACCAGCTAACTACCGGACTGAGAGTTTCCCCAGCTTGCATTTGTGTATCTGGATATATGGGTATTTGGAGCCCTGCTAACTGTAACTGTGGATGTGTGTGTGTGGTTGTGTCTCTGCATGTGGTCCTATGTGAAACAGTAAGTGTGTAAGTACCTGTGCATATGTATGGTTTTGCCTCTGGTTTGCATTTCTGGTTCCTTGTGTGTGTGTCGTTCTGGGTCTCGTATATGACATCTGCATTTAACTATATGCAGGTCCCTGTTTTTGTGAGCAGATTATCGCTAGAGTTCTCTCTACAGCATTTATCATAATTTCTAGCCATACCTTTGTTTGTCTACAGTCTGTCTCCCCCACTGGACTGTGTGCCCCATAAAGGCAGGGCTCAGAGCTGTTGTGGTCACTGCTGGGTCCCCAGCACTGCCTTGCACACAGTAGGTACTCAGTAATTATTCGTTGAATAAATGAATCAATGATTCATGTGTGTTCATGTCAAGTGCACACATTGGTGTAACTGTGTGGGTGGTTCTGTGCTTCTGGGTGGTGGTCTCCTGTGTGTGGCTCGGATCACAGGAGGGGGCACTGCTTCTGGCCATGCAGCTCTAATTTTCAGCACCCACCACACTGTGTGACGCATAGGAGGGCCTCCGTCAATATTGTGGACTTCAACTGCGTGGTTCTCTCTGTTTTAGCATTAGGACCTCTACATACCTCAGTTTTCTCATCTGTCAAATGGGGATAATAATCGGCCCACTCATGGGACTGTTGTGGGGAGTGAATGAGTTCATCTAGAGAACATTTAGAAAGTGCCAGGCACAAAATAAACATTTACCAAAATATCACTTTTGATTGTCAGCAGTATTACTTCTTCTTTGTGTGGCCCTGGATGCACACGTCCAGAATTCACGTTACAGACTCAGGTGTTGGCTGTGTGGTCCTGAGCTAGTGGGTACCAAAATACTTCTCAGTCTGTTTCCTTTCTATAAAATGGGCATGATGACAGACCTCTTCCAGAAGTGACTGTGGCCAAATGAAGCTGTGTCCGTAAGTCTGCGCTCTGGTGTAGGCATGCAGTGAGCAGTTGGGGTCTACAAGGCCCGATCACATCATTGCTGCCAAGCTCAGGTTCTGGGGAAGGCTGAGGAGGGGTGGAGTTTGGGGGTGGGAGGAGTACAGGTACAGATCCTTCAAGGGGATGGGGCATGCAGACAGTTGAAGAGAAGAAAGAGCATCTGCTGAGGCAGGATGGTGGACCATCAGATTCCAGAAAGGACTTCTTCCAAGGGCTGTTAGGGGCTAAGGATTAAAAGAAGCTGGAACTGTCTAGAGAGCTGCCCGGAGGAGGAGAAACCAGCCTGAGTCTTGCAGGCTTGTGGAATGGAATTTGGGGGGTGGGGGGGTGGGTAACACTAGCAATGATCCTAAGGTACAGTGTGTAGACCCCGCTAGGGGCTTCATGATGGATTTCTTTCTGTCTTGTTTCCAGCTCTGTCCCCAGTGTCTACAGTGCCTGACACAGGACTTGCTGAGTAGATGTTTGAAACGGCTGATTGAATGAATACATGAGTGAGTGAATTTCATCCCGCAACAACCTGTGAGTCTGGGTCTTGCGGGGAGGTGGGGAAGGCCTGGTGGGCTGGCAGGGCTGGTGCTGGGCCCGGAACCTCCGGGCCCTGCCAAATGCCTACCCCCACCCCCACCCCGCTGTTCCCACAGCTCAGGGCTGCGGAGGGAGGGCGTGGAAGGGGCCGGGAAGGGAGTGTCAAAGCGGCCGCCTGCTGCCGGCCCTGGACAGCTGCCCAGAGTGTCTACTGCAGGAGGAAAAGGGTAGCTCCGGCGCCTGAGTCACCTCAGAGAAACCCCGGGCCACATACCTGGCCGCTGACATCACCCAGCCAGGGCACCCCCGGCAGCCCAGACAAGCGGACTGAATCACAGGTGGAATTCAGCCACCGCGGGCGCGGGCACGTGGCCCGCTGTGACCCACCCACGAGACACCCCCACGTGGCCGTCTGGCTGCGGGGGCCGGCAGGCCACCTGGGGGTCAGTGAGGGGGCATGGGGCCTGAGTCAGGGACAGGGCGGCTACCGGCAGAGACCACCGGGGCACAGGCGTCCTCGAGGTGCAGGAGGGAGAGCGTGGGGCGGAGAGCAGTGGGGAGGCCCCAGAGCTGGAGGAGGAAGCCCATGTGGGTGTGACCGGGAGGCTGCGGCTTGTGGGCAGCGCCTCGGTGACCTGCTGGGGTGGGGTGCACTGGCTGATTGCGCAGAGAACCACGGGGTCGGGGAACAATGGACTCTCCATACAATGAGCTCACGCAAGCACGCTCACGAACACACACACAGCCACCAGGCACGCACACTCGGAACCCCAGATGGAGAGGCCCAGCCGCCATCCACCCCCGGGCTGCGGAGCCTCCCTGCCTGGGCTGGCACCTGGGCCTCACCCCACACAAGCCCGCAAGTTGGGCAAGTTCCCTAGGAGCTCCGGGCCTTAGTTTCCTTATCTGGGGAATGGGGATAATAATACTTCTCACCCGTGGGCAGCTACACTTGCGGGGAACATACTTTCTGCCAGGCACTGCTCTAAGTATTTTGCATATAAACTCACTCCTAAAAACAACGCTAGGAGGGAGGTACCCTTGTTCTCCCCACTTTACAGATGAGGACACTGGGGCTCAGAGAAGTTAAGTTACTTGCCCAGGGTCACACAGCTAGTACCCTCCTTATAGTGTTACTGGAAGAGTTAAACAAGAAAATACAGTGGTTCTAGGGGGGCCTGGCTGGGTCGTTCAGTGGAGCATGTGACTCTGGATCTTGGGGTCATGAGTTGGAGCCCCACACTGCGTGTGGAGTTTACTTAAAAAAAACAGAAGTGGGGTGCCTGGGTGGCTCAGTTGGTTAAGCGTCTGCCTTCGGCTCAGGTCATGATCCCAGGGTCCTGGGATCGAGCCCCGCATCGGGCTCCCTGCTCAGCGGGAAGCCTGCGTCTCCCTCTCCCACTCCCCCTGCTTGTGTTCCCTCTCTCGCTGTGTCTCTCTCTGTCAAATAAATAAATAAAATCTTAAAAAAAAAAAATAGAAGATAGAGTGGTTCTGTATAACGTAGCACCTGTCACATGGTCAGTTTTCTTAAATGACTGCTGCCCTATTATTAATACCACTCATTATTTTCATCCTAAGTCCAGCCAGAAAGGTCTCCAAAACAGTCATCCTCACCACCTTGGTCTGGTCCTTCCTCTTAGCTTCCCACAGTCTCTCCTGCTTGCCCTTCTTTGGTCTTGCATGTCCACGGTTGGGAGAGAGTGCTTTCAGAGACTCACTCCTTATCTAAATCTTCTCAGGACTTGGTGGTGGCTGTCCAGAGTCACCTCTACCAGGAAGTTCTCCTGGCTTGTTCCAACCTTAAGGAACACTCCTGCCACCCCATGCCTGGAGTGATTACAACCAGACACACCATCACACTGGGTTGGTCTGGGTTGCGGGTGAATGAGAAGTGAGCCCCCACAGTGATGGCGGTCCAGAGCACCCCTGGCCCCGGGGCCTGAGACAAGCCAGCAGCTGAGAGTAGCCTCTGCTTAGCTCTGTCTGCAGGCCCACATATGTGGAACTGTGTGTGTGAGCAGTATGAGCGCGCGTGGGAGAGAGCGGACACAGTCACGGAAGCTGGGTGTGTGATTCCGTGTATCTGTGTGCCTTGTTCTGTAGGTTTTTATGCAACTCTGAGCAAGTCCACAGAGGCTCTTTGGGCCCGTGCATCTGTGGGTGCATCTCAGCACAAATGTGGATATCTAAGAAATTCTGTGAGTCCGCAGCTCTGGGGGTCTTACCTGGCTCTGCCAGTTTGTGCGTGTGGAGTTGTGTGTCTGTCCTATCTGTGTGGTTGGGTGTATGCGCACCTCTGTGATGTGTCCACACGGCAATGTGTGTTTAGCTCCGTGTGTGTGTGATTGGGCATTGACTTCTGTGTATCCATGCAGACAAAAGTGAAAGGTGTGTGTGTGTGTCTTTCTGTCTCCACGGTTTGGATTCTGTAAACCAAGCCTCCTTCTTCGCATCCCTGAAAAATGTGTCTACCCTACCCCACCCCAACCCACCCCTGGAAAGACCCAAGGTCACCAGCTCAGCTCAGTTCCCCTTTGGACACAGGCAGGAAGGACAAGGAGGCCGACTGTTCATCGACGCCAGGAACCAGGCCCCGACACCCACATGCAGCCTCCCCACCTGTCAACGGGTCTAGAACATCATCCCCCTTCCAACCGCATGATGGCAAAGGAACAGAGAGGCCCAGATATGTTTCTGTCTGAGACAATCTGTTAGAGTTTGAATGCACCAATGAGTGAATGGTGAAGATTCATTTAGTCCACAAATATTTATTGAGGGCCTACGGAGGGCCTGGCACTGTGCTGGGGACATGGCAGTGACCAGGACAGCCCCAGCCCAGGCCTCAAAACCAGTACAGCCCAGTGGGGGAAAGAGCCCCAGTCCCCAGAGGGTGATAAACCCAGAGAAGCAGAGCTGGGAGAGGGGCTTCCCCAGGGAAGGCTTCCTGGAAGAGGAGATTATAGGCTAAGGCAGCAACAGGGAGAGTGCTCCAGGCAGAGGGCAGAGTACATGCAAAGACCTGAAGATGGGGAGGGAGACCGCGGCGTCTAAAACATGGAGAGTTGGCACAGGCCAGGTTATGCCGGACCTTGTGGGCCACAGTGAATGGGGAGTTTGAAATCCAAAAGCAAGTGAATTGGGAAAGTCAAGCTAGGAGTCCCCAGTCCAGACCACCTGGCTTCCCTGAAATGCCACAGACACCACCTCCAGGAGGCCTCCAGGACGGCTCAGTGGGGAGCTGGCCCAGCTAGCCAGTAACACTATTCCATGCTGGGTACCAAGGAGCCTGCAAGTCACTAACCGGCCTGGCCCTACAGTCACAGAGGTGACAGTCACAACAGCGGGGCACACACCCCCCCTCACCCCACTCCATGCCGCAGAAACACCCACAGACCTTTCTCTTGCGGCTGAAGCCCCAGCATCACCCAGGGGCGTGCTGGAAATACCAAAGGCTCCACCAGATCTCTGCTGTAACCAGATTCCCCAGCTGATTCAAGATCACACAAACAACTAAGAAGGCTTAACCTCCTTTAGTTTCTTATCTGTACAATGTGGATAAAAACACAACCTCCTTGTGCGGCTGGCGCGCTGTGAGGATTAACTGGGGTTACATGCGTGAAAACACCAAGCACAGCCTGCTAAGCATTTGCTCTCCTCCTCCTCCTCCTCCTTTTCACTATTAAATTTCAGAGCCTGAAAGGACTCTCGGCGCCCACTGTCATCCAGCCTTCTTGCTCTGTGGATGGGGAAACTGAGGCACAGGGTAGCATGAGTTTTGCCCAAGGAAAGATGGAAGGATGTGCTGGGGCCCGCCTTTGGCAGAGTTGGCCCCAGGGCTGTTTACAGGCTGCTCTGAGCAAGGGGGAGCTGGTACTGTCACCCCAGCCCCCACCTGTGGGGGCAGAAGGCTGAGGGCTCCCCCTGCCCCCTCCCCATGCAGAGCCAAGCCCTGTGGAGCCAGAATGCGGGAGGTCTTGCCCTCTCCCCCACATTCCAGTCCTCCTCCTCCTGGAAGCTCCCTGGGGTTGAGCCCCATGAAGAAAGACTTGCCTTGCCCACCCCATGCTCTGTGGGCAAGGTGTGCATATCTGTGTGTGTGTTTGAGTGAGACTCTGTGTGTGTGTGTGTGTGTGGTCACCAGGTCCAACTTTTCCCTTAGGCACAGAGGGCGCAGTACTAAGGCCTATGATAATCTTAGGGGCCCTAAGATCAGAAGGAAAAAAACCCTGAACTTCTAGGTAAAAGAAAATATTCTAATATATAGTATTATCTGCCTTTATACCAATGTAGCTGTAATAATCCTATTTTATTATTTTTCTAAAAGATTTATTTATTTATTTGATAGAGAGAGAGGGAGGGAGGGGCAGAGGGAGAGGGAGAGAGGGAATCTCAAGCAGACTCGCTGCCGAGTGCAGGGCCCCCGATGCAGGACTTGATCTCATGACCCTGAGATCATGAGCTGAGGTGAAATCAAGAGTCAGACCCCCCCAGTCGACTGAGCCACCCAAGCGTCCCATAAAATATAATTTCAAAGACGTCTTTATGGAGGAAGAAGGCAATGAAAACAAAAGTATCCATGGCTCAAGAGAGTTATAATGTGACCCTGTGTATCTCTGCTTCTGGCTGGACATCTCTGGGAGGGTCTATATCTGCAAAGGTCAGGGTGGCTCTGTTTTAATAACAAAACAAATCCCTACAATGTGCCAGGCATGTTCCAGAAGCTTTCCTGATATGCACCTCACATATTCCCCCACCAGCCCCATGAGCTGGGCACGATTCCTATCCTCCTTTCCCAGGTGAGGAAACGGAAGCTCCAGACATCACTAACTCAAGGTCACCCAACGACTAAGTGGTGGGACCAGAATGTAAACCCAGGCCACCTAGATTGTGGGTCCGCGTCAAGGGCCTAAATGCCGGGTGTCTGCATGAGCGTGACCATCTGCATGTGAACATATTGACTTACATAACTCATTTAATAATTAAAAGCACAGACTCCGGGTGCATGGCCAGCTCAGAAGGTGGAGCATGTGACTCTTGATCTCGGGGTTGTAAGTTTGAGCCCCACTCTGGGTGCACAGAGTACTTAAAAATAAAAATCTGGGGCACCTGGGTGGCTCAGTTGGTTAAGCGACTGCCTTCGGCTCAGGTCATGATCCTGGAGTCCCTGGACCGAGTCCTGCATCGGGCTCCCTGCTCGGTGGGGAGTCTCTGACCCTAACCCCTCTCATGTGCTCTCTCTCATTCTCTCTCTCTCAAATAAATCAATAAAAGTCTTTTAAAAAAATAAATAAATAAAAATCTGAAAAATAAATAAATAAATAAAATAAAGTAGAAGCACGGGCTCTGAAGCCAATGAGCTGCATTCTTATCCCAGCTTTGCTGCTCTTGGGCTGTGTGACTCTAGGAAAGTGACTTCACCTCTCTGGGCCTCCATTTCCTTGCAGGTTGAATGAGGGTTCCTACCCCATAGGAGTGTTGTGAGAAGGAAGGAAATGAATATGAGGGCTCAGGAAGAATTAGCCCTTGTTATGATTGTGTGAAGAGCGTCCGTGTGCATCCACAGCGAAGGTGTGCGGGTCATGTGTGCTGGGGACCCACATGACAGTGTGTTTCGACGTGTGGGGCCATGTGTGTTGCCGGTTGGGGGTGAATATCTGAATGCCCGCATGACCCTGTGAGTACGTGCCAGTGGCCATGTGGACGCATGGGCCACCTGTGTTGGGGTGTGAAGACTTCTGGGCAGCCAGGGTGCCTCCCTGTGTCTCCTTTATTCTGCGGGAGAGATGAGGGGCTTGGACAGGACAGGGAACGTGGGGTCACTCCCTGTCTGCTGCCGGGGCCGAGTCACTGCCTGCTGGTGGTTGCTGTGTCATCTCCTAGTCCTTGTCCCCCAGACTGCTAGCAGACAGAGGGGGCGTGGGGGAAAGAGGTGGAGGGCAGGCTGGAGGCTGGGCTTTTGTCTGGAAACCTCGACCTCCCCCCACTCCCCGTCTTGCCCCCTGTGTCCCTTCCACATCTCCCTCCCCCCTCCCCACGATCAAAGCAGGGAAGCAAGATTCTGCTGGGAATCAGGGTCCGCTCACCCCCTTCTGCTCTGCCTCAGACCTGCTGTGTGACCCTGAGCCAGGGACTCCCCCTCTCTGGGCTTCGACAATCTCAAAGGGCTTTTCCCTCCATGCCCGGTGCTGGGTTAGGCTCTGCACTGGGAGGGAAGTACCGGATCTCTGAGATTTGTGAAGCAGCAGGTGGGACCCTTCCCAGTGGGTGCTTAAGAGTTGGGGGCTGTGGCATCCCAAATACCCAAATTAAACTCTGAACCCCGTTTCCTAACTGGGAGGCCTCAGGTAAGCAGCTCTACCCCTCTGAGCCTGGGTCACAACAATATATACACTGTGAGCAGACAGGTAGGTTCGCAAGGCTTAGAAGCTTCCCCAGAATATCACCGTTACCATTCAAATAATCCCAAACCCCAAGTTTTTCAAGGAGTTTCACTGAACCAGGCAGTTCTCAGAAATCAGGAAGAGAGTAGGAGCTCTGGGGTTTAACGTTCTGGGTTTGAATTTCTTGCCATGGGATCCTGGGCAAGTCACTTAACCTCCTCGAGTATTTTTTCCCTCTTTTATAAAGTGAAGATTTTCCTCCCTTCACCTTCAAACGCTGGTTTAGGGATTAAAAATCTCGTGGTGAAAGGCTTACTAGAGGAGCTGGTATTTGGTCATAGTTAAATACACGGCATCTATTATTATTATCAATTCTTCTTCACACACACATTCTTTCTGTCTAAAGGTAGGATTACGTAGCGGGAAGGAGATGTTGCCAACACCAGCAGCAGGGACGCTTCATCCTAAATTTCGTCCTCTCCAAACCCGCATACCTCCCAAACACCGGACTGCGGGGCCAGCGGGGTCCAAGACACACATCTTTTGTCCAGATGGGAAAACTGAAGCTGAAGCTCAGAGAGGGACAATATTTCCCCGAGTCAGGGCCATCAGGGCCGAAGCTGCCAGGAGCGTCGGGACTCCACCCCCACCTCCACTTTCACCTGGAGCTTCACAGCCCCTCCCACTCCGCTCGGGACTCAGTTTCCCTGCCTACGTGACTACACCACACTAGCCAGGGTCTCTTTCTGGGGATCTGACCTTCCTCTTGAGTGAGGGCGCCGCTCCACCGGGAGAACTGGGAGGGGCTGCCCGAGGTGCGAAGCACCCACTTACCCGGGTCTTCCCCAGGCTAGTTTCAGAGCCTATTAATACCAGCCCCCGGGGCGGCGCGGCACTGCGCAGGCGCGGGCGGGTTCCGCAAGCGCGCGGGGTGAGCGCGCGAGCGAGCGAGCGAGGGATTCCCTCTGACGTAATTGCTAGGATACCAAACAAACACTCTGCCGCGCCGGCCGAGCTCCTTATATGGCTAATTGCGTCACAGGAACTCTTGGGAGGCGGGGCCGGGATCCCCTCCCGCCTAGGGCTCTGGAACGCAGCCCCCACGACCCCCAGGGCCGCGAGGGTGATGCAGGTGGACAGAACGAGGCTAGGGCAGACCTCTTGCCGGACGGCGCGGCGCTGAGTTCAGCAGGGCCGGAGATTTTAGGAAGTTTGTGGAGCTTGGGTAGGGTGACGTAAGCAGGGAGGCGGGTCCCGGGCATATAAATACAGGCTGGCGGCTTTGGGGTTCATTCATAAGACTGAGAGCTACGGCCTCGGCAGGGACAGGCGGAGCTCGAACTTGGGGATCTGACTGTTGTGGTTCTTCTTGGGGGCTGTGAAGTGCAGTTTATTATTTTTTTTCCGGCGAGAAAGTTTTGGGGAGGATTCTTCTAAATAATTCTACATTTTCTTTTGGAGGAGCGACTTACTCTTTTTGTCTTCTTTATTACTCCCCTCCCCCTTTGGGACCCGCTGGACGCGTGGAGGAGACCGCACCCGAAGCCGATTCTGTACAGCAAGACAGCGCTTTCCGCCTCTGGGGGAGCGATCCCCCCACGCCCCTGGGTCCTACGGAGCCTGGACTTTCAGGAGGCACAGCGGCATCTTGTGGGGGCCTGGGCACCGCAGAGGAATTGCACAGAAACTTTGCCATTGTTGGAGCGGGACGCTGCCCCCATCCCGAGTTTCCTCGGACAGCGCGCTTTGGGGACGCGCTCGGCTCACCCCGGACTCGCACCTTTCTTTCCCACCCGGCCATAGCCTTGGCTTCCCGGCGACCTCAGCGTGGTCACAGGGGCCCCCCTGTGCCCAGGGAAATGTTTCAAGCTTTCCCCGGAGACTACGACTCCGGCTCCCGGTGCAGCTCCTCACCCTCCGCCGAGTCTCAGTATCTGTCTTCGGTGGACTCCTTCGGCAGTCCACCCACTGCCGCCGCCTCCCAGGTAAGACCTAGAGGGTTGGGGTGCTGCTTTATGGGTTTTATCTTTTTTTAAGTCAGGGATGGAGCGAGCAATCCCTCCACCCCAAATAAACACGCACCCAAACTCAGGATCTGAGAGGGAATAGGCTCACCGCGCACTTGGCAAACTGCAGAGTCGGGACGTGTTTGCAATTGGTGGTGTGCACGGATCGCAGGGAGGGAACGCAGAGGGGTAAGCTTTGGGGGTGGGGAGAATGCTCCGTTCGGTGCAACGTGTATGCCGTAGCAGGGCTGAGAACTTCTAGCTTGCTCCGGGACTGCTCCCGACTCAGGTCCCCAACCTGAAGCTAGCGCAGTTAGGCAGGTGGGGGAAATCCCGGGGAAGCTTCCAGTAGCCTCCTCCCTTTTCCTTCTCCATCGGAGCGCCTACTCCGGCATCGGGTTGCCCTCGATCCAGCGGGCAAGCTGGCCTCGAACCCTTGCTTGGAAGCTCTGCCTCCGCCTCCTGCGCGGAGACGTAACGGGGGACCCGTGCGTAACGGCTGACGCGCTGGAATCCTCCGTCTGACGCGGGGCACGCACGGCGCGCGGCGCCCCCTTCGTCCGCCCCGCCCCTGACGTCCCGGAGCGTTCTATTTTGGAACGCCGGGGCCACGTTGCTAAGGGAGGGGGCAGCCCGGCGTTCCTATTGGCCGCCGCGGCGCGGGCTATGGCCAATCAACTTTCCCTTCCTATTTGTAGGGTGCAGTTCCCTTCCCCCCTCTCCGTCCCCGGAACTCGTGGTTCCTTGGCGCTGGGGTCTCTTTTACGGGCCTCTAAAGGCAGAGCGAGGGGATTCCTGTGGCGACAGGAGCGACCCTCTGCGATCCAATGGGTTCGCGAGGACCTTGCGGGGATCAGGACCCTCCGATCTCAGGGGCCGAGGGTGTCTGTGGGCCGGGGTTTCTTTGGGAGACATGGGTGGCCGTCACCCTCTTCTTCGGGCACACGCAGACACAGTCCCGGTCCCCCTGCTCCGGACGCCGGATCCCTCTGCTGTGTCCGAAGACAGGACTAGAACCGCTAAGCCTAGGGGAACCAGCCAGGTGGTCTCCAGGAGCCCCGCCCCCTCTGGGTTTCCAGGACTCTGATTGGTCAGCGAGCCAGCCCATCCCTCACCACGCCCCCTGGGAGAGTAGTTAAGCCTTCCGAGCAGTCCTAGGATTCCATTTGCGGGTGGGGGTAGATGAGCGCCGCTTGGGCACGGGGGCTCGGGACCTACACCATTCTCCCTCCGTGGCAGTCTGAGGGAGCCCGGATCGTCACTTTTCTCTACCTGGTCGTCCACCGTAACCTGTCCCTTGTCAGCCTCACTCTGTAGAGAGACAGTTACTTGAAACGTTGTTCAAAACTCCTAGGGCTGTCCCCCAACACCCTTTGAACTAAGACCCCCCCGCCCCTGCACAGAGGTCTCATGGACCTTCCAGTCGCTGATACTCCCGGCTCCGAGGGTTGTGTGTATGTGTGTGAGTGTAGAGGAAGGCTTGGCCTAAGGCCTCTCCCTCTCCCTCCCCTTGCCTCTGGGGTGGGGGTGGGGTGTTTTGGCTGTGTGTGTGGCTGTGACTCCTTCCCGGGGGTTCTGTCACCCGGCTGTGTCCAGCCTCCTCCCCACTCCCCCACCTAAGAGTCACCAACCCGGGGTGTGATTCACCACCCGCTGGAACCGTGCAACCTTTCCCCGAAGAAGAAGGAGGAGGTAGAAGCCAGTTGAGCAGAAATCCTCTCATTAACCACTGCGTCACGGTGTAGTGGAAGGGTGGGTGTTGTGGCTTCTTGCCTGTGACACACACATCCACACCCGCTCGCCCTGTGCTCACTCACGGGGTCGGTGTGTGTATGTGTGTTGGGTGTGTGTGTGTCGGTGTCTCTGTTTGTGTGTCTACGCCTGTGTGTGTATGTGTCACCCCGTAGGAGTGCGCCGGTCTCGGGGAAATGCCCGGTTCCTTCGTGCCCACGGTCACCGCGATCACAACCAGCCAGGACCTCCAGTGGCTCGTGCAACCCACCCTCATCTCTTCCATGGCCCAGTCCCAGGGGCAACCACTGGCCTCCCAGCCCCCGGCCGTCGACCCCTACGACATGCCAGGGACCAGTTACTCCACGCCGGGCCTGAGCGGCTACAGCAGTGGCAGAGCTGGTGGCAGTGGTGGGCCTTCTACCAGCGGAACCACCAGTGGACCTGGGCCTGCCCGCCCGGCCCGAGCCCGGCCTCGCAGACCACGAGAGGAGACGGTGAGTAAGGGGCATCACAACTTGGCCTGGGGGTAGGAAGCAAGAGGGCCAGGAACTTGCTCCCCAGTGGGGGCGAGGGGCCACCGAGGCCTAGTGCTACAGAAACCCGAGCGTCCTTGCCACAGTCAGGGAGGACCAGAGGGTCCTCTTGTGGCCCCCGGGGGGTTCTGGAAGAAGAGGAGGTTTGGGATGGGTGGAGGTGGTGCACCGTGTCCCCAAACCTCACGGTGTCTGTCTTCCCTGCTCAGCTTACTCCGGAGGAGGAGGAGAAGAGAAGGGTTCGCCGGGAACGCAACAAATTGGCAGCGGCTAAGTGTAGGAACCGTCGGCGGGAGCTGACTGACCGACTCCAGGCGGTGAGCATGGGCCCCGCGGAGGGAGGGGTGAGGGAACACTGAAGGGGGGCTCTCCCCCGCCCTGTGCCCCTCGCCACCTGCGCCCCGGTCCTGGGCCCAGAGCCAGAGGTTCCGCACGCGGAACTAGGTCCAGGTGCGGCCAGACGGGGTAACCCCAGGCGCACCCACAGACCCTCCCACACTCCCGGCCATACCGGCCCGGTTTGTGACCTTTCACAGAGGTCCTGTCCTTTCTTCTCCCTTTTGGGCTTGGGCAGGCCATAGCCCATTTTTGCCTCAGTGTCTCCATCTCTTCAACCCCTTTTGGAATCTTCCAGGCTCCTTCTAGCTTTGACGTTCTGGAGAGTCTGGGAAGCAAAATGCTTTGATCCTGCCTCAGTTTCTTAGCACGCGTACCCAGACCCATCAGACCGCGGGCAGGTGGCATCCACCAACTCCCCCTTCCCTTTTTTACAACTTACCTTGGTCTGGGAGCCCTGCCTGCAGGGTGACCTGCTGCCGCTAGAGGAAATCGGGGAAATCGCCTCCTTTCCCGCGCCACCGGGTCTCTTCCCTGGGAAACAGAGGGGGGAGGGGCAGGGCGGGGAAGAGGTGGCGTTAAAAACACAGAACGATCGTTCGTTCTTTCAACAAACCCCCGAGTGCCTCGGGCAACCAGAGCCCTCCGTGTACCCCTGGTCCCTTCTCAGTTCCCACCAAACACATGGGGGCGGGGGGCGGGGGGCGGGACAGGAAGGCAAGACCCTGGCCCCGAGTCCCACAGCACATCAGGACCCCGTATCAGGGGGTCTCGCCGCTCAGTCCGGAGCCGCCTTCCAGCCCCGGGGGCCGCAGCAACAAGGGTAAGGGACATGGTTTCAGCCACGACCCGCCTTCTCTGGTCGCTCACGGCCTCTCGCTCCTTCTTCCCTCTCCTCCGCGACGGGACCTCAGGAGACAGATCAGCTGGAGGAAGAAAAGGCAGAGCTGGAGTCGGAGATCGCGGAGCTCCAAAAGGAGAAGGAGCGTCTGGAGTTTGTGCTGGTGGCCCACAAACCGGGCTGCAAGATCCCCTACGAAGAGGGGCCGGGCCCCGGCCCGCTGGCGGAGGTGAGAGATTTGCCGGGGTCAGCGCCCACTAAGGAAGATGGTTTCAGCTGGCTGCTACCGCCACCGCCCCTGCCCTTCCAGACCAGCCAAGACGCATCCCCCAACCTGACAGCTTCTCTCTTTACACACAGTGAAGTTCAAGTCCTCGGCGACCCCTTCCCCGTTGTTAACCCTTCGTACACTTCCTCGTTTGTCCTCACCTGCCCGGAGGTCTCCGCGTTCACCGGCACCCAACGCCCCAGCGGCAGTGACCAGCCCACCGACCCCCTGAACTCGCCCTCCCTTCTTGCTCTGTGAACGCTTTAGACACAAACCAAACAAACACAAGGGAGAGAGATTTGGAAGAGGAGGAGGAAGAGAGAGAGAGAGAGAGGGGAAGAGACAAAGCGGGTGTGTGGCCTCCCTGCCTCTCCTGTCTGACTCTGCGGCCGTTGTCATCGGACGGGAGGACCTCCTTGTATTTTGTGCCACCTCTTGTTGCTGTGGCCCTGTGGCCCGGCGAGGCCGGGAAGCTGGTGACTTTGGGGGCGGGGCGTGGGAGGGAGTGGGTCCCCGCCCCCAGCTGCCTGTTGGCCCTTTCACCTCAACCCAGTCTCTGGGGATGGGGGCGGGGGGGCGGGGGGGGCGCCTCGCTTTGGGCCGAGGGAAAGGGGTGCTGCCGGTGGGCTGCGGGGTGCGCTGGAGTCTGCTCCAGAGAGGCCCGACAAGGAAATGCCACAGACCACGCCCCCCCCCCAACTTCTCCCACACCCACCCTTCAGGGGGTGACCAGGCTGGTTCTCCCTGCTCCCCCCGACCCTAGCTTATTTATCCAACATTTCCACGTGGTGAGATCCTCCTCGGAATTGAGCCTCCCTTTAAGGGAAGTTGATGCCCCTTATGAGAATCTCCTTCCCTCCCACCCAGACTTAGTCTGAAATGTGAACCTCCCTCCCTACTGTCCAGCCTCCCCCTCCCAGCAAAAGTGGCTCTGATCTGAATTCCTAGCCTCCCAAGGCCACCCCCCCTCCCAATTCGGCCCCCAGACCTCCTTTTCTGATTATAGTGTTACCCCCCAAGCCTCCCAGCCTGGCTCAGCCTTTCCCTCCCGGCCTTCCTTGCTGGGCCTCTCTGATTCAGGCAGCAGGGGGCGCTGTGATGCCCGTCCTGCTGGAGTGCTTTATACTGTGAACCGAGTTGGCCGGATTGGGGGGGGGGTAGGAGGGGGGAGCCCGGTGGGACTGAACCCTTCCGGGAGGGGGGAAGCGGATCGTGCCCCCCACGCCTCAAAGCCTTTCCTTGGTCTCCCCTCGCCCCAGCTGCCTCCTTCCTCTCCTCAACAGTGAGTTAGACTCAAGGGGTGACAGGACCGAGAATGGGGGGTGACAGTTATCCATCCTCGTGGCCTCTGTCCTCAGGACCCCCAGCCCCAAGCCCTGGCCTTTTTCTTTAAGGCCTGTCCCCCTACCCCGGCCTAGGACGCCAACTTCTCCCTCCCCGTGGCACCCCCACATCCTTTCTAGAAAGGGAGCAATGGGAGGTTGCCAGGGGACCCCCAGTATTTTTTCCGGAGAAGATTTAAAGGCCGAGGCTTTGGTCCCCAACCCCCAATATTTTCGGACTGGCAAACCCAAAGGGGCTGGACTCCCGCGGTCCCGGCTTCCGCGCCCCAGCCCCCCAAGCCCCGATTCTTGGTTCGGGCTCCCCGCCCCACCTCTCCCTGTGCTTTCACCTCCTGAGAATTCTCTCGTGAGGCACATTGATATTTTTTAACTTCGGGTGGGCCACGCCGCCTTCTGTGCTGCATGGGAAACATTCCACGTGCCCGTCCCGCACCTCCCGCCCTGTGGCTATTTATCCCTTTCCTGGTTTCCGAAAGGCACTTATATCTATTATGTATAAATAAATATATTATATATGGGTGTGCGTGCGTGTGTGCGCGTGAGTGTGTGAGCGCTTCTGCAACGTCGGCCTAGGTCACGTTGGCCCCCACAGCAGTGCCCGTTGAATCGGAAACACTGCTTCTGGAAACTTCGAGTCTGCCTGTTTCAGGCTCTCTTTCCTCTGGCTGTCTCTCGCTGTCTCTCCTGATTGTCTCGGCCCCTCTGGTGGTTGGGGGCAGTCTCTGGCCGTCTCTTTCTCCAGCCATCTCTCCCACGCCGCCGTCTTTTCTCTGCCTGTTTTCACCTGGTCGTTTTCGGTCTGTCTCTTTGCTGACTGTCCCCGATCCTCCAGCGGTCTCCTGACTCTGGGTTTGTTGGGGACGTGAGATTTTATTTTTGTGAGCGAAGCCTGCGGGATCATAGACTTTCACAATCTGTATCGTTTAAGGATTCTGGGTGTGAGTGTGAGACTGTGAGCAGGGCCTGCTCCTGCGGGACCACAACTTATTGAATCCCCCCAACCCCCCCCCAATGCTGTATTTGTGATTCTCTTTTTTGTATTTTGCACCTGACCCTGGGGGGCTGGGGCTGGCTGGCACTGGGCCACGACCCTCCCGCCATGGTTCTGCACTGTCGCCAATAAAAAGCTCTTAAATATGAATCTGCCAAGCTGTAGTGTCTGTTTGTTCCTGATGCCCGGCCCCTGCCTTCCTTTGGCAGGAGGGAATGAGGTTAGATCGGGGGCGGGGCTATACCAGGCACCACACATTCTGGGACTCCCACCTGTGAATCAGTCTGCAGCAGGACAACAGGACAGAGGAGGTGACGCAGTCGGAGGACTTCCCACAGGGTCTGCCTCTTCTTAGAGGGGATGAGGCAGAAGAGTGGGTGTGAGGTACTGAAATGCCAAAGGGTGTTTTGGAGGTTTCTTGACAACAGAGGAACTTATTCAGACCCTGCGTGCTCAGGATGACCCGAGTGAAGGTGGAACAGGTAGAGAAATTTGAACCACACATCCCATACTACTAAAGATCAGAAAGTGCTTATCAATCCTCAGGGTTAGATGAACCACAAAAGCATGGATCACTTTACATCGAAGATGAATTTCCTTTTGCTTTTCACATGACCATATTTTCTGGGTTATGAACATATAGGGGCCCACCTAAAATGGACTGAACCAAAAATATTGCCTCACTTAATTTATTAATCAATAGGAAACATTTCCTAAGTAACTACTGTGCACCCAGCCCCGTGCTGGGCAGTGCTGGGGACACAGTGGCGGGGACTGAGAGAGCTCCAGGCTCCCCCCTCCTAGGGCTCACAGTCCAGAGAGGGACACAGACCTGTTGGGGATGATCTCAAGTGCACAGGATTGGGGGAATCCATGAGCCCGGTGGGGGCACATAACCTGGTCTGGGATTCAGGAAAGACTTCCTTGAGGAGGGACGGCTGAGCTGAGACCTGGAGGCTAAACAGAAGACACAGAGGGGGATAGAAAAAGATGCAGTGAGCACAAAGAGCTGTTGGTGTGGGAAGAGGGCTTGATACATCGAGGGAGCTAGAGGTTCACAGAGTGAAAGGTGTGGAGAAATTGTTTAGCAAGGACCAGATTCTGCAGGCTTAAATTCCAGACTAAGAATTTAGATAATCTCTTGTGGGCACTGGGGAGCCATAGCAGGTTTTGAGTGCAAGAAAGGCAGGGGCAGGCTTGTGCTTTAGGAAGACAGCCTTAACCACCAAGTTGAGGGTAGCTGGCAGAGAAAGGGGCAAGACCCAGGCAGGAGGCCAAGGAGGGGTCTCGGGTGGGGACACTGGTGTGTGTTGGGGAAGCCTGGAACAAGGGCAGGGCTATGAGATAGAAAGGAGGACTGGAATTGAAAAGACAGTAGGAGGCAGAACAGACAGGACTCAGTGAAAAGCTAGCTTGAGAAAGACAGCACAGGGCAGTAGTAGTAAATAGCATGGGCCAGGGGTCTGAGAGCCTACCAAAGCTGGGTGACCTTGGACAAGAGGCTTCATCTGTGTGAACCTCAGTTTTCTCAGCTGCAGAATGGGGCTATGAGGAGTCAGGGAGCTCATGCATGCCGACGCTGAGTGCAGTTATCACCATCCTCACTGCTGTTATTGGGGCCACCTTGATCCCTGGCCTGGAATATTCCCCCCCTTCTGTTGATTCATCCCCTCATCCTTCAGGTGTCTGCCCACGTGTAACCCTGACACCTCACCTGAACTCAGGTCTCCCTATTAGCTGGCCTCTAAGTTCAGTACTTGCCTTCACAGTAGTTATCACCTTTGTAGTTGTTCATTAAATGTGTAATTAATGATTGTTTAATGTTTGTCTCCTTCACTGGACTGGGATCACCATGAGGCCAGGGCAGGGGCTGTGATCAACACTGTGTTTCCAGCACCTGGCACCAAGCAAATACTTGTTGAATGAGTGAGTGAGTGAGTGAGTGAATGAATGAATGAATATCTGACTGATGAATAAGTGCATGCGTGATTAAATACATGAGTGAGCAAATGACTGAATGGGAGAATAAGCAAGTGAAGGGGAGAGATCCAGGATGATTTTCATCATCTTTTGGAATCATCTTTGATGCTCCCAGCAAAAGTGTAACCGTGGGAAGAGACCCACGTGGCGGAGATTGAACTGTGAAGCAGAGGATTGCAGCGATGTTATTAGGCGCTGGCCCGAGGGACGTTCTCCCCGACAACCCGCTCTAATGTCCAGTCTGATGGGAATATAAAAAGCGAACTCTGTCGCCCGAAAGGTGGAATTGAACCACTCTGTCGCTAGACAGCTACAGGTTTGAAGCCTGCACCCCAGACCACTGAGGATCATCCGGGCGAAACACGCTTTCCTCCACACAGCTATATAAAACTCAGAACCCGCTATCTTTTTACAGTTATGGTCACATAGTTTGGGAGGGTGTGAGATTGTTGACTCCGATATCTATAAATTCCCGCCAACTACGACATATATCCTTCCAAAACGTTACCTTTTTCTTGCATGGGCATGAATCATCCTCGCTTTGGAAACCGTCTTCATTTGCATAGCGCCGCGCATTCTGGGAAGCGGCGTTCGAGGACTGGGCCCACTCGCCCCTATAGGTTAAAGGGCCCGAAGCCCCTTTTTCCAGGTGAGAAGTTTGTTTTTTAAGAGGAGAAAGTCATAAGTCGGCTTTCAGAAGCCCCTTCTCTGAAAAAATCCGAGTTCGAGTGAGCGAGTTCCTGCTAGAGTTTGATTTAGCCCAGCCCCGGAGACTCCGAGTAGGCGGTTATGGGGCTGGTGCGACACCTGCTGTTCCTTTGTGGAACTTCAACGACCTACACAGTCCCATGTTCATTCAAACATTTTTATTGAGCGCCTACTAAGTCCCAGGCACCGTCCTAGGCAGCGGGATGACAGAAATTCTGTCCATATTGAGTTTAAGACACTAGAGGTCATCAATTTCTGCACCTGTATTTTATGGCCAAGGAAACGGAGGCTTAGAAACGGATAGTACCGTACCCCAGTTCACACAGTCCATCCACCTGGGGGAATCAAGCCTGCGCCATCCTAATTATCATTACAAGAAAGGTGGACCCTTTTATAATCTAAGTCAGTGATCCTTTGACAACACTATCGTTCCGGACCACATGAAACCTACCCAGGGCTTCCATCTCAGAGTAAAAGTCAATGTTCTCACCACGGCCCTACAAAATCCCTATATTCAAGGGCACCTGGGTGGCTCAGTTGGTTAAATGTCTGCCTTTTTATGATCCCAGCGTCCTATGATCAAGCTCCCCATGGGGCTCGCTGCTCAGCGGGGAGCCTGCTTCTCTCTCTCCCTCTGCCTGCAGCTCCCCCTGCTTGTGCTCCCTCTCTCTCTCTCTGTCAAAGAAATAAAATCTTAAAAAAAAAAAATCCCTATATGCTAGTTCCTTTCACTCCTCTGACCCCATCTCCTATTCTGCTTTCCTCATTTACTTGGCATCTGGTATGCAGATCTCCTGCTGCACACGCTAGGCATCAGGCATGCTTCTTTCTCAGAGCCATTGTGTTTGCTGATCCCCCTGCTTCAATCTCCTTTCCTCCACATGTCCACTGACTCCCTTCACTCTGTCCTCTGCTCAAATACCACCACCTGGTGAGGTCTTGCCTGAGACCACTCAGTTTAAAATAGCAAGTCCTCGGGGCGCCTGGGTGGCTCAGTTGGTTAAGCGACTGCCTTCGGCTCAGGTCATGATCCTGGAGTCCCTGGATCGAGTCCCTGGATCGAGTCCCTGGATCGAGTCCCTGGATCGAGTCCCTGGATCGGGTCCCTGGATCGAGTCCCTGGATCGGGCTCCCTGCTCGGCGGGGAGTCTGCTTCTCCCTCTGACCCTCCCCCCTCTCACGTGCTTGCTCTCTCTCATTCTCTCTCTCTCAAATAAATAAATAAAATCTTTAAAATAGCAAGTCCTGTCACTCCATCCCCTTACCCTGATGGACTTTTCTCCATCGCTCTGAGCACCACCTACCATATACTGTGCTTATTCTCTGTCTGCTCCCACTAGAATATCACTTCCATGAGACTATGGACTTTGTTTTGGTTTTTTTCTGGGTCCCTACTGTCTAAAGAGTGCTTGAGAATTTATTTATTTATTTTTAAAGATTTTATTCATTTATTTGACAGAGAGAGACACAGCAAGAGAGGGAACACAAGCAGGGGGAGTGGGAGAGGGAGAAGCAGGCTTCCCGTGGAGCAGGGAGCCCGATGCGGGGCTCAATCCCAGGACCCTGGGATCATGACCTGAGCCGAAGGCAGACGCTTAACGACTGAGCCACCCAGGCGCCCCAAGACTGCTTGAGAATTTAGCACATGCTTGATAAATGTTTGTAGGATAAATATAAGATTATTACATTATCCTTCTCTGAGCCTCGGTTTCCCCATCTGGAAAACAAGCTTAGTACAACTCATTTCACTGGAGGAATCACAATGAGCAGATAGATATAAAAGTTTGGGAAGCACTTAGTGAAGGCTGTTTCAAACTCCAACCTATTTCCAGCTTCCAGTGAGGGTGGGCTCACTAGAAGCCAAGGATGGGCTTGGGGGCTTTAGCCACTCTTGGACCCATAATTTCAACCAGTCCCTCTTCCTCCATCCTTTTTTTTTTTTTTAATAGTTTTTTGTTTGTTTGTTTAATTTTACTTTTAAGTAATCTCTGCACCCAATGCGGGGCTTGAACTCACAACTCTGAGATCAAGAGTGGAATACTTCACTGAGCCGGCCAGGTGCCCCGCTCCGTTCTTCATTACAAAGTGACACTATCTTCTGGAAAGTGTGAATAACAGCATCTTTTGGAAATCTCGCTATTTTTTAATTTGGAAATTGAAAACCTGGTCCCTGCTTGGCAGATCTAGATCCAAGAGAAGCCCCCTTAAGCCCTCTTTTTTCTTTTCCTTTCCTTTTCTTCTTTTTTGTTACATGGCTGCTGCTAGGCAACCCTTCCACACACAAAGACAGGCTGTAACTACTAGTCCTGCAACATCATTATCTAGCTCCTAAAATGTGACATGCGTCGCTAGACAAGTGAGATGATTTTAGGTGATGCACGAACATACAGTTTAAATGTTAATAGTTCTGTGTTTATTTTTACTATTACCTTCTATTCCTGGCAAGTGATACTGACTTTCTTGGTGGCGAAGTAACATTTCTTTTTAAAAGATATTTGTTTTATTTTTAATTAACCAATTTAAAGAAAAATATTAGATGAAAAGCAGAACGGGTGATAGAAAGATCATGACGGGAGGACCGAGATTCGGGAAACAATCTCATAGCTCACAAGCAGCTTCTGGTCACTGGGCATTTAGTATATGCCAAGGGTTTTCCATGTCCATGCAGTTACGGTGACAGTTTTCCATTTGAAAATTCTGCTTCAAGAGGTGAAGTCACTTGCTCAAGGTCACACAGGCAAGAGGTAGTGAAGCCGGAATTCAAATCCAGGTCTGTGGGTCATTAGAACCCAGTCCTGCCTCCTTCTCCCTAGGTTTTGGAACCCGAGGCCCAGGAAGACCATGAGGCCCTTTACTGGGTCCCAAGGCAAGTGGACAGAGAGAGGTGGTTGGATGAGAGACATTTGAGAGAGAGGATAGGCATGGCTTCCTGACTTACTAGATGTTGGGACTGGGGAAGTAGGAATCCAGGGCCATACCGAGGTCTCTAGCCTGATGACAAAGTGGCAGAGCAGACATCCCTGAGCTGGAAATCAGATAGGACAATAAAAGGTTTGGATAGGTTTGTGGAGGGAGCCGTCCAGAAGGCACTTGGGCACGGATCTGGGGCTCAGGTGAGAAGGCTGCCTGGCGGGCAGAGTGTGGGAATCGACTAGTGATGTCTGCCTTGGGCACAGGCATGGAAAGCGGCTGTCAAAGCCTTGGCTAGCCCTGGGACGGAGGGTCTCTCAGCATCCTCCCCTCAATCATTTCATAATATAAACAGATTAGGAGGGAGCTTCTTCTGGATAGATGGGGAAGGTTCCTCCTTGAATACCACTTGGGTGCTTTTCGGTGCAGGAAGGTGAAAGCTGGAGGAGGCTGGAAGCACAGGAGGCCTTGGGTTTTCCACAGGAGTCTTTATTACACTGTAAATCCAAGCTCAGGCCTCCCCTGGGCCCCATGCAAAGCCCTGGCTTTGGGGCTAGTGGCGTCCAGGAGACACCAATCTCTCACGGCGCCTCCAGCCGTGGGGTCACGGAAGTGCAGGGCGGGTGCCCTATCTAGGCAACTACAAGTCCCAGCAGGCGCCGCAGCCAAGGTGCCTCGCCTTTCCGGGGCTCCTAGAGCAGAGCCTCTTGGGAGGTGTAGTCCTGGCCGCCCAGGCAATTTGCACAAACTCCCTGGTGATCCAGAAACCCGCCGGGAAATGGCTTGGGAAATGGCTCGGGCGGAGGCGGAGGGAGGGTGGGGATGCAAGGGAGATGGAGTTGGGCAGAGAGCTGCGGGGGATGGGGGCAGGCGTCCCGAGGGCAGAGACACCCCTTTCATTCGGCTTTGGCTTTGGATCCAGAGACTGCGGCTGCTGCCGAGGCCAGGGCTCCGGACCCTGGGATCTTAGCTCGGATCCTGAGGGAGAAACAAGTGGAGTCACAAGGTGGGGCAAGTGACCCATAGGAATCTGAGAACTAAGGGGAAATCTGGACGTTGGGGGGGGGGGGGAAGTAGCTGAGTGCCCAAAGCCAGCCCCTGCCCTCCACCTAATGACCTCGTTGGAATTGTCTTTGGGGAGGGGGCATTAACCCCAAGAGATTTAGGGACAGGTAATATCTGGGGAAAAGTTCCTAAGCTTCTCCCCTCCCCAACCCATCCATCTCCATCCCCTGTCCTTACTTAGCTTTGATGTGGCTCAACTGATTGGTCACCAATCCCACATACTGGTCCATCTGGGCCTGGGAGACCAAGAAGGAGAGATTGGAGGGGTTCTTCTCCCCGATTCATTCAGGAGGCTGCTTCCTCCCCCACCTCCAAATGAGAAATTGGGGAGAGCGGTCCACTACTCCACCTTCAACTCCAAGCCTACTAAAATAGCCTTGGAAGTCAGAAGCTCAAGCTGAAGCGTCAGTCGCTTGGGCCAAGTTCTGTGTGGGAAATGATGTCAGGTAGACACACGGGAATTTGCCAGTAAGTCTGTTTCCTGGGCATGACTATGAATCTTTGAGTGAGTTGTATGTGCGTGTGTCCGTATGTGTGAGTCAGGTGAGAGTGTGGGGTATTGGTGTTTGTTGTCAAGTCCGTGCGTGGACTGACTTAAATACTAGTCGAATTCACAGTGTGACCGGCTTTGAGAGTCTTGGTGATTCCAGCATGTGAGGGAGTTCGTACTATCTCTGGCAGGCATGTGGATCACTGGGCTCTCAGCCGTGCCAGAGAAGAGAATGTCAGTCCATCTGCCTGTCTCTGGATAGGATATATGTCAGTTGGCCTCGGTCCTCTCAGTGTTCTGGGCAACAGCCGTCCCACCCGATGTTGACTGTCCTTGCAGTTTTGGGGTGAAAGCATCGGTTCGTCCACCTGACTTAGGTTGGCCCATGTCCGCCGGATCCTGGCCCTGCACAGAGGGCACCAATCAAAGTGCTTATCTCTGGCTGTTGAAACATATTCAACATGTTGAAACTCCTGTCTCTGGCTGGGACATGTTAGTAGGACACTGGCTGTGGCCGGGGCAGGGGGGGGGCTGGGGTGGGGGGAGTCAGACCTCCCATGTTTGGCTGGGACACTGCCAAATGAGGGCCTGTCACACCCACCTGGTGTTGCCGGTACAGCAAGGGGACAGTGAATAAACAGATCACTCCTGCAGGCACAGAAATGGGGTGGGGGGTCAGGGTTCCCCCAAGAGTTTAACAGTTCCATCTAGAACCCCATCCCCCAGCAAACGCCAATGACCCACCTCCCCACCCCGCCCCCCACAGCCTTCCCAGCTCACCCAGAATGAGAAGAGTCAAACCATTGAAGACGGCACCCACAAAGGTCAAGATGTAGAAGAGAAGGGCCAGCTGGGGGAGAGGGTCAGGGTCAGCAGAGCCTACAGGGCCCTCCCCAGGCCGTGAATTTCCCCAGCAATGGCCCTCCTACCCCCCAGGGACAGCCAGGTGAATGCTGGGAACCCAGGAGGGAGGGTTTCGAGGCACCTTGAGGGAGTCCACGAGGTCTTCTACCAGGAAGAAATGCCGCAGCTGGATGGCCATAGAGACCACTCGGGAGGCAATCTGCTGGGACAGACGTTCCATCTGCTCCCGAGTCAGGGTCAGGTCCACATCCAGATAGGCCCTGGGAGGACAAAGGGGTGTAAGGCACCTCAGTGTGTGGACCAGCCCAGGCTGAGGGGTGTGGCTAGGACAAGGGCAAGAAATAGGGGTTTGAGGAGACGGCCAGTTGTAGTGGGCTACGGTCAAGGTCAGGGGCAGGAGATGGGAATCAAGGATTAAGGGTAAGAGATTAGGATCAGAGGTTAGGGCTGGAATTCAGGGTCAGAGTCAGGCCGGAGTCAGAAACAAGGACAGGATGGGTCAGGGTCAGCATGAGTGGTGCCTGACTGGAGGTCAAGGGTCAGACCAGCTCTTCGGTCAACACAGAGGTCTAGACAGAGGTCAAGGTTAGGGGCCAGGCGTTCTCACTGGAAGGGGTTGGCGCCGTCCCCCCGGTGCACGGCCTGCAGCACTTTTCGGTAAACCCTGAGAGAGATGGTGCCACAGAGCAGCGACAGGGCCACGTGGGCGGTCACGGACACGATACTAAAGTGCAGGAGGCAGAGCAGGGAGACCATGAGGCCTGTGAAGACCACTCCTGATGTCCTTGTGTCCTTCCAGTACAGCAGGTCCGCCACTGTGGAGGGAGAGGGGGCCGGGCAGTCAGGCTGGGCTTTGCACCTGGCCTGGCTGATCTCTTCACCTCCTGCTTCCTGTCTCAGGGCTGAACCTTGACCTCTTGACACACCTGGCCTGCACCTGAACTCAATTTCCCAATTTCTAGTTATCTTCTTTAATTCCCAGCTGCTTCCCCTCTTCTTCTGGAAAACCCAAATTAACAGTCTAGCGAGTCCCCTTAATCTCAGTCCTGCCCAGAGGTTATGTGTGGATACAATTTTTGGTCATTATTTATGAAAAATGGGATCATCTATACACTTTTCTGCCTCACGCACATCCTACTCTTTTCCCTCCTAGAATTCCCTCCTCATCAGTTGGAAGAGCTCTTGATTCATTCTTTATAAGGGCTCCACAAGATTCCAGCATGTGGCGGCACCATCGTTCATTTCATTCAACATTTATCTATTGCTGGGTCATTCACTTGGTTTCTTAACCTCCATTCCTCAACAGTGCTGCAAGCACTAGCCTTCTACGGATATTCTTACCTCCCTGCAGAGAGGTTCTATTTCTGAGATAGAATCCCAGAGGTGAAATGGCTGGGTGGACTAGTTCTGTGTTTCTGAACGTCATAAATATTATCAGATTGCTTGTTCGCAAATCTTAACAATTTTCATTTCCATGAGCAACTTGGACATGATCTTTTTCCAGCATCCTGCCCAACAAGGGGTGTTATTGTTCTTTTTCTTTTTTGCCAACCTGACAAGTGTAAAGTGGTATCTTCTTGATACTCCCACCCACATGCACTTTTCTAAGTCCTAAACGCATTAATAATATCATCCTCCTTTCTACGCCCTGATTCAAATTTCTGAGCCCTTTCTGAGATGCTAAATTCACCTCACAAGCCCAACCTGAGCCCTGATCTCCAGACTCCTTTTCACTTTTTTTTTTTTTAAATGGGTTCCGTGCTCAAGGTGGAGCTTGAACTCACCACCCAAGATCAAGAGTCAAGATCAAGAGTCGCATACTCTACCCACTGTGCCCCTCCAATGTTTCATTTTGCCCATCTAAACGTTAACAGCCTTCCCAATAATGTGACCCCATCTCAGCCCTGGACCGGTAGCCCAATACCCTCCACCCTCCCACCCTCACTCTGATCCAATTCTGACCCGTCCCCCTCAGAGTCTGACTCCCCTCACTTCTGTTTGTCCTTACACAAACACTCCCATCTACCTCGAACAAGGGCAGGCCTCCCCCTACCCGCAATGCAGGGCCCTCCCTTGCAGCCTCCCCAAGGCCTGTGCCAGTGGGTGGGGGAGGGGCCGGGTCGCCTGAGGCGGGGGCTAAGTTTAGGCACGCTGGGGGGAGGGGGGGGCCGGGCCCGCAGCTGTGCTGGCCTGTCCAGGTCTTGAGTGACAGCGCCGCCTGGGCCTGAGACTGGGGGAGGGGGCCTCCCTGCTCTTGGGCCCCAAAGCTTCGGCTCGGGGGGAGAGGGGACCCCACGCTCCCTCCACTCCCTCTCTAGACACCCCCTCAACCCCCCAGCTTCAGCCTGCAGCTGTGGGGAATCTGGGACCAGTAGGAAACATACCCGCAGATTTGGGGGAGATAAGAGAGAATCTGGACCCATTTACGCCACCCCCCAACCCCGGTCCCGGCAGCCCGCTCGGCAAGCCCACCTTTACTCCCCATCTCCGCTCTGAGTGAGAAGCTGTGGACACCGCTACTTCTCGGGGGATTTCGCCCACTTCAGTGGAACCCGGAGGGAAGGAGTAAGGGGCGGGGCCCCTTTGTACCCAGCCAATGGCTCTCCATAGAGGTGGGGACAGTTCCAAAAAGGGGTGGCTCTCTTTGTAAACACCCAAAAGCAGTGATGTCTATAATCACCATGGCCGTTCGTGGAGGCTTAGCGTTATTTTAGAGGAAGGCGGGCTCTCTTCGCAACTGGCCAACGGATGCGGTCAGGGAAGAGGAGCGTTTTAAAAAGGCGTAGAGTTTACTTGTAAATGTCCCATGGCCACAACCAGAAGACAGCCTTATTTTTTCAGGGATTTGTCCCATCCAAAATCAGCCTCTAGGAGGAGCACTCCAAAAGAGGGATTTTTTTTTTTTTTAAGTAATCAGCCAATCCTAATACTCAAAGGAGGGTTCGCGCCTCAAGTGGGAGGGAGAACTATAAAAAGAACCAATGGCAATCGTAGGTAACGGGGAATTTTTTTAAAGGGTGGAGTTTATATCTAGCCAATAGCAATACCTCCTCTTCTCCACTCTCCTCACTTCCTTCGCGAGGTTGGTCCCTTTAAATTCCAACCCTCCCACCTTCACTGTAGTCCAAAGGAGCACCTTCACTCACGCACTTTACCGCACTTTACCTAGAAGGAGTGGTTCCAATGTGAATTCTGATTGGTCCTTGCTATCGAGGCACTGCCCCGTGATTGGCTCCCGCTCCAGATGCCCCCACGGCTCTTCCTCCTTCAGGTCCAGCGAGGGCTCATCAGGCCAAGAGTTCGAATCCCGGGATCGGGGTGGGGATGGGGTACCCGCCTGGGGGGTTCCAGAGCCGGGGCTGGGCTGCAGAGTCAAGACTTCCGGCGGCGGTGGCGGCGGTGAGGACTGAGGGAGTCCGAGTTGTAGGTCCAGTTCTGGCGCGTTAGAAAGAGAAGGCCATGAGCTTTCACCTTGGAGGTGCCCTGAGGAGAGACCACCCACCCCTTGTGGCTTCGGTCCCAGCACCTCTGACATCTCACCTTTCCCAGCCTCTCCAACCTCCGACCCGTCGGGCTCCTCGTCCTCCAGCGGGGTGGAGCTACTGGTGGCAGAGTCTTCTCCGGACCCCGTTCCCCGGGCTGCCCAGCCCAGCTGGTCCAGCTGGAGCCCTAGGTCCTCCAGGCGGCGTTCGGCCGGAGGGGCAGTGTCGGGGTCACCGCGGCGCCCAGGTTCCGGGGATTGGCTCAGGCTGGGGATGCTCTCCAAACTGTCGCCCAAGCCGGGCTGAGGGAGTGGGTCTCGCGGTTCCGAGACTGAGCGGCCCTGGGGCCGGGGGCGGCGGGCAGCTGAATCCCGGCGCACTCCAGAACCCACCACACCGTCGAAGGCGATGTAGGAGAAGGTCAGCTCCCGGGGGGTGCCCCAGTCTTGCGACGTGGTCTCTTCCTCATCGTCCTCCGAGAATTCTCGGGCTGTGTGAAGCTCCCGAAAATCCGAGTCGTCATTCCCTCCTGCAGTAAGCAAAGGAGGGTATGAGCTACTCTAAGCGGGACCCTGACCCACTCTCTTCAACCCTCCTATCCAGCTGTGAGCCCCTTTGCGTCCCGCTCTCACATTCTCCCCCTCCACTTACCTTCTGTGGAGTCAGGGGTAGAGGATGCTGTAGACGGAGCTTCTTCTGCGAGAGGGAAAGAATCGAAGATTCTTAGAAGCTTAGACTGTCGGAATCACAGAAGTGTGCCAGTCCTGGAAACTTGGACGGTCCGAATTAAGGAATCTTAGAATACTTGAACCACAGGACCTTTAGAACATTCTACATACAGACCGTAAAACCTTACTATAGTGCTATCAGAAGCTCAGCCGTGTAAGTTCAAATCCAGGAATCTTAATCTTTTTTTTTTTTAAGATTTTTTTAATTTTATTTATTTGAGACAGAGAGAATGAGAGAGAGAGAGCACATGAGAGGGGGGAGGGTCAGAGGCAGAAGCAGGCTCCCTGCCGAGCAGGGAGCCCGATATGGGACTCGATCCAGGGACTCCAGGATCATGACCTGAGCCGAAGGCAGTCGCTTAACCAACTGAGCCACCCAGGCGCCCCAGGAATCTTAATCTTAAGAGTCTTCAAATTAGGAATTTTAGGAGGTTTCAATTAGTTCATTCTTTCAAAAACCATTTATTGAACACCTACTATGTACCAGGCACTGTTTTAGACTGAGAATACAAATGTGAACAAAACAGACAAAATCCCTACCCTCACAGGCCTTACACTCTACCGGCGAGAAAGACAATACACAAATATATGATGTTGGGTGCTAAGTGTGTGGAGAAAAATAAATCAGGGTAAGGGAAGAGAAAGTGAGAGGATGCTATTTCAGACAGGGTGATCAGGAAGACTTCTTTGATAAGATTACGTTTAAGCAGAGCCTTGAATGAAGTGAGGAAGCCATGAAGATGTCTAGGGAAGAGTCTTCCAGGCAGAGGAAAAAGCCCAGTGCAAAGGCCCTGAGGCAGACAATATGCCTGGCAAATCTGAGGAACAGAGAGGTGTGAAGTCATGACTGGAACAGAGTGACCGGGAGGGAGAGGGGTGGGTGATGAGGGCAGAGAGGTGGTGGTGATAGGGATCATGTAGGGCTTTCCTTTGTAAGCCCAGGTAAGGACAAGATTTTAGGATATTGGGATGATACTCTTTAATGTTGAAATAACAAATGGTTAGAATTTTGGCATCTGGACTCCTAGGACATGCAAGTGGCCAGATCTGAGAGTGTTGAAATTCTCAGCTGCGGGAACCACGGGGGTGTGAGACAGAAAATGTTAGACGAGGACTGTTCAAGCCCTGGTCTCAGAGATCGTGAGCATCAGAGAAGGTATTTTCAATTGTGCAACCTAGCCCCTCAGAGCTAGCTTGGGGCTTTGCCTACAGGAGATGCTCAATACCGTTTGGGAACTGAAATCAGATGCCCCCCCCGCCCCCACCTCGTTTTGGCAGCTGGGGAATCGGAGGCCCAGAGTAGAATGGGTGTCTTCCAGGGTTACTACTAATCAGTGGTAAAGCTCAGTAAGGACCCAGGAGCCCTGGCCCCAACCCAGGGATGGCTGTTTCCAAGGGACAGGATGTTGGACAATTTGGGCGAGGTCGGGGCAGCCTCTGAGTCTGGGCAGAAAACGGAGGTGGGATGCAAAGATGGATGATTGGGGGGGGGTGGTTAGATCCCTCTTCTCTATCCTGGCTCTACCCCTCCATTCAACTCCCCTCCCCGCCGGCTGCGGCCAGCACCAGGGCGAGGGGACAGCTCCCGGAGAGCGTCCTCATCCCTGGGTGGGGTCCGGCGCCATATCCCAGAGTCCGGCGCGACCCCCCGCCAGCTATCTCAGTGCCCCCCACCTCTGCCTCGACTCACTCAGGTCCACCGGGTCAGGTCGCCCCCGTCGCCGCTGGAATGCGGGGGGAGGGGAGAGCTTCCTTTGTCTCCTTCGCCTCCTCCCCCATCCCAATTCTCCCGCGACCCGGCACGGAGTGGTTACTGGGGAGGAGCCCACCCGGGCCTCTGGGCCCCACACCAGGCCTGAGCCTCCCCCTACTCACTGCAGTGGGCGAAGACAGGCAGGACCTGCCCCATGGCCCTCCTCGGGCCTGCATCGGGACCCCCGCCCACTCCGGCCACGCCGCCCTGGGCCTGGGGCCGCGGGTGCTCATCTCCGCCGCGCCCACGACGCCGCCGCCATCCTCGCCGCCTCCTCCTCACGGGCCGCTCCAGCAGCAGCAGCAGCAGCCGCCGCCGCCGCCCTCTGCTCCGCTCGGCGGGGGCGGGCGGGGCCGCGGCGGGGAAGGCACTGCAGCGCGGGGCCGGGGGCGGGGCCAGTGGGCCAGCGGGGCGGAACCTAAGGAAGGGCGGGGGCGCTGGTAAACACCGAGGGGCAAGGGAGGGGGCGTAGCTTTCTACGAAAGGGGCTGAGCTAGGTTATGCTACTGGGCCGAAAAGGCGAGGAAGGCGGTCTGAAGGGCGGAGCCTGATGGGAGGGGGCGCGGCCTCTAGCGGAAGAGAGGAGGAGCCTAGGGTAGGGCAGAGGAATGGGCTCCCGGGGAGAATGGTGAAGGCGCCTAGAATGAGGGCGTGGATCTCAGAGTGGGTTGAGGCGGAGCTCGGGAAGGCATTCAAGAGAGGGTACCGATCCGCGGTAGGGTCCGAGCTGAGAACTTCAGAGGGAGTGGGTTAGGGGGCAGGAGAAACTATTCAGAAAGTTTGAGGCAAGGGGAGGGGCTCAGATATGGGTGGGGCTTAAGTTAATTTATAATTATGCCGGTAGTTGGGCGGAGTCAAAGACCAAGGTAGAGGCGGGGCCTAGAAAAAAGAGGAAAATACAGGCAGGAGAGAGGGCGCGGCCCAGAAGGTAGACGTAACCTACGGAGAGGAGGCCAGACTCGCCAGAATGTGAGGACTGGGACTGTAGTTAAGAGGCGGAGCTAAAACTGAGAAAATTAGGAGCGTTTGAGGCTGTGTGTTTGAATGGATGGGTGGGACCTGGAAAAGAAGCAACTGAAGCCCTGGGGCAAGACCCGGCAGTGGAGGGGTCGAACTGAAAAAAATAAAGGATTTAAAGATTTTGAAACTGGGGGCGGGACCACTGAGGTGGGAGGATTTTAGAGAGAGCAAAGCTGGGGACCCGAAGCTAAGAGTGTAGAGAACATGAATTCTAGAGTTCGTTTCCCTGCAGCACTGTTTACTTCTTTTGTGACTCAGTTTCCTTTTCGGTAAATCGGAGACGATGTAAATAGTGGTAGCACATGGTAAGTGCTGTTTACTACTACTATTTTTCCGTGACCCGGATCCCAAACATCACTTTGTAGGTGCAAGAAAGAGGACACCCAAGAATCCGATCTCTCCTAGTAACTCCACTTGAGTGCAGGTCAAGGGCGCAGGAAGGAGATTTAGGTGGTTTAAAATCTCACAGTGGAGGGGATTAATGGAGTGTGGGGGCGGGGGCAGGTGCAGAGGGTGGAGGCTTCCTGATCCCAGGGCTGAAGGATGGCTGCCTTTGCCCGCCTGCTGGAGCGTCTCCTCTGGCCAGCTCGCAAAAAACAGGAGTCAGAAGAGGAAGCGGAGGAGGGGCACAGGACTCAGCATGGGCCTCGGTTGCTCCTGGACGCGCCGCGATGCGTCCAGCGGCCGCACGGGGGTGCGGCCGCGTCTTGTGGCCTGCGCTTCGGGGCGAGCGCTGTGCAAGGCTGGCGCGCGTACATGGAGGACGCGCATTGCGCTTGGCTCGAGCTGCCCGGGCTACCGCCAGGCTGGGCATTCTTTGCGGTCCTCGACGGCCACGGCGGGACGCGAGCTGCCCTCTTCGGCGCGCGCCACCTGCCGGGCCACGTGCTCGAGGCACTGGGCCCAGCGCCTGGCGAACCCGAGGGAGTGCGCGGGGCGCTACGCCGAGCCTTTCTGAGCGCAGACGCACAGCTGCGTGCGCTCTGGCCTCGGGGCGAGCCGGGGGGCTCCACAGCCGTGGCGTTGCTCGTCTCCCCGCGATTTCTGTACCTGGCGCACTGCGGTGACTCCCGAGCGATGCTGAGTCGCGCCGGCGCCGTGGCCTTCAGCACCGAGGACCATCGGCCCCTCCGGCCCCGGGAACGGGAGCGCATCCACAACGCGGGAGGCATCATCCGCCGCCGGCGTCTCGAAGGCTCTCTGGCAGTATCCCGAGCGCTGGGCGACTTTGCTTACAAAGGGGCTCCGGGAAGGCCCCCTGAGCTGCAGCTCGTTTCCGCGGAACCTGAGGTGACCGCCCTGGCTCGCCAGGGCGAGGACGAGTTCTTGCTATTGGCCTCCGACGGTGTGTGGGACGCGATGTCTGGCGCTGCCCTGGCGGGACTGGTGGCATCGCGCCTCTGCGTGGGCCTGGCCCCGGAGCTTCTCTGCGCGCAGCTACTGGACACGTGTCTGTGCAAGGTCCTGAGGGCGGGGCTTGGAGTCACTGAGGGGAAGAATTTAAAGGATCTAGGGAGAAGGGATCTTGAGGGAGAGGCTCCCTCAAACGAGGGGTAAGGCTCCACTAAAGGGCGTGGCCTGCCGGAGTGGGCAGGGCCAAAACATGGAGGGGGCGGAGACTGAGGGCTGTCTCGAAGCAAGATGGGAGAACCCTATAGAACTGGATAGGCAAGTGGGAGGGACTTAAGAGAAAGGGCGTGGTCTTTTGGAACGGACTGCTCTGGGTTTTAGGGTAAGATTAGTGCCAAAAGGGAGAGCAACAGGGCAGCGGAGTGGGAGGAGCTTCGGCGAAGGGGAGCGGTTCTCTGATAGAGTGAGGCTAGGACAGTGAAAGGAAGTGATCTAGATGACTGGTCCTGGTGGGAGGACTTGGTTTAGACAGGCAGATGGGCAAGACTTGAGAGGAAGGGGCCGCACCAGACTGGGGAGGAGGGCACTAGAACTGAGATTGTTGGGAAGCTGCGCTTCCAAGGGCATGGAGCCCCGTGCGGGGGCATTCAGCCGTGTCTCACCAGGCTCCCTTTTCCCCACTTTCTCCAGGGTAGCCTGGACAACATGACCTGCATCCTGGTCTGCTTCCCCGGGGCCCCCAGGCCTTGTGAGGAGGCCATCAGGAAGGAGCTAGCGCTGGACGCAGCCCTGGGCCGCAGGGTCGCCGGTGAGCAGGCTCCAGAAGCTTAGCGGGAGGGGTGGTCAGTGGGCAAGGACATCCACGTAATCCTTGCCTCCTCAGAGCTGTGTTCCTCTGCTCAGGAGCCCCCCAGCCTGAACACGGTTTTCTGGACTCTGGCCTCGGAGGACATCCCAGATTTACCTCCTGGGGGAGGGCTGTACTGCAAGTGAGTGTGTTGGGGGGGGAGGTGGGATGGGGGCAGGGGTGGTAGAAGGAGGGTCCCCTCCTGAGGGCCTCTCTCGGCTCTCCAGGGCTGCTGTCCTTGCTGAAGCTTATTCTCAGCTCTGCCAGGCCCCAGGACGCAACTGGCAGGTAAGGACCCTATGTTCTTGAATGTTTCTCTTGGAAGCCTGTAACCCAGCCCTCTTACCTCCTTTAGTGTTGGGGAAATTGAGGCCAGAGGAGACAAGGGACTTGCCTGGTATATTAATAAATTCTCACTCCTGGCTCTGAAGCGTTGTGCTAGACATGATGGGGGCAGGGGAGGGGGTAAGCAGAAGCAGAGAAGAGACTGCTCCTCTTCCGGAGACATGTGTCCCCTGCATTACTCTGTAAAGCCCCATCATCCCAAGCACCACCCCCTCCATCCATAAATAAGGCAAAAAAATTCCAGGAATGTTTATGACCAATCCCAAGCCCTAAATGTGCTGCAGAGACCACCGGGGACATCTCTGAGGATGGTCTGGGTCTTGGACAAGAGAAGTGGTGACTCGGGCACGGACAGAATTTGGAGCTGTCCGAAGAGGTGGTGGAGTCAGGGAGGAAATGGGAGGGAGGGAGCTGGGGCTCAAGCCCCCAGTCCTTTGCATGGCAGAGAAGGGAGTTCAGGTAAATAACCTGGAGGAGAAGGGGAGGGGGGCGATTTTTGATAATTCCCCAGCAGCAGTAGGAGGTATTTGTCAGGATTGTTTGATTTGCAATTGACAGAAACCCAATTCCACATGGGAAAGCAAAACAGGGAACTTACTGGGTCATGTCATTGAAGACTTCAAGGACGGAAGGCATGACTACTCCAGTGGTCAGATGATGTCATCAGGAAGCACCTCTTAGTTTTACTTTCTCATCACTGACTTCATTTGCAGGCAGGATCTCTGCACAAGGTAGCAGAGAGTTGCAGTTCTAGCCTCCCATCCCAGGAGCCCAACATCCCCAGTGGAGAGAGTTCACCAGGTTCCTAGTAGTGGAAGCCCTGGTTCCACAGCTGGCTCTCATTGGCCACACTGTACCACATGTCTGACCAGTCACCATGTCTCTGACTGGCTAGGCTGGGGTCACATGCCCACCCCTAGCGCTTGGGGCTGAGGTCCACTCCACCCAAACCAAAAGGATTGGGAGATGGGGAATGGTGGCCCCTCAAAGGCAAATAGGAGTGGTGCTTCCAGAATAGAGGGGAGCAGATAATGAGAACCAAGAAGAGGTTCTTATTAGCCATTTCCCACCTTCTTTGTTACAGAAGGGCCCGAATGGGGCTGGAAAGCCCACCGGCACCCATTCAGACTCTTCCTTGGACTTGAAGCCCTGACAGCCGTTGCCCTTTGGGGATCCTCTGCCCAGCCGCGGCCTGAAAGGAACTAAGGAAGAGAACCTCTTCCCCAGCTACACAGACCAGCGGAAGGAAGACAAACGGATGGAGGAACCCCGGAATGCTTATTTCCCCTTCTCCTCCTTCCCTCTCACAGAAAGTCTTATGAGGGGAAATTCTACCCACCCTCTGAACTTAGAAAGAAAGAAAAGAAAGAAAGAAAGAAAAGAAAGAACCACCCCAAACCAAATCAAGTGTTTTTGAAATATTTTGAGCTGAATGGACCCTTGCGTGATCACCCAGTTCAATAACCTTCTCTTCCATTCCCATTTTTCATCTGTTTTGGGGGGAGTTAGGGGAGAGTATCTATTATTAAATTTTAATGATATATAACTGAAAATAAATTTCTCTTGTAGAAACAACAACAACAACAACAACCCAGACATTATTTGTCTTGTCATTTGGCAGATACGTACTGGGCACCTGCTGCGTGCCAGGCCCTGCTCACCGCCATTAACCGGGCGGAACCACTGAGATCCCGCCCCTCCCTCTCCCTGGGGGCCCACCTCCTCCTGTGTGGGGGGGAGACAGTGAACAAGGGAACTGATAATATCATTTCAGATACTGATAAGTGTCTCAAGGAAAATAAAACAGGACAGGGTGATAAGATGTCTAGGGGAGCTACTTTGCTTTTTTTTAAATTGTATTTTTTTTTTTTTTGAATGGGGGGAAGTTCACTTGGTTCAAAATTCAAAGGGTACAAAATGGTTTACAAAAATGAAAGGCCCTGGGATCAAGCCCCCAAGCGTTCAGGCGGGCTCCCTGCTCAGCAGGGAGCCTGCTTCTCCCTGTTCCTCTTCTCTCCCCCTGCTTGTGCTCTCTCTGTCAAATAAATAAATAAAATCTTTTAAAAAAAAATGAAAAGTCTTGATCACTGAACCAGACAAAGCATTGCTGACCCATGAGACTAACACGTGAAAATATATTTAAAAATATTTCAATAAAACTGCCTGGCTGGCTCTGGGCTGCCCCTAAAAAAAAAAAAAAAGAGAGAGAAAAAAGAGAAGTCTTTCTCCCCCCTACTCCTTAGCCACTCAGTTTTCCACCTGGGGTTTTAAATAGGGGGATCAGGGAAGAACTCTGAGAAGGGGCCAGCCATGCAAATATGCCAGGGAAGAGTGTCCCCAGGCACAAGGAATAGCCAGTGCAAAAGCCTAGAGGCTGGATGGAACGTGGCATTTTCAAGATGAGGCTTGGGATGTCTTGAGATGTCTAGGACCATCAAATATTTGCCCATTCTCTATCCTATCAGTAACCAGTGTAATGAGTTTGGAGTGGATCTTTCCAGACCTTTTACTCTGCGTGTACACACATGTATGTGGTAACTTTGGTGTTTCCTTGCTTTTTTTCATACTGTGTATTACTTGGCAATTGTTTTTTTTCCCCTCAGTGATATGTTTGAGACTACTTTCCTGCCATTTACACACCTCATTTTTTCCCCGCTGCTGCCCAGCACTGCAGACAAGGGGATCTACAATGGTTTCACTATCCATCCTCCTCTTGATGGACATTTTTTTTTAAAAGATTTTATTTTTTTATTTGAAAGAGACAGAGAGAGCATGAGCAGGAGGGAGGGGCAGAAGGAGAGGGAGAAGCAGACCCTGCCGAGCAGAGAGCCCCACGTGGGACTCGATCCCAGGACCCCAAGATCATGACCTGAGCCAAAGGCAGACACTTAACGGACTGAGCCACCCAGGCACCCCTTGATGGTCATTTAAACTATTCCCAATTTCTTGCTCTCACATCGCTGCTGCCACAAAGATCCTCGATCAGGTTTCCTGTGTACATATGCCAGTCTCTAGTGTAACGGGTCCTACCACCTGTTTTGTACAGCACCTGAGCTAAGAATGGTTTTTACATTTTTAAAAGGATGGGAGGAAAAAGGGGAATATGTGAAAGATACCCTATGTCTGATATGTCCCAAATATTTATTATTTGGACCTTTATAGAAAACTTTGCTGGGACGCCTGGGTGGCTCAGTCAGTTTAGCATCTGTCTTCAGCTCAGGTCATGATCTCAGGGTCCTGGGATCGAGCCCCGCATCGGGCTCCTTGCTCCGCGGGGAGCCTGCTTCTCCCTCTGCCTGCCCCTCCCCCTGCTCGTGCACGCGCGCGCGCTCTCACTCTCTCTCTGATAAATAAATAAATAAATAAATAAAATCTTAAAAGAGAAAAGAAAGGAAACTTTGCTGAACGAAGTGCAGGTGGCACACAGAAGTAAGTACTAGCCCTCCCATTTCACAGATGGGAAAGCTGAGCCATAGAGAGGCGAAAAAAGTTGCCTGAGGTCACAAAGAACTGGGGTTCTCATTCTGTCGGATAAATGTGTGTTGAGCTGGTGTTCTGGGCCTGGCTGGATTGAGTGAGGCACAGAAACTGATCAAGTCTACCCCTGTCCCCGAAGAATTTACAGCTGAGGGGACAGAGTGGGAAATAATTACAACCTAGGTGGCTTAGCGTTCAAGAACTCCCAGAGCAGGGTAGATAGGGGAGATTACTCAGTTCTTTAGAGAAGAATTAATGTCAGAGCATGGCCTCAAAGGATGAAGTGAAGAAGGTCAGAACAGCATCCAGGCAGAGGGCCAGGCTTGAATAAAGCCTGGGAAAGGTGATTCCTTTCCCTGGTCAGCTGGGCCCTGCGAATTGTTGGTTTCACACTCCTACCTCGCACCCAGGCACCACTGTGATTCTGAGGGCTCAGGCAAGAGGGCTGCGGCCCAGATTTACTCCTTACCTCCAGGCCTCAGTTTACCCATTTGTTAACGTTGCCCTGACGACTTCCCAGGCACCCTGCGCACGCCTAGGGCACCTGACCCGGACCAGGTGGCGCTCTACGGGAGGGGAGGGGCCACTAGTGGCGTCACATGGGGCGGGGCTTGCGGGACTCGCTGCGGAAGCCTGGGAGGGTGTTGGGGCTGAGCCCCAAGCCGCCGCGTGGGGGAGGGGGTTGCCAGGAGCCAGCACTAGGGTGGGTGCCCCTGCCTCCGCGCCCACCTATTGCTGGATGATCCCACCATCCTCTGCGGGTGAAACTGAGTCACGACGGGGCGTGCGTGGGGAGAGGTCCGGGGGCTTTATACACACGGGAACCTGGAGTCCCAACCCCACCCAGGTCCAGCGCCGCACCCCCACCCCCACCCCTCGGCTGTGAGTCAGCGGCCGGCCGCGCCCCCTCGGCCCACTTCCTCCTCACCTTCCTGGGGCGGGCGGGGGGGGGGCGGTGAGAGGGATGGGACCCTCCCCGCCCATCCCCCTCCTGTGCTGGGAAAGGGGGTTCACCCCTTAGTAGCCCTTCATAAATTGGCAGAGAAGAGAGACATTGCGGGTCTGAAGGTAGCATTTAAGGGAGAAAATCTGAGAGAATCCATGTTTAAGCAGAGGATCCTCTTCGCCCCCCCGCAAACTGAGCAGAATGTGAAGAAATGGAGAAGTCGTTGGGGAAGGTGAGAAGAAATTGTGTCCCCATTAAGGTCCTCCTAAGAATTTCCATCGTGGGAGAAAACGAGGGATCAGGAAGGATCCCTTACCTCCACCAAACTTGCCCCCTAATTTGGGGGTGACCCTCGGCGTGCATCTCTATGCAATAACGTTGGGGAAGAGGTAAATAGCGGAAGTCTGGGGTTCCGCGTTGCCCTTTTAAGCGCCCTTCACCCCCCACCCCACTGTCTTGAGGTTTCCGCGGCCCCTTTAAGGCGCAGGGCATTGTGGGTGCGGGGAGTGGAATTTTGGAACGAAATGTAGCGAAGAGAAGTACAGTAGTAAGAGTAACATTGTACCCGCCGCCGGCCGAGGGGGCGCGCCGGGGACGGGACGCCGCACCCCCTTTCTGCCGCAGGGACCCCCGATCAAACCTCCGGAGGGAGGAGGCGCCTGAGGACCCGCCCCGGCCCCGTCCGCGTTCCCCTCCAGGAAGCCGGACTCTATGGGGCGGGACCCTGGGGGAGACTGAGCAGAATCTGGAGCCAGCCCCGAACCCCTGAACCTTGAGCCAGGGGCGCCCCGGGAGCACCCACCCGTGGGTGCGCCGCCCTCCCGCTGAGCAGCCATGAGGTGAGCCTCGAACTGCCTCCAAACCCTTTCGCGCTCCGCGCGGGCTCCCCGCCCCGCCTTTGTCCCCCTCCCCCAGCTTGCTCCGGGCTGGAATTTGGGGACAGGGCACTGGGGGCCTCGGATTTGAAGCCGAGCCCCCGTGGACGAGTTCCAAATACTGACCACTTCGCCATGACTCCTAAGTCTTGGGGTGGTGCCTGTGAGGTTCTCCTGGGAGCCCTTAGATTTGGGGGCGCTCCGAGGACTCCCGAATTTATTAAAGACTTTTCAGACAACCTCCAAGTTGGCAGATACTCCCTGCATGGAGGCCAGGATTTAGGCAGGACTCAGACTCCCCCCAAATCTCAACTTGGGCTCTGGGAGGGATGGGGGGACCGGTTTGGGGGTCCCTGGGACCGGGAAGAGAGATTTGAGACGTAGACCTTGGCTTGCGGGGTCTCCCTTTACGTGGCGCTGGAAAAGCCTTCCCAAGTGGGACCTCGCTTCTTAACTTCGGGGGTACTTAACCCCCTAAATTTGGGGGGCTCTCGTCCTCCTCTGGAGGTTGGTGCGGACGGACCCACGGACTCAGACGCAGCCTCGAGGGTCTGGGTGGGACTCCCCTCCCCCGCCGCTCCCCACCCACATTCTGCTTGAAACCAGCGGTGCCTAGGACGGAGCTCCAGCGCTCAGAGTGGAAGGCGGCTCCCCGGCCCCGGGCCAGAAGGGCGGCCCCTCGCCCCCACCTGCGCAGTCCTGGGGTGGGAGGGGGCGCGGCAGCTGGAGGAAGAGGGGCCTTTGTCTTCCTGACTCACCTGTCGAGACAGCTGGTGTGGGGGGGCGGGCAAGGAGCGCTGTGGGCCGGCTGCTTTCCCCACCACGCGCCTCCCCCTGCTCTCACCACCGCCCCCCTTCCTGGTCATCCGGAGCTGTGGGGTTGGGGGGGGCGCTGTGAAGCTTCAAGGTCATAGCCCTCTCCCCTTGGGACCCAGGCTTCCAAGACTGTCCCAGCTATCTTCCCAATAATTTAATCTTGGGGGTGGGGGGACCCAAAGGACCCAGGGATTTTGTCTTACCCAGTCCTCCCTCAAAACTCCGGGGCTCACCTGAGGGCCGGGCCAGTGTGGGCTGGGGGGCCAGAGTAGACCCTCCCCCACTCTCCCCTCCCCCTGGCCCCCCATAATCTCTCCCTTGGGGCCTGAGCCTGACAATACTATCTCCCTTCCTCCACTCTCTCAGGGACTTCCTGCCCCCAAAGCCCCCAGCTTGAGGGGGAGGCCCCCGAGGAGGACTGGGGATTAACCCCCTGCTGCCCACATCCTCCCACTTCCCCCTACGGTCTCATGCCTCTGCCCTCTGACATCAAGAGTGGCATTGCTTTTTAGGACCATTAGACAGTCCCCTCCGCATGTGTCCCTTCTGATGTGAAAGTGTTGGAAAATTTGGAGCCAGGGGGCACCCACAGACACCCTCAGGGTCTCCTGCCTACCCCCATTATAGCAACATCTCTTCAAGGCCTGCCCTGGAGAGGGGGCATTTTTCGGGAGGCGGGCTCACTTCCCTCACCCTCTTCCCAGGGGACTCTCCTCTCCCACTGCTCCCCAGCCCCGCCCCTCGCCCCCCCCTCGCGTTTCCGGTCCCAGGCACCGTGGAAGGCGGATGGCGGATGTCCGAGTTACTGCTGCCTCACTCACTGTGAGACCGTAAAAGGGCAGGAGCAGTGTCTGGGCCGGCCTCCCGCCTCCCCTCCCCCAGTCCCGGAGGCCTTGGCCCTCCCACAGGGCCCCCCTACTGTTGGATGCGGCCAAACCTCCCACCTCCTGGGGTGGGGGGTGGGCAGGAGTTGAGTTGCGGTGTGTCCCACCAGAGGGTTACTCCCACCTCCCCGAGGGGTCTTCCCTGCTGATGGCCACACCTAACTTGCTGGGCTGTGCCCCCTCTTCCAGGACAGCTAGAATTCAAAAAGACCCATTCTCCTGTATGAGGGCAGCCGGGGAAACTGAGTCTCAAAGAGAAAGGTCTGACCCGAGATCCCTGAGCAGTTCACAAGCAGTGTTGAGGGGAGGGGAGGGGACTGGGATCCTCTGATTTCTGTCTGGTTTGGCCGGGGACAGCCTTGGGGGCAGTTGGAAGGATGTTAAAATGGAAAATTACAAGATATAGTTCTTTTTCTCCCAGTTTGACAAATATTTGTTGAGTGTCTGCTGTGTGCAAGACTCAGCTGGAATTCTGGGAAGGCTGAGAAAGGGGGCAGAGGTCTGAGAATCTCAGGCAGAAGGGACTCGAGAAGTATTTGGGTCCATTTCTTTTCCTCTTCCAGTAGTGGTAATTATTGTTACCTTAAACACATTTTTTTTTTTTTAAAGATTTTATTCATTTATTCGACAGAGACACAGTGAGAGAAGGGACACAAGCAGGGGGAGTGGGAGAGGGAGAAGCAGGCTTCCCGCAGAGCAGGGAGCCCGATGCGGGACTCGATCCCAGGACTCTGGGATCGTGACCTGAGCCGAAGGCAGACGCTTAACGACTGAGCCACCCAGGCGCCCCTAAACACATTTTTTTTTAAGTAATAGTAAGAGACCATTTGATCAAACATCTACTCTGTGCCAGGCACTGTATTATTATGACTGACCCCCTCCATGGGACAACTGAGGCACAGAGAAATTAAGTAAATCACCTATTAAAGTCAGTTTGGAAGTAGGCAACTCTGGATTTGAATTTAGGGCGGTCTCCAGACTATTATGCTACGACAGAAAAAGGAAAATAAAACCTGTAATGGTCTTAAAAAAAACCCACAGGTAACGTGTTTTCGCTCTATGAACTTAAGATAACGCAGATAAGCAAAAAGAACCCTTTACCTTTCTGTTCATTTATGGGAAACTGAGGCTTATGGGAAACTGAGGGGAGGAGGGATGAAAATGAACCCACACAAACCCAAAGACCCTAGATCTGGTTCCTTACCCAGGCTTGCTGCAAACACTTGCAGTTTGGAAGGGCTGTAGTTGTGTGCCCATGGGGTGCTGGGGAGTGGATTACAAGTTTTATGGTTTAAAGAGGCTGCGGGGTAAATCCTGAGGTGGGGAATGAAGGGGTGAGGGAAGGGCAAGCCCCTAATCTGGAAGGCTTGAGTAAACCAGAGTGACTATGCTTGATTGCCTCCAGTGATGAGAAACCCTCTTCCTCCTGTTTTGACACTCAGCTTGCCTGAGCAGAGTGTGCCAAGTTCCAGGTCCTGAGCTTAGGGCTTTTCTTATCTCTCTGAATCCTTACAGCAAACCCAGTGAGTTCTGGTTTCCAGGGCTAGAAACTGCAGCTCAGAGATTTGAAGCCACATAGCAAGGGAGTGACTTGCACCCTTTGTCATCCGCCACATGTTGGGAGAGTCTTCCAGAACCGGAGGGGCTT
>NC_138384.1:43533966-43554420 GCF_054177405.1 Leptonychotes weddellii
TTTTTTTTTTTAAGATTTTATTTATTTATTTGAGAGAGAGAGAATGAGAGACAGAGAGCATGAGAGGGAGGAGGGTCAGAGGGAGAAGCAGACTCCCTGCCGAGCAGGGAGCCCGATGTGGGACTCGATCCCGGGACTCCAGGATCATGACCTGAGCCGAAGGCAGTCGCTTAACCAACTGAGCCACCCAGGCGCCCCTCTGGCCTCATTATTAAGAGAAAGATCTCCAGTTGGGATTTCTTAAACTTGAGCACGCACACGCATCCCCGGGGCAGGTGGGTGAGTGCAGATTCTGGTTCAGATGGGCCGGGGCGCGGCCTGAGCCTCCGCATTTGTAACCAGCGCCCTGGGGATGAGGCTGCCAGTCCACAGACACAGTATTCTGAGGGGCGAGACTTTAGGAGACCACGGTGCATCCAGGGTCTGGGGGGACTGCTGTCGGACTTCGCATCCCCCCAGTGGCAGAGGCGTTTCCTTCCTGGGGCAACCTCAGTGCCAGTGGGGAAGGGCTTGCTTGGCTGGGGGCCCAGAAAAGCACGGTGGGTAGTTTAGGTTGTGGGAGGCAGAGGCCTGGAGGTGGGTGAGAAAGAGGCTTCCAATCTTTCCAGCGAGTTCTTGGGCTGGGGTCTGAGTGGCGGTGACCATGGTTAAGAGCCCGGATGCTAGAAATCAGCCTGAATCGTTCTTGTTCACGCAAATTCTGGTATGCAAGAATGGGGCAGGTGACTGCCCGCTGTGGGCCTTCGATGGGAATCCTCACAGCACCCGCCTCATACCTGCTCAGTCAAGGAGGCTGGTGCCGACCCGCAACGCACATCCCAGCCCAAGGGTCAGGGTCCTGGAGGAAGAAGGAAGCGAGCGCCTCTGGGAGAGATTCCTGGGAGAGCGGAGGGAGAGTGTCACCGGGTGGGGCAGAGTTCAGGGGTTGACTCACCACGCTTTTCTACTCTCGCCTTCAGGAGGGGGGCCTCCGCCACCCCCACCACCTGCAGCACCTTCCACCTGGTCTGTCCAGAACGGTCCCGCCCCAGAGGAGATGGAGCAGCAAAGGAGGTGGGGCCAGCCCCTGGGTGGAGAACCTTACCAGCACCAGAGTTCTAGGATATTCCAGAACCCCTGCCTCCCAGAGTCCAGAACACTCCAAAGTTCGGTTTCCAGAATGTTCTTACTACTCCCAGGGGGCTAGAAATGAAGGGCTTTCAGAAAACCCCACTTCCTGGAGTCCGAGAAACACCCACACCCAGAGTTGCAGAACATTCTGACCCCTCAAATCCTGGTCCCCCACATTCCCAGAGTCCAAAAGTTGGTTGTTTAAGAGATCTTGGGCATTTTGTAATTCACATGTCCTTGACAGTCTGATGACTCCAATGCTAAGGTCTCGGTCCCACCCTGTCCCTACCCTTCCCCCATCTCTTTCCTGGGCCCCTGGGGGAGGAAGGCAAGGGTGGGGATTGGCAGTCAGCCTCCCTGGAGATCTGGGAGAGGAGCTGGGAGGTTGCTGGTCATCCTTGGGCCCCAGAGTGACGGCAGCTCCCATCACCCCTTCTCAGGCAACAGCCAGGCCCACCGGAGCACATGGAGCGCCGAGTCTCCAATGCAGGTGATTGCTTGGTGGCCTTGGGGGGGTGGGGGGGAGCTCCCCGAGGAGGGGGTGGGCCAGCTGGACAGCAAGGAGTGAGGCTCCTCTCTTAGCACCCTCCTTTTCTGTGTTTCTTCCAGGAGGCCCACCTGCTCCCCCAGCTGGGGGACCACCCCCACCTCCAGGACCTCCTCCTCCTCCTGGTCCCCCCCCACCCCCTGGTGCCCCCTCAGGGGTCTCGGCCGCAGGGCACGGAGCAGGGGGAGGCCCACCCCCTGCGCCCCCTCTCCCCACAGCACAAGGCCCCAGTGGTGGAGGAACAGGGGCCCCCGGGCTTGCGGCAGCCATTGCTGGAGCGAAACTCAGGAAAGTCAGCAAGGTGAGGGGGCCATGCGGGGCAGGATGTGGGGTGATGGCCCTGATGGAATAATGGGATGAGGCCAGAGTTTCTGGGGATGGGGGTGTCACAGGAGGGCTGGGGGGCCAAGAGGCCCACCCATAAAGCCCCCTCCTCTTTGTAATTTCTCCAGCAGGAGGAGGCCTCAGGGGCGCCCTCAGCCCCCAAAGCAGAGAGCAGTCGGAGCACGGGTGGGGGGCTGATGGAAGAGATGAACGCCATGCTGGCCCGGAGGTGAGCCTGAGCCTGGAGCCTAGAGCCGTCAGTGCCTTGGAAAGCTCTGGGAAGAAACCCCTCAGACCAGCAGTTACCACCTGGAGATTTCAGTTCAGTAGGGCGAGGTTGGGGGAGGGCTCAGATTCCCGCCTGGTTTGTTTCTTTGGGTGAAAGTTCCCTCTTTGACAGGCAGGTTTGGGATATAATGCTGGAGATTCCATTCTCCTGAGATGGCTGAGGTTTGGAACCACCTAGGTAGCCTCCAGAATGTTCTGAAACCCAGAATTGTAGGACCTCAGGGGGTCTCCCCTGAGGAGATCCTGCCTCAGAATCTTGGAAACTCAGATTCCTAGAATCCCAGCCGTCTAAGACAGAGACTTCCTCCCACTCTTAGGATTTTGTGATTCCCAAATGTGAGAATCGTAAACCACTCCAGTTGGAGAACAGCACTTTCCTTAACTTCTAAAAACTCCAGTTTCCTTAGCTTTGGAGAATTCCAGAACACTACACCTTAGACTCCACCTTTCTAGAACTCTGGTAAGAATTACTAGTGGCTGAGGGAGGGCTGAAGTCATCTGTTTTTGCCTGTCCCTCCTGCAGAAGGAAAGCCACACAAGTTGGGGAGAAACCCCCCAAGGATGAATCTGCCAATGTGAGTTAGGGGCTCTTCCTGCCATACGCACCTTAGGCTGTACCATTTGGGGAGGGCCGGGTGTGTGATAGGAATGGGCGGGGCTTGAAGCCGGAGGAGGAGAATGAGCCGTCGGCCTCATGACAGTTTTATTTCCCACCAGCAGGAGGAGCCAGAGGCCAGAGTCCCAGCCCAGAGTGGTGAGTGAGCCAGTCTAGCTGCTGGAACTCTTAAGTCAGGGTGCCCTGTTCTCACGTGGAACGCCCCCTCATGGGGGGAGTCTGTGCAAACAATGCTGGGGATTGTAGTCTCCTAAGAAGGTTCTTTGAACAGGGGCTGATGGGGCTGGGGGGAAAGATGGAGGCGGGGCATTCCTTGTCCCTGATCTCTTCCTGATTTGTCGCCTTTCCCCCAGAACCTGTGCGGAGACCTTGGGAGAAAAACAGCACAACCTTGCCAAGGTGGGCCATCCATGCTGCTCCTCCCCCCTCCCCGAAAAAGATGAGATTTGCCAAATTTGTAGGAAGGAACACAATGCGACCCCCGGAATGGGAAGCAGGGGAGGCAGACCCTCTCTCTAACCTCGTTTCTGTTCCAAACCACACCGACTCTCCTAGGATGAAGTCCTCTTCTTCTGTGACCACTTCCGAGGCCCACCCCTCTACGCCCAGCTCCAGTGATGAGTCCGACCTGGAGAGAGTGAAACAGGTAGCTTGGGGAGGGGCCCGGAGGGGGAAGTTTGGGGGCTAGAAAGGGGCCACAGGAAGAAAGGAGATCTGCGTCCAAACTCTTAACACCGACCTGCCCTGTGATTCTGTGAAAAGGCCTCAGAAACCTCAGTTTTCCAGCTTGAGAAAGGGAGAGATTGAATCAGATCAGGGATGACACACATACCACAGCCTCCTTTTTCCAGTGCCGGAGACAGACCTTACTAATCTATCACTGCAGTCATTCCTGATGAATACCCAGAGTCCTTTCCAGCACGCTAGGCCCAGGTAGCCAGCACCAACTGGAATTGGCAGGAGAGTGGAATGTATTTGCCAGCGCTGGTACTGGATGCTCTCCAGTCCTTTTCATCTGGCTCCAAGGATCCAGAATTTTCCCCTAGAATCCTCCAGTCACTCTGTGGCCTTATCAGTGATGTCACTGTGTGTGTGTGTGTGTGTGTGTGTGTGTGTGTGTGTGTGTGTTGGGGGATGGGGGGAGTCTTGAACCTTCTTCCTCTGGCCCTTCCGTCATTAAGAAAGGGCGGCTTCATTTCTGCAAGTCCAGGCACCCTTCCTCATTGGTTGCACCCATTATTTCCAGGAGCTTCTGGAAGAGGTGAGGAAGGAACTACAGAAAGTAAAAGAGGAAATCATTGAAGGTGAGGTTTTTATTTTAAACATTTACTTTGGAGGCATCGTGTCTCCCGGAAAGGGTCCCGTATGGGAAGGGAAGGCAGAAGAGGTTCTTCTGCCCCTGACCTCTGCCGGTTTTCTTCCAGCGTTTGTCCAGGAGCTGAGGAAGCGGGGTTCCCCCTGACCACAGGGCCCTGGAAGATCTCATATCTCCTTTCTGCACACCCCGCCTGTCACCCCGCTTTCCCTGCCTCAACTTGACTTGGAATTGGCTGAAGACTACACAGGAATGCATCTTCCCCACTCCCCGTCCTACTTGGAAAATTCCAAAGGGGTGTGGCTTCCTTGGCTCCACGCCCACACCCATACTGGCTGCTGATTGGCTGGGGAGGCCCCCACCCTTTGCTCCCTTTGGTCCTTCCCCTCCGCCATCCCCTTGGGGCTGGTTCCTCTGCTGGGGATGTACCAATTAACCCCACAGTAAGGGGGAAGGAAGGAGGGAATTTCACATTCCCTTGTTCTAGATTCACTTTAACGCTTAATGCCTTCGAATTTTTTTTTTAAGAAAAAAAAATATATATATATATTTAGGTTGTGGGGAAAGGGAAATTTTGTTTCTCTTTGGTTTTGATAAAATAGGGGTGTGGGGAGTTTTTAAATGCTGTACCCCAGGCTTGTCCCATTTGGGGCAGCTATTTAAGGGGGGGGATGACCCACCAGGCTGGGGGCACCTCCCTCACCCCCACCCCAGGGAGCTCCCTTCCCTTTGGCTCCTTCCCCTTTTCTATGAGGAATTAAGATGCTATAACTTTTTGGAACCTCAGTTTTTTGGTTTTTTATTTGGGTAGGTTTTGGGGTCCAGGCCATTTTTACCCCCTGGGGAAAATAAGATGAGGGAGAAAGGAAAAGGGGAGGAAACCTCTCCTCTCCCACCTTCACCTTTAGCTTCTTGAAAATGGGCCCCGATGGAATAAATCTGCCAGTTTTTTATAAATGTGAAGATTTCTGGATTGATTTCAAAGGGCTGCTCTGATGAGGATGGGGGTGGGGTGTGCCCCTCCCATAGTAATCCACCTTACCCTCCTCCTCTTCCTTCCCACCCTGCACCTGTTCCAGTTCCCACGCTCCGGCAACCAATCTACCACCCTGAGAAACCTAAGGACAGTCCCTCACTGTGTGGCATCGGGCAAGTCCCTTTGCTACCCTGGGGGCCTCAGTTTCCCCATCTGGGAAACACCTTATAGGATGGACTCTGCCTGGTTCCTGTGGGAATCCTCCCAGCTTCTCTGCTAAAACCAATGAGCCTTATACCCATTTTGCAGATGTACACCATGGTTCTCAGACACATTCTTAAAGATGACTTCTTTACCCCAGAGCTCCTTTAATTATAAAATACTTACAGTCTTAAAAAAATAGAATTCAGAAATCACAGAGCTCATACACACCCCCTTCAGTGGTTCAGTGGGTGGGCAGGGGGTAGGTGGGGTAGATAACCCTGCCTGGTTGGAATATTCCATTTGGATGGGGGTGGGGAACTTCAGGGCTGAGGGGCAGGTGGTCCCACTGGAGGAAGCCTTTGTAGGAAGGAGGGTGAGGGTGAGCTGGGTGACCAGTCCAAAGGCAAGAAGGAAGAAGGAATCCCTGAGTACTCAAGAGCGGGTTTGGATGAGGGATGTGACAAGTGCCCTCATGTAGTAGGGGAACAGGTGGGGGTTCCTATGAGGAGCTAGTAGAGGACAGTGGACAAGGACAACAGTAGGTCCAGAACTTCAGACAGGTAAACAAAGCTGAGACCAAAACACAGAATGGTTCATCCCTAGGCAGGACCGATTTTTCTACCCAGAGGACCAAGTCCTGCTGGAACAGACCACAGAAGGCGAGGAGACCCTGCCCAACCTTTCCATGGGTTATGGCACACACTAAAGTGGGGGTATCTGTTGGGCTGATCCACGGGAGGGGATGACCACCTGAGGTACCAATGGATGGTGGACTGAAGGCAGGAGCCATGGGGGATCTCGCTGGAGCTAAGACACTCCAAGATCCATCCCTCTCTGCCCCCTCCAAAGTGAGGTAGATGGAAAATGATGGGGCCCACAGTCCCCCGGGAGTTTGCATTTTCGTTACAATGGTCTTTACCGATGAAGAAGGGGGAAAGGGTGTTCTGGTGTAATGGATAATGGATGGGGCAGGAGAGCCACTCAGATAAGTGGACGTGTGAGTGACAGAATGAGTTAGCTAGGTCCGTGTGTCCTGCTGGCCCACCTAGTAGTGGATGGGTGGGATCCAATGGAAGACAATGTCTTCCCATTACAAACTGCTAAATCAGTGGACTAGGGGTGGGGGTGAGTTGGAGGGGGCGTGGGCAATGGGACTCCTGTTGGAACATTCCACTAATGGGTGGAGGAGCCCCTGCGGAAGGTACCATTGGGCAGGTAAGTAGGGACATGACCAAAAGCCCGGTTGCCTCAGCCCCAGTCCCGCCTCCCTTCTACCCCTAAAAGGGCAGGGTGGTTATTAGCTGGGCCGGTTCAGGAAGGGACAGTGTGGACAGAAGGTCATGTCGGAGACGTCACAGCCCAGACCACAGCCACATCGAAGACCAAGGTCCCCCGGCCCCCTATTCCTTGGGCGTTGCTTGGGGTGCGGACGGCGGGTCCCGGGCGCCGAGCTGGGCGCGCACCTCCCGCATCTGCGCCTGCAGCTCCACCACCGCGCTCTGCAGCGGCGCCGCCTGCACGCGATCCTGCAGCGTCTCCAGCGCCAGCGCCAGGCGGCCCACCTCGTTCCGCATCGCGCTCCAGGCGGCGTGCCGCTCCCTCTCCTTGCGCCCGCGCAGCGCCTGGTGGCGCCAGTACTCCAGCACCAGGCAGCCGCCGGCCACGACGAAGATGGTGACCTCGCCCAGCAGCTCGGCGCCCAGCTCGGCGGCCGCGTCCTCGTTCAGCGGCTTGACGGCGTGCGCATTGAAGCCCATGATGCGCATCTTGGCCCGCATCTCCGCCCAGTGGTACACTGCGGGGGAAGAGGGGGAAGGGATCTTTTGCGCGGGAGCCGCTGCAGTCCCCCCCCCCCCGACGCCTCAGTGTCCCGGCCGGAGCAATGGGGACACGGACAGCCAGAATCGCCGGCGTTAGGGAGTGGGCGCCTTAAAGAGGACCGGCGCAGCGGCCGAGCGGGTTATCTGGCCTGGGGTGGCCCGGAGGGCATCTTTTGAAAGCGTCCAGAAGATTCTGGCGAGCAGCCAGGGATGAGAAATGCTGCTCTGGAGGGGAGGTCCTGAGTGGGGGACCGCACCTCGGGGGGGGGGGTGTCACAAAAAAGCAGGTGTAGGGCGCCTGGGTGGCTCAGATGGTTAAGCGTCTGCCTTCAGCTCAGGTCATGATCCCAGGGTCCTGGGATCGAGTCCCACATCGGGCTCCCTGCTCCTTGGGAGCCTGCTTCTCTCTCTCTCTCTCTCTCTCTGTCTCTCATGAATAAATAAATAAAATCTTTAAAAATAAAAAAAATAAAAAAAAATAAAAAAAAAAAAAAGCAGGTGTAAAACTTGCTCCTTCAAGCTCCTTCCCCAGTGCGCTCGAGGGCCAGCCAGGATCCTCCCCGCCTCCCTTGAAGGTGGCGCTGACACTTTCCATCTCCCGAGGCGTGTTCGCTATGGGGTTTGGGGCTTCCGAAGGAGCTCGGGGCTTGAGCCAGGCTGTGCCAACAACTTCTTTACCTAATCACTTATTCAGGTGAATAAGGACTAGGAGCGTGTCATCGTCCATAAACACAACACAATCAGAGCTTGGGTGTTGAAACACCCCGAATCACTCCGGGAATAATTAATACCCATCCATAGATACAGAGATACTGACCGGGAAAATACGGGTCCTCGAGCTCATTAAGAAATGAATTTCTGAAAACATCGTATACTTCACCCCTGCCACAGCTGACCTGATTACCTTTCCTTCCTTTTTGGTAGAAGAGTAACTCATGCACATGGGGGGAATGATTTAGACTACATAGAAGGGGGTAGACTGAAAAACGGAAGTCTGCCTTCCCACCTCCAGCTTCAGTCCTGCTCCCACTCCAACCACTTTTGGTCTTTCCTGCATTGATTTCTTCTAGTTTAACCCCACGATGCCAAATAACAAGCCTGTACCTCCATTTCTTGATTCACTAAGTTGAATTTTTAAAAAAATATTCTGTTTTGAATGTTCTACTGCCATCCACCCTTATGTGACTTTATCACATATTCTATATCCTGTCCTTCCCCACTCTCAATTTTTACAGGTGATTTGAATTTAATTTTTTACTGTTTATCGGTAATCTTTGTCCTTGTAGATAATATGCCTATTGCCTGAACTTCCTGACAAGTGTACCCATAAGCATATTAATTGCCCTACCCTGCCCTCCACTCCCCCACCTCCTATGGTCAGTCCCCCATACTATTACTGTTACATTGCCACAGTATCTTAGTTTTCTTTTTCTTTCTTTCTTTCTTTCTTTCTTTCTTTCTTTCTTTCTTTCTTTCTTTCAGATTTTATTTATTTGAGAGAGAGAGAGAGCACAGAGGGAGAGAGAGAAGCAGACTGCCCACGGAGCAAGGAGCCCAACGCGGGGCTCGATCCCAGGACCCCAAGATCGCAACCTGAGCCAAAAGCAACCGCTTAACCGACTGAGCCACCCAGGCGCCCAGCCATGGTGTCTTTCTAAGGTTAAAATAAGTCTTCAGTGCTTTGTCCATAGACTGAGTCTGAAAATGAAAATATAGAGCGTGTATATAATTAAGGTTATGTAAATACTAATCGCTGTGAACCCATAACGAAGATGTAATTTTGTTTCTGCTTTCTGAAGCAGTAACAATTGGTGGCTCTAACCATGTCATGTCACATTTTAGTCTTTTCATACTTATTTTTATTTGTTTGCTTATTTATGTATATTCCATGTCCAATATGGGGCTTGAACTAACGACCCTGAGATTAAGAGTTGCATGCTCTTCCCACTGAGGCAGCCAGGTGCCCAGCCTTCTCATATTTAGAGTTTTATTTTACTGTATGCACTTTTTAGTTTTCCCTAGAGTGGTGTTTCTCACCACAAATACCGGTTATGACCCACCAATCCCTAGCTCACTATGTGACCAAGACCATCCAGCTCTTTGCTCCTTTTCTCTCTCTCTTTTTTTTTTTCCTATTCTCTTTATTAGTCAGCTGTGGACCCGTAAGCTATTTTCTGGGCCGCTGAGGGGCTGTCCTCTCATCCTGTCTTCACATTGTTCTCCTTCACACTGTTCCTCCTCTTTGAGGAACCGACTCTGTGAATTCCATTCTAGGTTGGCTGAAGTATCTCCCTAAGTACCTTTTTCAGAAAGGGTCTTGGTACCTAAGTATTTTGAATCTTTGCATATTTGAAATATCTTTTTCCACTTTCACACGGGACTAGAATGATAGTTTCTGGGCCAGAATTACTGGTTCAAAATCATACTCCTTGGGCACCTGGGTGGCTCAGTGGGTTATGCATGTGCCTTTGGCTCAGGTCATGATCCCGGGGTCCTGGGATCGAGCCCTGCCTCAGGCTCCCTGCTCAGCGGAGAGCCTGTTTCTCCCTCTCCCTCTGCTGCTCCCCCTGCTTGTGCTCTCTCTCTCTCTCTGTGTCAAATAAATAAAATCTTAAAAAAACAAAAAACCCACACACAAAAACCCAAAAAACAAAATCACATTCCTCAGCGATTTGCAGACCTTCATTACCTGTAATGGGCAGAGGGGCGTTGTTGACATTCCTGTGGCACTGAATGGGCCTATGAGTGAGTTTCCCTTATTTTATACCCCTCTATCTGAACCCTGTTTCTCTCTTTAGTCCTGGGAATTTTCCTTGTCTGTGCATCTAAGTATTAACCCTACCCAAACAGAGATCTGGTCTTTGCCCTTGGGGAATGTCCTGCCAGATAAGAGCACCCTTGTTTACCTGGAGCCTTGGGCCAGGCCAGATAATCTGTACTAGCAATGTAATTTATGGTGGGGGCTTTGGGCCATGTGGTATCAGTTCAGCCTTTAGAAAGGCTAGAAACTAAGGTCAGCCACACAGGTGGTAAATCTGGTCTCTATGCCCCATCCCCACTAAAACCCCTGGATGCCACGGCTCAGGTGAACTTCCCTGGTGGGCAATACTCCATACGTTTGTCATTCATCGTTGCTGGGAGAAGTTAGTTCTGTCCATGACTCCACAGGAAGAGGACAGCTGGAAGCTCACACTTGGAATTCTCTTGGGCTGTGTTCTCCGTGCCTCTTTCCTTGGCTGATTGTAATCTGTATCCTTTTGCTGTAATAAACTGTAACTAGGAGTATAACAGTTTTCAGTGAGTTCTGTGAGTCCTTCTAGCAAGTTATCGAAACTGGGGGTTGTTGTGGGCCCCCCTCGAACTTGCAGTTGGTGTCAGAAGGGTGGTCTTGATGAGCCCCTCATTTTGTACATCTTATGCATTTCCTGCTCTCCATTTCCCCTTTATATCTTCCGGAACAGTCTGAGGCGCCGCCTGCACTGACCCTCCACGCCTCTAGATGTCCCTCTTCTTGTTTTCTTTGCCCTTCTTCCTTCCACATCCTGTTAGATTTCATTAACTTTTCCTTTCAGAACATCTGTCGGTTTCAGGGGGGTTGGCTACCATATTTGTGATTTTCATAGTCTTTCTTTATTAAAACATTGTATTATAGAAGATCCAAACATGCAGACTAGTTTAGAGTCACCACTCAGGTGTATCACATCTACATCTTGATAAGTGAGCTAAGTGAGAACTCTGAGAATGTGGACCCATTGTGTTAACTGGAAAGCTACAGCTGAGGTTATGGTGCAGGGAACAGGGGGGCAGGCCCTGCCCAGCCAATGCCAAAATCAAGGCGGGATTGACACTGGGTGCTGACCCAAAGGGAGTGTCTCTCCTGGAGCCTTCTACGTCCTCCTTTCCCTCCCTGCAGCCCCTGCCCTGATCCAGGCCTCTTCCTCTCCCACCCTTTCCGCCTCCAACACAGCCCCCACAAGGTAGCCAGAAGAGTCTTTCTAAAGCACAGATCTGACCATGACCTTCCCCTGCTCAGAATGTGCTGTGGCTCAGTGTCCTCAGGAAAAAAGCCAAAGTCCCTAGCATGATTTTTAAGGTCTCTGAACATCTCTCCAGGGTGATCTTTGGAATGAACTCACCTGTGCCCAACCCCCTACCAACCTCTACTGTTTCCATACAGACTGTTTCCTTGTCTGAAATTAATTTTTACATGAGCAGCAGATATTTTGTGATAGAAGTGTGTGTTGGTTCTTTCACCCTGAACTGTTGGGGCAGGTAACTACTCAGCAGCAGGATGCTAATCTAGGACGCTTGCAGGAGATGTCAGTTCACTGGGAAGTCCCCATTCCAGAGCAGGCCAGGATGAATTTCTGTCGAGTACAAAGCATCAATGAGTTATGTGAATTCATTTTAGTCTCTGGTGGGCATGGTCAAAGTGAAAACTTTGGGGCTGGTTTCACAACAAGCTTCAACAAATGCCACCATTAAACAGCAGGGTGTTTTCTCAGACTGTGGCCTGGGGACAAATCAGGCTCCATCCTTGTGAATTTCAGAATCAGTTTATTAATTCAAACATATGCATACAGACATACACACAGCTTTTAGGTTCTTTAAACTGTATGTATCTAGTCATCTGCAAATAAAAACTATTTTTTCCTTCCCGATTCTTTTGCCATTTATTCCTTGGCTCCTTTGAGACATCAAAGAAGGAAGTATGATATTTGCTGTAGGATTCTACCAACTTGAGGAAGTCCACTCTTTTCCTAGTTTTCTGAGAGTTGTTTTTTTTAATCATGAATGGGTGTCTACTTTAATTAAATATCTTTCCTGTACCTACCTAAATGATAATAAGTCATTTCTTCTTTTTATTTATAATGAATTACATGGACTAATTTTTTCAAAATGTTAATAAGATTTCTGAAATGATAAATTTTCTTTTTTATATATTGTTGGATTTGCTCTCCTAAATTTTTTTTTTTTAAAGATTTTATTTATTTATTTGAGAGAGAGAGAATGAGAGACAGAGAGCAGGAGAGGGAGGAGGGTCAGAGGGAGAAGCAGACTCCCCGCTGAGCAGGGAGCCCAATGCGGGACTCGATCCCGGGACTCCAGGACCATGACCTGAGCCGAAGGCAGTCGCTTAACCAACTGAGCCACCCAGGCGCCCCTGCTCTCCTAAATTTTTTGAGGATACTTGTATCTTCTGTGCATGAGAGAGCTAGATGTTTGTTTTTGCAAAGTTCTTGTCAGGTTTGGGTGTTACGGTGATACTGACTTCATAATGCAGGTTGGGGTGTCTTGCTAATTTTTATAATCTCTTCAGAGAGGGTTTGTGGTGACTTGGAATCAATGGTAGTGTGAAAATATCAATTTTTCCTGAATTCATCCATAGACTTGGTATAATACCAAAATCTAAGCAAGTTCCTTTGTGGAAGTCGGGCTCCGTGCTCAGTGTGGAGTCTGCTTGAGATTCTCTCTCTCCCTCTCCCTCTGCCCCTTCCCCCACTCCTGCTCTAAACATACAAACAAAATCTTTTTTAAAAAAGGAGCTTTAGGGGCACCTGGCTGGCTCAGTGAGTAGAGCACACGACTCTTGATCTTGGGGTTGGAAGTTCAAGCCCCACGTTGGGCACAGAGCTTACTTAAAAAAAAAAAAAAAAGGAATTTTAGGGGCGCCTGGGTGGCTCAGTCATTAAGCATCTGCCTTCGGCTCAGGTCATGATCCCAGGGGATCGAGCCCCACATAGAACTCCCTGCTCCGCGGGAAGACTGCTTCTCCCTCTCCCACTCACCCCGCTTGTGTTCCCTCTCTCACTGTGTCTCTCTCTGTCAAATAAATACATAAAATTTAAAAAAAAAAAGGAATTTTATACAATTAAGAAAGTAAGAAGACTTAAAAAAAAAAAGAACTCTTAAAACTCAACATTAGGAAGATAAATAATCCAATTAAAATGGTCAAAAGGTTTGAACAGACATCTCATCGAAGAAGACATACAAATGGCCAATAAGCACATTAAAAGATGCTCAACACATTAGTCACTAGAGGTACACAAATCAAAACCACAACGAGGTACCATTTCACACCTACTAGAATAACTATAATCAAGACAACTAAAAACCCCAACTGCTTTCAAGGTTTCAGAGGGAAAGCAACACTCTTCTACCTCTAGTGGGAATGCCCAGTGGTTCAGCTACTTTGGAAAACAGTTTGGCACTTGCTTAAAAAGTTAAACATCAATTTACCATAAGACCCAACAAATCCACTCCTAGGTATCTACGCAAGAGAAATAACATACGTCCACATGCTTGTACACAAATGTTCCCAGTAGCATTATTCACAAGTGCCAAAAAGTGGAAACAACCCAGTGGCCATTGACTGATGAGTGGATAAATAAAATGTGGGTGTATTTATACAGTGGAGTATTATTAATACACAAAAAGGAGGGAAGCAGTGATCCATGCTACAACATGGATGAATCTTGAAAGCATCATGCTGAGTGAAAGAAACCAGACACAAGAGACCATATAGTGTTAATGGTTCCTTTTATACGAAATGTCCAGAACAGGGAAATCTCTAGAGACAGGAAGTAGATTAGTGGTGGCTGGGGGTGGGGGTGGGAGGGTCAGTGGGGCTAAGGGGTAGGGGTGAGGGGGTGGGGGGGTTGGGAGTGACTGCTAATGGACACACAGGATCTCGTTAGAGTGACAGAGATATTTCTAAGATTGAATTTTGGTCATGGTTGCACAGCTAGGTAAATTTATTAAAAATAACAAAAGCGTCCACTGGAAACAGGAATTTCGTGGCACGTAGATTACACCTCAATAAAGCTGTTTAAACAAACAGAACGGAACGCCAGGGTCTCGGAGTGTCTGCCCCTGAAATGGGCTGATTCTGTCATGAGGAGGGCTCTCAGACTGAAGACGACGGCTCCCTGCTGAGCCCAAGGGGGACCCCGCCAAACAGCAGTGGCCTCAGGAATGAGTGCTTGTATCTGTGGGGTGTTCAGTTTTCCAAAGTCGAAACCACTCTCCTGGTTTGGGGATGCGTCATTGTTGTCAGCCAGGAACGGCATGGAATTGAAACTGGAGAATCCCATGGCTTTCCCTAATGGGGATTACTCTTCTCCCACAACCAGCAGCCAGGGCTGCCATGGTGGCCCCGGGATGTCACCAGGGACCCAGGCTCCCGCTCTCTCAGCCTTACCTCCCTCATGATGGGGATTTTAGCCACATGCCCCAAAGATGCCTGCTTTCCCTCTGGGGGCCACATCCTCCTTCTAGGTGATAGGCAAGGCAGGGCTGGTCAGAAAGCATGTGCATCTGATCTCTCCCTTTTTATGAGAAAGCCACTGGGTTTCCTGAAAACCCCATGGAGCAGATTGGCCTCCATGTCATGGAGCCACCCTTCCCTGCGGGGTGGGGGGGTCCAACATTCTTGGCTGGCCACATGCTTACACCTAATCAAACTGGGGTTCTCATGATGGAGAGGCGGGGGAGAAGGGCGACTTGGCAAGAACCGGAGTGTGTGCCAAAGTGAGTGCTGCTGGTGGGCCCTCACCTTTCTCTTCAGCCCCCCCCCCTCCCCCGCCAAGACTGCTGCTCTCCAGCCCTGGCAACCAGCTCTCAGGCTCGTGGGCCAGGCTCGGCCATCTTGTCCCCTCTCTGGACCTGAAATCTTGAGCAAGGCTTCAAGGATGCTCCTCCCACTCCCTGAGCTACACTCACTGCGAGAAGCCACAGAGAAAACACATGTGCCCTCCACAGTCTCTGCAACCTGGCATCTGGGGTGGGTAGTGAGATCTCAAAAGCCGAGCAGTGTTTGCTTGGGGGAGGGGAGGGGCTTGAGCAAACTTGGGGAATGATGAAATGTGTTCACTATCTCACAAGGACATACGTAGGTCAAAAGTCAAGTTACACACTTTATATATGTGTGTTATATTGTGTGTCACGTACACCTCACTAAAGCTGCTTTAGGAAAAAAACCAAGGGAAGGCAGGATAAGCAGCTTAGAAACAGATAGAAGGATTGAGGGTTTGTTGCTCAGAGAAAAAGTCCTGACTCTTTAAAATGATCACAAGGCCGCATGTGATCTATCCCATTGCTGATTTTCTGGCCGTTCCCATTCAGTGCTCTCAGCCCCCTTTGCTCTCTCTCATCTCTGGGCTTTTGCATATGCCATTCCTTCTGCCTGCAACATGCACTCCTTCCCACATTCACCCTGAATTTTCAGGTCCTGGCTCAGATGCTTCCTCCTGTGGGAAGCCCTTCCTGACCACCCAGGCTGGGTCTGTCACCCTCCGTATGGGCTTTGCCATCCCAGCTCCAACCACTCTGAGTTGTCACCATCTGGGGAGCGGTCTGTCTCCCCCATGGAGTGGGAGTCCCAAGAATGCAGGGTCAAGAGTGCCTTGGTCACTCCTGTATTCCCAGCACAGCCTAGTAAGGGGCCAGGCACAGAGCAGGTACTCAGGGAATATTTATTAAAAACATCAGTCAATCAATCAGTCAACCAATGAATAAATAACCTCCCGACTACAAAAGAGCAAAAGGTACTCTTACAGTGGACAGACCCGGTGGTCACCACTTAAACCAAGTGGTCAAACTCAGCATCATCCATAATGGGACAAACTGACATCGTGACCGGATGAAGGTGTCATGGGACAAACAGAGCATCACCCACAGAGTTTTTCTGCTGAAAATGTTCACTCTGGGGCACCTGAGTGGCTCAGATGGTTGAGCGTCTGCCTTTGGCTCGGGTCATGATCCCAGGGTCCTGGGATTGAGCCCCGCATTGGGCTCCCTGCTCGGTGGGGGGCCTGCTTCTCCCCCTGCTCATGTTCTCTCTCTCTCTCTGTATCTTTGTGTCTCGAATGAATAAATTAAAAAATTTAAAAAAAGAAAAAAGAAAAAAGAAAATGTTCACTCTGAATCTAACCATGAGTCCAGAGTGTGGGTCATTTTCTGGAGGACAACTGAGCTGGAAGTTTTCAAAAATCCAAAGTCATACAAATCCAAAAAAGGCAGAGCTGTCCTAGATTTCACAAGATTAAAGAGATGACTATAAAATGTAATGTGTGGGCCATGACTGAATCCTGGGTTGGGTGGAAAAAAAAATCTATAAAAGACATTTTGACATTGCTAGAGAAATTCGAAAACAAGCAGTTTCTTAGATGACATTATGAAATTATTAAGAATTTTCTTAGTGCCGGGCGCCTGGGTGGTTCAATCGGTTAAGTGTCTGCCTTTGGCTCAGGTCATGATCCCAGGGTCCCAGGATCGAGCCCCGCATCGAGCTCCCTGCTAGGCAGAGAGCCTGTTTCTCCCTTTTCCTCTGCCTGATGCTCTGCCTACTTGTGCTCTTTCTCTCTCTGTCAAATATATAAATAAAATCTTAAAAAAAAAAAAAGAATTTTCTTAGTGTATAATGACTTTTTTGGATTGTGTGGGAGAAGGTCCTTATTCTTAGAAGACATACACTTAAGTTTTTAAGGGTAAAGTGCCATGACATCTGCAAATTACTTTCAAATGATTCAGTGAAAAAAAAATCTGTGTACGTATGGAGACATAGATAGAGACGTAAAGCATTATAGACTAATGTTTGTGTGCCCCCCGCCCCCGCCAGTATATATGTTGAAGCCCTAACCCCCAATGTGATGGTATTTGGAGGTGGGGCCTCTGGGAGGTAATTCGGTTTAGATGAGGTCATGTGGGTAGGACCCCCCAGGATGGGATTGGTGCCCTTATAAGAAGAGAAAGAGACACCAGGGGGCCCTCTCTCTCTCTCTCTCTCTCTGCCATATGAGCACACCGTTAGAAGGCAGCTATCTACAAACCAGGAAGCGGGACCTCACCAGGAACTGAATCTGTTAGCGCCTTGATCTTGGACCTCCCAGCCTCCAGAATGGTGAGAAAATAAATGTCTGTTGTCTAAACCCCCCAGCCTGTGGTATTTTGTTATTGCAGTGTGATCTTAGACTCACAGACATAAGCATGCAGATCCAAGATATCTGTAGGCCACAGACAAGGCACAATGTGAACAAGTGGTGAATTTAGTAAGGGCATCTGGGTGTTCATTGTATAGTTTTTTCCATTTTTATGTAGGTTTGACAATTTTCCGAATAAGATATTGGGGACAAGTAAACTGCAAAAAAAAAAAAGAGTATGTAAAGAAAATATACCAAAATGTAAGTATGTGCTGATGATTTCTGGCAGGTAGGTTTTATGATGGTCTTTATTTTTATTTTTATTTATTTTTTTTTCTTTTTTAAGATTTTATTTATTTATTTGAGACAGAGAATGAGAGACAGCACAAGAGGGAAGAGGGTCAGAGGGAGAAGCAGACCCCCCCGCTGAGCAGGGAGCCCGATGCGGGACTCGATCCCGGGACTCCAGGATCATGACCTGAGCCGAAGGCAGTCGCTTAACCAACCGAGCCACCCAGGCGCCCCTATGATGGTCTTGATTTTTAAATTTTCTCCTCTGAGGGCACCTGGGTGGCTCAGTCAGTTAAGCGTCTGCCTCGACTCAGGTCATGATCTCAGGGTCCTCGGATTGAGCCCCACATAGGGTTCCCTACTCAGCGGGGAGTCTGCTTCTCCTGCTTCCTCTGTCCCTCCCCCCACTTCCCACCTCCGCTTGTGTGTGCTCTCTCTGTCTCTCTCTCTGTCTCAAATAAATAAATAAAATCTTTAAAAAAAAGTCATAAAAAATAATAAAAATAAATTTTCTCCTCTGAATACTGGGGACTTGCTCAGTTAAATGAGAGATGAAAACCCAAAATGTACACATGATCAGATCCAGCAGTTGTCATTTCCAGGAATTATTCTTAAGAAACTAACAATGGAGGGTGCCTGGGTGGCGCAGTTGGTTGAGCGACTGCCTTCGGCTCAGGTCACGATCCTGGAGTGCCTGGATGGAGTCCCACATCGGGCTCCCTGCTCGGCAGGGAGTCTGCTTCTCCCTCTGACCCTTCCCCCTCTCATGTGCTCTCTCTCTCAAATAAATAAATAAAATCTTTAAAAAAGAAAGAAAGAAAGAAAGAAACTTACAATGGAATGCACAAAGATTTAGCCCAGGGCCCCTGAGGCCCAGCATGACTCTCTGGGGGAGGTCCTTTCTGGCTAATCACTAGGGTGGTGCCCTCCAGGGCAAGGAGAGGCTGTGCCATTGTGTGGTGTGTGGTGGGTCCATCTACTAAGTTTAAAGCTCTAGACCCAAGGTGCCTGGATGGCTCAGTCAATGGAGCATGTGACTCTTGATCTTGGGGTCGTGAATTTGGGTGTGGAGATTACTTAAAAAATTTAAAAAAACCCAAAAACATAAAAATAAAGCTCAAGAGGGGCGCCTGGGTGGCTCAGTTGGTTGAGCGACTGCCTTCGGCTCAGGTCACGATCCTGGAGTGCCTGGATCGAGTCCCACATCGGGCTCCCTGCTCAGCAGGGAGTCTGCTTCTCCCTCTGACCCTCCCACCTCTCATGTGCTCTCTCTCTCTCTTGCTCTCATTCTCTCTCTCAAATAAATAAATAAAATCTTTAAAAAAAAAAAATAAATAAAGCTCAAGACCCATGGGCAAGTCAGAGGGGCGGGGGGGCAAATTCTCAGGTCCCTTGTATACTGCCTCCTGTCTCCTGCAAGATTAAGCACTAGATGCCCACGGAAGTAACCTGCTCACTAACAGCTTGTAAAGACTTCCTTCCTCTCTCCTCTCACTTTCTTCCAAAAGTCAAAGGATAGCAGTAATTCATTCTCCTTGTAATTACCTTCCAAAGAGGGGAATAAGGGGCCCTATTTGCAGAAAAAAAAAAGTAACTCGATTGTTTAAGAGGTACTGAGTTTCTGTTTGGAATGGTGAAGAAGTTCTGCACAAAGAGGGTGGTGATGATAGTTGCACATTACTCTGAGTGTACTTAATGCCACTGAATTGTATACGTAAAATGGTAGAATGATCGCTTGTATGTTATGTACGTGTTGTCAATTTAAAAAGAAAAGATAATTTGGTAACGAAAAATGAGTCTCAGTACAGCTCTGTTTCACCCCCGACTGGTCAACAAGCATGGTGTACTGCCATGCAGTCCTGCCACCCAGAGTTAGTGCAGCCTCCACGGGGTGAAGGCTCAGTGCCACAGGATGGCTCCCACTCCAGGGAGCAGCCGTGAGTGGGGTTCCCAAGCCACCTGCACTTCTGACCAACTGGCGACAAACTCGGGGGCTCCTGCAAACCCCCTTAGGTTCAAAACTTTGCTGGAACCACTCACAGAATGCCTTGGCAACGTTATACCTACTACTGCAGCAGGTAAGGTGTAGGAGGGATCGTGGGGCTTCCATGGGACAAGAAGGCTTTCGGCTGGCCCTTCAAACATGGCTGCCAACCAGGAAGTGTCTCAGGCCCAACAGGTAGGCAAGAGGGATGGGATTACTGGCTATGTGACTGAACCAGAAAGTCAGGCTGGCTTCGTCATCTTCTTATGCTAGGTCTTCCCACCAGCCCCACCCACAGTCACCTCAGTAGCATAACAAAGGTATACTTATCACTTATGAATTTAACAAAGGCTTCTGAAGCTATATAAGAACCGGTAAAACTGGTTAACAGATATATTCTTTATTACCCTACAAAGACGAAGGGAGGTACTCAACACACTCCCCTGGAGGGCTCCCGCCCCACATAAGCTGTGGCTGCCATGATATGCACCAACCAGCGGCAGCCAGGTGCAGGCCAGTGCCCTGGAGCGGTGCCTGCTGGGAGTCCTGACTCCTCATCTTCTTTGGTAAGGGCCTCCCACCACCTGTCTCTTCCCACTGGAGGCTCCCCAACCTTCACATCTCTCTCTCTCTTGCAGCTCTCTTCCTCCTGCTGCTCCCATTCCTGCATGGAAGGCTCCATCCCTCCAGAGGTGAGCATGGTGTGGGGGACAGGAAGGTCTGATCCCTCTGGGGTGGCAGAGGATGGGAGGGCTTTCTGGGGAACGTCTGAGAGGCAAGTATGAAATATCAGCCAGTTCAACTGAGACACTGAATGATGAGCTGAGCCTCAGTCTCTAGAGGAACTGGGGGCCCCGGGCAGGGGCTGAAGGGCTCCAGCCCCCTGAGAAGCACAGGTTGTGGTCTCTGGAGGGGACCCTGGCCAGCTGGCTTTGCGTGGGTAAGTCAGGGAAACAGCAGGAGACAGGGTCAGAAGGTTGGGGCTCTAGCAAACTGGGACTGTGCCCACTTCAAACTCAAACCATAAAGGCAGAGGGGCCAGCCCTAGGACCCATTTGG
>NC_138384.1:43554920-43581739 GCF_054177405.1 Leptonychotes weddellii
AAAAAAAAAAAAAAATTAAAACGAAAAACTTCAGTTGGACAGAACATACCAGAACCAAACATTAAATGGACAGTGAAAACAGGCATTTTCCAAAAACAGTACAAATGTCCAATAAACGGCTACAAAGATGCTCGACCTACAGGTAAGTAGGAAAATGTAAGTTAAAAGAACAATTACAGTCCATGCGCGCTTCTACGGCTTGAAAATCTTTCAAGTTGGATCGTTCCACGTGTTGACACTCCGCAGAATTTTCGAGGGCGTTTTTATATTACATTCGGTTCCTTCAGTTCTTGGTATCTAAGGAAAAGACTCACTCTGGCCAGAGAAGCACATAAAGACTGCTGAGTGTCGCAAGAGGGTAGCAGCGGACAGCTCATAAGGGGGTCTCAAGTATGACCAGATCATCCTTAAAAGGGGTCTGCCAGAGTTCCCCCAAATGGGAGGCAGGATTCCTTTCAGAGAGGGGACTTTGGTTTCTCTGAAATGGCTGAACTTTTATGAAGAGAGTGTGCAATCTAGAAAAAAGAAAAGTTCAAGGCACAGGGATGGGCCCTTTGAGCAGGGTGGGCACATTGGATGTGACGGAGCCATCGGTGACCATCCCCCCCAGGTCCATGACTGCCCTTACCTGGCAGAGCTGCCTCTGGGGAGCCTGACCTGGGCACTGCCATTCTAGGGGCGAGGGGCACTCTAAGCCCAGGGGTCCCAAGTCCCAGCCCACCACCTCCACTTTCCTCCTTCCTCTAGGATGTGCCAAATGGACACCAGGAGCGTTCCCTGAGGGGGGAGTCGAGATAAAGAATGTCAGAGATACAGCATGAGAGTGAGCTCAGTGACATCAGAAATGAGTAAAGATGAGAACTGTCTTCCCAATCCTCCCTGGCTACAGTTCAGAGTAACAAAAACCTGCCAAAGGGCGCCCAAATCTGAGATGACCTGGGGATAAGGAAGGGCAGGGGCTCCCAATATCTCCTTGTGCCTGGTTCTGTGGTAGCCTCACCATCTTAGGATATGCCAGTGTTTCCCTTCTAGGTGCACAGAGCAAAAAACCTAGAAGCTTTCAGTGACACCCCCACATCCCATCACTCAGCAAATCCTGTCTGCTCCACCTCTGCAATACTAATATGCCCAGAATCCCACTTCTCCCTACCTCCACTTCTCCCCCTGGTCCGGCCACCATGCCCCCCACACCTGGACAACCACAGTCTTCTCTTTACCGGACTGGCAGCTTTCACCTTTGCCCCCCATAGTCCGTCGGGGGGGGACCCTAAGTCAGCTCACATCCCTCCTCTGCTCAGAGCCTCCCACGGCTCCTGCCTCGCCCAGAATAAAAGCCAAAGGCCCAGGGCAGCCCACTTTATGTAGGTCTGTATAATACATACATAGGTATATGCCCTTCTTTATGAGATAGAAAAAAATAGGAAGTAACAGAGTGCATTGCACATGGTGACGGCAATTATCATTTAGCGAAACTTTTGTTCTAACCGTATATGTAATACATAATGTATGATGTTAACATTGTGTTATCAAATACATATAATGGGTTTTATATGTTTATAATATATATTAGGTACATAGGATACATCTGTATCTGTAGCTTTTCTTCATGAAAAGGAATACGGTAAGAAGTATCAGACTGCAAGGTACGTATTAAGGGTATTTAGTGAAATTTTCATTCCAATGATACACACACACAACATATACAATGTTATGTTACATATTACATAAAAAGTATTATATACTATGTCACACAATGCATGACTTATGCCATATTTATAATAGAGTGTGAACTGTAAGTTATATAAATACGTACATGGTATAAACTCTGCTTCTCACTGTGGCTTGCCGCCGGGGGTTGAAAGATGAAGACTTTTTTTTTTTTTTTTAAAGATTTTATTGATTTATTTGAGAGAGGAGCAGAGGGAGAGAGACAAGCAGACTCTGAGCGCGGAGCCCGACGCGGGGCTCAATCTCACGACTCTGAGATCATGACCTGAGCTGAAATCAAGAGTCGGGGGCTCAACCAACTGAGCCACCCAGGCGCCCCATAGACTCTTGAGATCCGTGTGCAGTAGGGTTATGGCAGAGTCTTTGGGGGAACGACGCCTGCAGGTGCGGAGGGAAGGAAGCAGAGCTGGGTCTGGAGTAGTTGAGGAGAGACGCAGTCGCCAGTCCTCTGGGGTGCCCAGAGCTGGTAGGAGCCTCCAGAGCTGGGCCAACCAAGACAAGGGCACTTCATTGTTGGTCTTCATTCCCCTGACTCCCCTCACTTACTATATTCCAGGGATCAGTAAACTCTTCGCTCCTGAACCCTCCCACTGGATCAGCCCTTTACGTCTTTACTGCCCAACTCCTGCACGAGACAACAGCTCCGAGACAGTGAGAGCCCTTGTCTTGTTCCTGGCCGACTCCCAGCTACTACAATGGGGCCAGGCATGCAGTACGTGCTAATGAGTTGTCTAACGAGTGGGTGCAGGGCACCCACTCGATTGTCCTTTGGGCACGCTTCCCTCCATCCATTGGGGTCGGGGGCCCAGGCCTGGCCGTTTGAGAGTTACAGTGGCTAGCACAGGGACGGCTATATGGGCAGACGAATCAGGCAGGGGCTTACCGAAGTCCACTTTCTCTAGGGGTGGCTTTCTCCAGGCAAGGGGCTGCCGGAGTGGGAAACCAACAGAGAGGACAACGGAGCCGAGCCGAGCCAGAGATGGGAGAGGCAGAGCCCTCAGGACAGCTGGGAGGCTTTTGTGAGCCAGTGTAAATGGGTTTCTGTTTTTTTCTGCCCTAGTCCTGAGTCCCTCAGGAGGGGAGGAGTCTGGATTCAGTGAGGCCCCTTCTTCCCAAATCACCGCGGGGCAGGCAGGTAACGTTGGAAAAGCAATGTCTGTGAACGGATGTCCCCCCACCGGACTGGGGTGCCATGACGGCAGGGTTGTGGCCGTCTCGCTCCCTGCTGGGACCCCAGCACGACACAGAGCAGGGCGGGGTACACAGTGGACACCTGAAAGTTTCCTGAATGAAAGAATAATTGGAGGACGTTTTTCCTAAGGTTGTAACAGGGGTTTTTTAAAGATTAAAAAAAAACACATCAACTTGCAGACAACCAACTTCATTTATAAATTTATTCTACCCCTCTCCCCAAGTCGCAAATGTATACACAAATTTAGCTAGTAGGAAAGCAGGTAATGAAGCATCCTCCAGTCTCAGCCTCGTGCTTTTTGAGAGGGGATTCTTTGCATTTCCACACACCCTGATCCCACCCAGTGGGTGAAGCCAACGCATCCCACAAGGTCTGGCCACATGGAAGGACATGCAGGGCTGAGTTCTGAGTGTCGGGACGTGACAGTAATACCACCTCAGGGTCAAGATGGTGCAGGGGTTTGGAGCTTGGGCTCTGGTATAGACTGTCCATCTTCTGGTCCCACTCCTGCTTCTTTCCTGCCTGTGTGTCCTTGGGCAGGTGACTCCCCCTTTTTGTACCTCAATTTTCTCATGAAAGAAATGAAGAAAATACTGTTAATGGCCAGTATTTATTGAGATGATGGTATGTCACAGTCGCTTGGCCTCCAGCAACCTGTGCTCCAGAGATGGGTCAGTGCCACAGGGCACCCCCAGGAGTAGCCATGGAAACTGGGCACTGAGCCCTCTCACCTGGCTCCATCCATCACTCCTCCACCCAGTGCTCTCTCTCGGTATCTTCTTCTCATTTATCTACTCAGGTCACTTCCGATTTTATTTTATTTTATTTATTTTTACTTAGAGCACAAGCAGGGGGAGCGGGAGAGGGAGAAGCAGACTCCCCACTGAGCAGGGAGCCCGATGCGGGGCTCAATCCCAGGACCCTGGGATCATGACCTGAGCCGAAGGCAGACGCTTAACTAGCTGAGCCACCCAGGCACCCTCACTTCTGATTTTAAAGACACCTCCACCCAGGACCCACCTCCTCAGCTCCCTCTACAGTCAACTTCTCCCCTACTTCTAGAAGGAATTAAGATGATCTTTCAGGACCCCAGTTTCTTGGTTTTCTGTCTGGGTAGGTGTTGTGTCCAGATCACCCTGCCCGCCCCCACCCCAGCCCCCCGGCGCCCTGGCAGTGAGGTGAGGGAGAGAAGAGTTGAGAGAAAGCCTGCCCCTCCCGCTTCACCTACAGCTTCTTGGAACCCGGCCCAGGTAGAATGGATCTTGGATCTGACCCCATTCATTAAATGCAAAGATTTCAGGTGTGGTCTGGGGCTGCTTGGACCGGAAATTGAGGGCCCCCCACTCTCAACGCTGCCTCTGGGAAATGTCTTGGGCCTCTGTGGAGATCCCTAACCACCCCTCCTCCCCAGTAACTGCCTCCCTGCTCCCCTCTCCCCTACTGGTGCTCTCCAGCACCCTGCACCCCTTTTCCATCTCCTTCCCTGAGCCCTGACCCCCACTCTGCTCTTAATTACTTCACCACCTTGGACAGTCAGTCCCTCATTGGCTTCATGGCCATGGGCAAGTCCCTTTGCTTTCCCTGGGCCTCAGCTTCCCCATCAGGGAGAGCGTTCATAGGATCACTGCCCACTCACACACATCGGCTTCTCTAATTTTAACGAGGCTTGTAACCATTTTGAAGATCCCTATGTCCTCAGACACATCCTAAAGATGACTTCCTCATTCTGGGGCTCTTTTATTCAGGCAACATAACATGGACGGTCTGCAGGACAGAATGCAGACTGGTGGGAGCCACACCCCCACCGCATCAGTGAGATTCCCGGAAGAGACACCCCATAGTAAATGCTGGTTCCTGGACTGTTCCTATCACCCCTGTGGGGAAGGCCACATGTCCCATGGGGTTTGCAAGGGTCCCAGCGTCCTCTTTGGGGTGGGGAGGTGTAGTGGGTTGAATGGTGGCTCCCTAAGAGATATGTCCACACAGTAACCCATGGAACCTGTGACTGTGAGTGTATCTGGGGGAAAAAAAAAACAAAACTCTGTAAATAAGTTAAAGATCCTGAAGTGAAATCATCCTAGGTTTAGGGTGGGCCCTAAATCCAAAGACAAGTGCCTTTATAAGAGACACGAGGAGAAGGCCACATGAAGATGGAGGCAGAGACTAGAGATCTGCAGCCACAGGGCCTCAAGGCAAGGAATGCCTGAAGTCACCAGAAGTTAGAAGAGGCAAGGAAGGATCTTCCCCCAGGGCCCTCGGATGGAGCATGGCCCTGCTGAGTCTTTGATTTTAGATCTGTGGCCTCCAGAACTGCGAGAGAACAGTTTTCTCTGGTTTTAAGCCATCAAGTTTGTGGTCATGTTATGGTAGCCCTAGGAAACTAAGAACGGTTAAGACCAACTGGTGGCCTAGTCTAGTGGGATGGAGGTTGGGCCGAGGGCTCTGGAGGCACGAGGGTCCCACTGCGTGAAGGGGGACAATTGGACCGGTCCAGAGCCCCAGGAGAGAAGGGCAAGGGTACACAGGTCAGCAGATTTGGATGGAACATGAGGAATGTGATGGCAGTGTGCTAAGAGAGGCCACGGAAGAGGACACGTCAGGAAAGGCTCAGGGACTTGGAGGACAGCTAAACAGGGGGACGAGGCTGAAGGGCAGGTTGGATTTAGCCTTAGGCAGGATCCATTTTTCCACCGCAGAGGGGGTGATGGGAGGGCATGCCAGAGAGGACCCTGCACAGACATCCCGGTAGGTTGTGCCAGACTGAAGGACTGGGGGGTGGGGATCTGTTGGAATATTCCACTTGGGGTCTCGTAGGGTGCCACAGATCAGGTTAAGGGGGAAGATATAGCATTCAGTGGATCAAGTGCAAGCCAGGATCCCCCTTGTTTTCCCCTCAAAGAGACTGGCGAAACCCAGCTAGAGCCCCCCTTAGATGCCGGGACAGAAGAGCACTGAACCACACTGCATTTCTGTACAATGGTCTGTGCCGATTCACAAAGCAAAGGGTGGGGGGGAGGTTCCAGGGAAAAGGATGAGTCCCAGGGCAGGGTAACATTTATCACCGAAATGGGGGGCGGAGTGGGGTCACAGCTTGATTGAGCTCAAGTCCAGTCCGTTTTTCCTCCTGCCAGAAGAGCGTGCCTGTTGTCTTCCTGGCTGGGACGGCTCAGGTCCGTGCGGTTTGGGGTTGGGGTGAAGCGCTGAGCACTGTGGTCTGTACCGAGGAGCTAGGGCTGGAGGGCGCTTCGTGGGACCGCTTCACCGGCTGGGGGCTGGCCCCCGCGGAAGGTACGGCGGGTCGGCAGAGGCTAACTGAATCCAAGTGCCATCAAGATCCCGGTGGCTTCCGCGGGGCCAGCGCAGGCGGGGGTGGTGCGGGGAGAAGGCCACACCGGGGCACACACAACCACCGACAAGTTCAGACTTGAGCAGACTCCTGTACCTTGGCCGCGGATACCGCCGGGGACGCGGGCTGCGGGTCCCGGGCGCAGAGCTGGGCGCGCACCTCTCGCATCTGCGCCTGCAGCTCCTCCAGGGCGCTGGGCGCCGGCGCCGCCTGCATCTGCACCTGCAGCGCCTCCAGCGCCAGCGCCAGGCGGCCCACCTCGTCCCGCATCGCGTCCCAGGCGGCGCGCTGCTCCTCCTCCTTGTGACGCTGGTGTGTCTGGTGGCGCCAGTATTCCAGCACCAGGCAGCCGCCGCCCACGACGAAGATGGTGGCCTCGCCCAGCAGCTCGGCGCCCAGCTCGGCGGCCGCGTCCTCGTTCAGCGGCTTGATGACTGTGCCCCGGAAGCCCATGATGCGCATCTTGGTCCGCATCTCCACCCAGTGGTACACTGCGGGGGAAGAGAGGGGTCAGGTCGTGCGCCAGGAGCCCCCTACAAGCCCCACCCCAACGCACTTCGGGCGTCCAGGCTGGAGCAATGGGCACACGACCACCAGAACCACGGGGGGGGGATCGCCTTAAACAAGACCCGCACTGGCCTCGCCCAGCGGTGTTGAGTCACTGGCCTGGGGTGACCCCAGGGTATCTTTTTTTTTTTTTTTAAAGATTTTATTTATTTATTTGAGAGAGAGAGAATGAGAGACAGAGAGCACGAGAAGGAAGAGGGCAGAGGGAGAAGCAGACCCCCTGCTGAGCAGGGAGCCCGATGCGGGACTGGATCCCGGGACTCCAGGATCATGACCTGAGCCGAAGGCAGTCGCTTAACCAACTGAGCCACCCAGGCGCCCCTCCAGGGTATCTTTTTAAATTTCCCAAAGGATTCTGCCAAGCAGCCGGGAATCAGAAACCCTGCCCAGGAAGGGAAGTTCTCAGTCTGGTTGAGGGGTGGGGGGCAGGAAACGCCCCTGTAGGGTTACAAAGAGCTCCCAGGACACAAAGTCCCTGGAAGGTGTACAGATTCAACTGTCAGAGGCTTTAACCTTAGCCCCCTCTGTTCCTCCCCTCAAGCCACCAGCAGGACAGCCAAGCATTCCTCCTTCCCTGACACAGTCGTCCAACCCACTTCTCAGGAGAAAGAACCCCCCCCTCCAATTTCTTTCCGAATCTTCCCCAAATTCAGAGTTAGGGCTGCAGGGTAGGGGGCCCTCCTGGCTCCAAAGAAAAGGCCACTGGCATGTGGGAATGCATGTGAAGCGACTGTGAACAGCAGGTAACCGATCCTCTTGGCAAGTCTGGTGGCTCCCATCCTCCTCGATTTTCACCAACCCTGAGGATGTAGCTAACAGTCTTGGGAGCTCTTCGTGGCGAGGTGCGGGGCACATACCTTGGAAGAGGCTCACGAGCCGACTGCTGCTGCTGGAACAAAAGCTTTCTTGCCTAGCTGCTTCTTTGTGCAGGGAGATTCTCAGCCTCTGAGTCTTAAAAACCAAGGCAGAATTATGCCAGACCATGACTCTCTCCTGCAGTAATTCATATTTGTCCAGGATACACGAAGTCGCTGTCTAGTTCATTTGGAGACTCATGTCCAACACAGCACTTCACTTCTAATGTTTCATAATCATCCACGTAAATGCATAATATATGAAATGTTTTAAATGCATTGTGCACTAGTAATTTTAAGAATCCAGAGGAAGTTATTTGAACATTTATAACCTTATGGTCCCCGGAAATGAAACAAAAATTAAAATTTGGATTTCTGTACATATTTTGGTTGCTGACACATACTTTATTAGACAGAATTCTGCAAGGGAAGTGTAAACAGAAGCTCAAGGACAAAGTTCAAGGAACAATGTGAAATTTCTGACTGTAAAAGAACAGCTTGTTCGTTGTTTTCCCCCTTTAAACCAAGAGTAGCAGGCGCCAAATCACAAGTTACGTGAATTGCATTCGATACTCTGAAGGAAGGATGGCGCCAACTCTGAAAATATCAATATTCATGACACCCCAGAAATTATAGCCTCTGCATCTACTTGAATTCATGGAGAAGTTTTAGCTGTCACCTTGAAAATGCACTAGAGGGTATATAACTTTTCAATGTTTTAAAGGGGCGGAGCAGCAAAAATGTTGGGCTCTGCCTGGAGCCAGCAGTAGGATCTAAGGAGCACAGCCACCCCCCCACCCCCCATCCCCCCACCCGTGAATGCCCGCTGCGGTGCTCACTGTTACCACTAATTGTTACGGAGGCCCTGGTGTTGTGGGGTTCCTGGGGTCCGGGCTGTGCAGACCCCTCCCACACTGAGGTCCTAGCTTCAGGCCAGGCTGGGGTCCACCTGGAGCTCTGTCACCTACTACAAGGACAGCCCACTTTGAGCCGCCTCTGTAAAATGGGGAGGTGATGACCACACGCCAGCCCTGGGATGTCGGGCCGGGGGGCCGGGCCTGTAACTGTCACATGATCCTTCATGTCAGGCCCACAAAGCATAGCGGCCGGAGAGAGGTGAGGGGAGACAGCACCAGCCTCCACTGGCCCCCCTGGGTGAATGTCCCAGCACCCCACTGTGGACAGAGCAGGATGACCTGGGTCAGTGGTCGAGCCTGGGTGTGCAAATGGGAGTGGGCACGAGGGGTGGGGGCACACATACAGGCGTAGGAAATGAAATTGAAGGGTGTGTGTGTGAGAGAGAGAAGGCTTTCAGAGCAGGGGCCGATGGCAGTCTCTCAGATTTGGGGTTCAGGAAACAAGGTCCGTGTGGGAATGGGGGGTTGGCAAGAAGAGGTAGCCATGAGAAGCCAGGATAGGACAAGACTGAGGACAGCACCTGACCCGGGGATCCAACAGGTCCCCAGATGTCTCCCAGACACACTCACTGTGTCCAAACCTGACCCTGGCTCCCCACCCCCAACAGACACTTGTTTCTCCTCCTGGGTCCATCCTGTCACTAGGCCAGAGACTTGGGACTCGGTTGTTCCCCTCCCCCACAGCCTCTCAGCCACGTGCCTGTCTCTGTCTCCTGAATGTCTCTCCCACACCCCCACCCGCTGTCCTGGTCCACGCTCTGTCCCAGCTCTGACCAATGTCCCCTGACCTGACCTCCCTATCCAGGGACCTTTGTCCCTCCTGCCATTCTGTGTATTCCCTTCAGAGCACCTATCACAACTGGGACTGATCTGGTCACCCAGTCACTTGTCTGCACTCTGTCTCCGCGCCGGCCCACGAGCCCCACGAGGGCAGGGCCCGGGGCTGTCCCAGTCACTGCGTGTCCCCAGCACCGGCCAGCAGCAGGCCAGGCACACCAGTGATGCTCAGTATATCCTGCTGAATGTGTCAGTGGGTCCCCGCCCTAGCCTCATGCCCCTGCCCCCGCTATGCTAGGTGCTGGTTAAAACACAACGAAAACACAAAAAACTGCCATCCTTTTCATTACCAAAAGTAACACATCACATGAAAATAAAGTACTCAAACTATAAAGTTAAGAGTCAGAAGCCCTGCACCTGGTCCTGATCCTTGGGCCCACCCCAAACGGTCCCCCAAATCTCACCCTAACCAGCCTTTCTTTCTCGTAGCATCATGGCCCTGACATCTGATAGTAAGCGTACATCGCTCGCCTCTATTTCTGAGTTTTTCACCTGGAAATTTGCTCCTTTTTACACATTTTCTATTGAACCCCCAGCCCTGGTATAAAAGATGAGCATTCTGTCCCCATACAGCCTGTCCTTCCTCCGCCCCTCTGCCTCCCCATTTTTACAGGTGATTTGTATACACTTGTTGTACTATTCACCTGTCACTGTCTTCCTCCTTTTGAGCGCCCCCTCTCCTCCCCCATCCCTAGATCAGATCATTCTTCCATGTTATCGAGGTTGACCCACAGGTTGTTTGATGGCTACAGTAAGGCCCCTTGTACTCTGCGTAAAAAAAAAAATTTTTTTTAATAAACAGCATATACGACGTGATGATCACCGACACACCATCCAGTGTGATGTGATTAAGCTAGAGAGGAGCCCCTTGGGTGGGCTGTGTCATGAAGGGGGCCACCTGGAGGAGAGGGCTCAGCGGCAAGGTCGCATGGTGTCTCTATTCTGATGTTCTATCAAGCCACTGAGAAATCCACCACATGTCAGTCGGCTCTCAGCTGGACAATGATTTTCTAAAACAACTTGGCCTTCCCTCATGTGATATTTCTAAAACTGCAGGTCCTGTCCCACTAGTGGGTAATGCAATCAATTTCAGACTAGCATTAAAAATATGATCAAGAGGAGCGCCTGGGTGGCTCAGTCATTAAGCAGCTGCCTTCGGCTCAGGTCATGATCCCAGGGTCCTGGGATTGAGCCCCGCATCGGGCTCCCTGCTCCACGGGAAGCCTGCTTCTCCCTCTTCCACTCCCCCTGCTTGTGTTCCCTCTCTTGCCGTGTCTCTGTCAAATAAATAAATAAATGAAATCTTTAAAAAACAATATGATCAAGAATATAACAGAAACCATCAGATGGCCCTTGAGGGCATCATGCTAAGAGAACTAAGTCCAAGAAAGGCCAATACGATATAATCTCACTTATATGTGGAATTAAACAACAACCAAAACCAAGCTCATGGATACAAATGAACAGCAACAACAACAAAAACCCCTAGAATATAACAGAAAACATCAAAGGCAATCTTAAGTAGTGAGGACAAGTATGGTTACACAAAACTTTTGTTCTTGTTTTGTATGTGACTGTGTGTGTAACTGGAACACAGTCAAAAGGCTGAAAGCCACTGTCCTAGACTTTGATTGGAATTCCAGTGAACCTACAGATCATTTCTAGGAGAGTGGCATCTCCCCGATGTTGAGTCTTTCAATCCACAATCCACAAATGTAGTATGTTTCCACTTAGTCTCTAACTTTCTCTGCAAGTCTGGGGGCACCCGACTGGCTTGATCAGAACATGTGACTCCTGATCTCAGGGTTGTGAGCTCAAGCCCCATGTTGGGTGTAGAGATTCCTTAAATTAAAAAGATAATGCAGAGAAAGTAATTTTTCTCTGCAAGTCTCTTTGATCATATTTATTCCTAGGTATTGATTTTTTTGACGTTATTATTCATGGTATTTTATTTTGTTTTTTTTTTTTTTAAAGATTTTATTTGTTTGACAGAGAGATACAGCGAGAGAGGGAACACAGCAGGGAGAGTGGGAAAGGGAGAAGCAGGCCTCCCACGGAGCAGGGAGCCCGATGCGGGGCTCAATCCCAGGACCCTGGGATCATGACCTGAGCTGAAGGCAGACGCTTAACGACTGAGCCACCCGGGCGCCCCTATTCATGGTATTTTAAATTCCACTTTCAGGGGCGCCCGAGTGGCTCAGGCGGTGAAGCGTCTGCCTTCAGCTCAGGTCATGACCTCAGGGTCCTGGGATCGAGTCCCGCGTCAGGCTCCCTGATCAACGGAGAGCCTGCTTCTCCCTCTGCCTCTGCACCTTCCCCCACTCATGTTCTCTCTCTCTAATAAATAAAAATATTTTTTTTTTAATAAAATCCTTAAAAAAAAATTCCACTTCCAACTTGGTGGAAGCTGGCATACAGAAATACAACTGAGTTATGTAAATGGGTTTTTTTAACCAATGACCTCACTAAATTCCTTTTTTTCCCTTTTTAATGAAATATAACTTACATAAAACACACAACTAGCAAGTGTAGAGCAGGATGATTTTTTAAAAAACTTCTTTAAGATTTTGTTTTTAAATAATCTCTACACTCAATGTGGGGCTCAGTCTCACAACCCTACGATCAAGAGTCCTACGCTCCACCGACTGAGCATCCCCGATTAAGATCTAGAATATTCCCGTACTCCAAAGGGCTCCCACCCTTAAGCCCTCTTCTGGTCAGTAACCCCCAAACTACTATCTGACCTCCCCTGATAGATATACGTATCCTCTCTAAGTCCTATTCTGACTTCTTCGTAGTAAATTGTTTGTGCTCCCTGTTCTATCCTCTTGTGCTCAGCATTATGTCATGAGATCTCTCGCATTGTCACAGGCTTCCATGGCTCCCTTTTATCACAGAGTAGTCTTCTGCTGCGTGGACGGACCAGTTGGGCCTTCCATGCCCTGCCCATAGGCATTCAGGGTGCCTAGAGTGGCAGCTTTCCCAGCAGTGAAACGGCTGAGTCACAGGACACTGCCTCACCCAGGGGACGGAAAATGGGGAGGCAGCACTCTTCATCCATCAGCTGATTGACTCACACAGCCTGGGATAGAAGCCAGGGCAGGGGGCCTTTTAGCTGGGGTTGTCCGGGGATGTGAAAAGTGCCACAGCTCACTGTTTTTGTTTTTTTTTTAAGATTTTATTTATTTGACAGAGAGAGACAAAGCAAGAGGGAGAACACAAGCAGGGGGAGTGGGAGAGGGAGAAGCAGGCTTCCCCCGGAGCAGGGAGCCCGATGAGGGGCTCGATCCCAGGACCCCGGGATCATGACCTGAGCCAAAGGCAGACGTTTACCGACTGAGCCACCCAGGCACGCCCCAAAGGCAGACTCTTAACTGACTGAGCCACCTAGGTGCCCCACTCACTGTCTTTAGTGAGTTCCTTTGCTGCTGCCTCCCAGGTAAGTTCTAGAGTGTCCAAGGAGCTGCTTTTTCTCTTTTCTTCTTTCTTTCTTTCTCCCGTTCTCTCTCTCCCTCCCTCCCTCCCTTCCTTCCTTTCTTTTGGATTCATATGGTATGTTTTATTAGCTCTCTATTTTCTCTTATCATGGCCGGAATCACAATTGATGCTCTTGAGGTTGTCAATAAATAAAAAGCGGAGAAAAGGTTTGTCACAAAATGAAGTAAAATGTTGGTAGTGAATAAATTTTAATAATGTGGAGACAGACCAGCTCGTTCAATACCAGACAAATTAAAGTACATGGCTCTCTTTTTATTTTTTAAAGATTTATTCATTCACTTTAGAGAGAGCACGAGCAGGAGAGGCAAAGGGAGAGAGAGAACCTCAAGCAGACTCCACACTGAGCGCGGAGCCTGATGCGGGCGGGGCTGGATCTCACAACCCTGAGGTCAGGACCAGAGCTGAAACCAAGAATCGGACCCTCAACCGACTGCACCACCCAGGTGCCCCCAGAGCTCTCTTTTATTTGGTGTGTTTAGTATGTACAAAGTGGAACACTATTTTTATCATCTGATTACAGAAAATATGAATATACTTTCTGTATCCTTGAACTGTGGTGATATCTTTAGAAGACATAAATCTAAATTCTTGAAGGAAATATTCTGATTTAGTTTAGTCTAATTTAAGCTGATGTATAATTATAGAACATGCAAAATGACTTTTTTTTTTCCTATTTCACCCATTCCCTACCCTTCACTTCCCCTCTGGTAACCATGAGTTTGTTCTCTAAAGTTAAGACCAAGGGGCTGCTTTTTTAGCAAGAGGTGTGTCTGTGTGTGTGCTTTAACTTTTCAGTTGAGGAATGATATACAAAAAATGCACCATTAAGTTCAGCTCCATGACTTTTTACACTTCCAGGGGTTCTCAGCTGGGGGCGATTTTGCTCCCTGCTCCCGCCCAGTAGTCCTCCACAAGTTTTGACAACCAAACATATCTCTCGACATTGCCAATGTCCAAGGGAAGGAAGGGTGCAAGGCTTTTTCCATATGGGTATGCAACTGCGCCATTTACTGAACCATCATCCTTCCCCCATGGAGTTGGAGACCTACCTTTGTTGAAAATCCACTTATGTGTGGATCTAATTTTAGACAGTCTATCCTGTCCCGTTGGTCTATTTGTCTATCCTTTACCAATACTCTAGCTTTACAGTTAAGTCTTTAAATCTGATGGTGTAAATCTTCCAACTTTATTCTTCCTTGAGATTTTCTATTCTAGGATCTCTAAATTTCTTATAAATTTTAGAATCAACTTGTTCCTGACAACTAAAAGCATGTGAGGATGTTTACTGAGATTACATTGAATCTATAGTTCAATTCTGAGAGCCTTAATAACATTACTGAGTCTTCCAATCCATGAACAGGGTAATCTCTCTGTTTTGTTGGTTTTTTTTTTTAAGATTTTCTTTGTAAGTAATCTCTACACCCAATGTGGGGCTTGAACTCACAACTCCGAGATCAAGTCGCATGCTACCAACCGAGCCAGCCAGCTGCCTCTTTATCTATTTTTTATAAGTATCTTTAATTCCTCTCAACAATATTTTAGGTTATCACAGTAGAGTTCTTGCACATCTTTTGTCAAGTTTATTTCTAGATATCAGAAGAGTTTTGGTGCTATTGTGAATGGTATTTTATTTTATTTATTTTTTATTTTTTAAAGATTTTTTTTTTTTTTTTGACAGAGAGAGAAAGAGCGGGAGAGGGAACACAAGCAGGGGGAGTGGAAGAGGGAGAAGCAGGCTTCCCGTGGAGCAGGGAGCCCGATGTGGGGCTCGATCCCAGGACCCTGGGATCATGACCTGAGCCGAAGGCAGACACTTAACGACTGAGCCACCCAGGCACCCCGTGAATGGTATTTTAAAATCCACTGTCCAATTGTTAGTTAGCAGCTTACCAAAATACAACCGATCTCTATATATTCATCTTGTATCCAGCAATCTTGACAAAAATTATCTATTTATTTTAATGGTTTGTTTTTAGTCTCTTTTGGCTTCTTTATGCACATAGTCATATCATTTGGCGTCACCAGATTTCCTTTTTTTTAAAAGACTTTAAGTAATTGCTACACTCAACGTGGGGCTCGAACTTACAACCCCAAGATCAGGAGTCACACACTCTACTGAGCCAGCCAGGCACCCCGACTATTCAGATTTTCTGTTTCTTCTTGTGTCAATGTTGTTAAATTGTGTTTCCCCAAGGAAACTGTCCCATTTCCTTTGCATTGCAAAATTTGTTGGCTAAAGTTTATTGGTATCCTTTTGTCATCCTATAGTTAGGATCCATCCAAACTCTGCCCCCAACATGGGGCTTGACCTCATGACCCCAAGAGCAAGAGTCCCATGCTCTACGGAATAAGCCAGCCAGGAACCCCATTATCCAAAAATGATGCCTCATTTTTTCATTCGTTTTAATGGAAACTTATGCTGTTTTTCCCCTTTGAGTAGTATTAATCTTTTCAAAGAACCATCTTTTGGTTTTGTTGCATTTCTCTACTACTTGTCTGCTAATTCCTAGTTGTCCCGCAAGGATGCGGCTCAGGTGTTTCCTTCTTTGGGACTGAGTCAGATGCCCCCTGGGCTCTTACATCTCAGCCCTGATCAATCCTGGGTGTCACTGGTGACATCTGTTTCCCCCACTGGATCATGAGCGCTGCAAGGGCTGCAAGGGCTGCAAGGGCTGGGCTCACCCTTCCATCTCACACCTAAATTCACCTCTGCCAGGGATACCACTCCCCAACTCCTCTTTTCTTACCTCACCCTAATTGATCTTGTAGGTCAGCTGGAGTGCCCCTTCCTCCAGGAAGCCCTCCCTGATCCCTGGGCTGGGTCATACACAATCTCTAATGTTCCCAAAGCTCCCTGGGCTGGCCTCATCACAACACTGTTTATTCTGGGTTAAATTATTTTTAAACTATGATGCAGACTCTCCTTCTTAAAATAGTTATATAAAGATGTTTCAACCAGGGGCACCTGGGTGGCTCAGTCGTTAAGCTTCTGCCTTCGGCTCGGGTCATGATCCCAGGGTCCTGGGATTGAGCCCTGCATGGGGCTCCCTGCTCTGCGGGAAGCCTGCTTCTCCCTCTCCCACTCCCCCTGCTTGTGTTCCCTCTCTCACTGTGTCTCTCTCTGTCAAATAAATAAATAAAATCTTCCAAAAAAAAAAATATATATGTTTCAACTAGCCTTATGTATCTTACCAGCCCCAAAGGCTGGTTTCACTGCTTTCAAGTTCCTTGAGGCCTCTGGCAAATTCTCCCTGCTGCAGGGGTAACTTATTTGTCACTGCCTGGAAACTGCACTGTGAGCTCCTTAAGAGCAGCAGGTTCCCAGAAATACCCAGCCCAGAACTGGCATCAGGAAGGCACCAGGGAGTGTTCAATGAATGGATGAACAGCCCATCTTTCCTTGAAGGTTCCTCAAATTTGCTGCGTATAACGTCATTATTAGCATCCAAATTTTGTCAAAACATTCTTGTCTGTTACTGATTTTATACTTTTACTAAAGTTTGATGTTTAGCTTGCCTCCAAAGAATCAAAAGAATGCTGCTTTTCCAGAGGGGGAGAGGATGGGACAGGTTGCTTTAGCCTTGGAAAAGGCAATACTCATCTAACCTGTTCATCAGCCCTTAGTCACCCTGCAGGGACTTCTAACAACACTCCCCCCCCACTCCCCCCACCCCGCCTTGCGTGCTGTTTTCACTTCCTGCCTGTGCACCTGATAAAAGAGGCACGCAGGCCACATTCTGCCATTTGGCTGTGGGCAAAGGAGTGCTCTTCTCTAAGCCTTATTAGTTCATCTTCAAAATGAGGACCCTTCTACCTGTGGGCCAATACTGCTGAAATAATGAAATGAGATCACGCAGAAACCTCTCAGTTCAGGGCCAGGCTTAATAAAAGGCAGCAAGGCTTCTGGAGTCATACAGACCTGGACTCAAATCTTGGCTCTCTCACTTTCTGGATGCGCCAGCTGAGCCTGAGTTCCCCCATCAGTAAACTGGGGATCAAAATATCCAACTGTCAAGACTGGGAGAATGGCAATGAGAGACTAAGTGAGAAATCGCTCAATTTAGTAAATGTGAATCTAGCAACCTCTTTCTGACTCCTGTTTGGAATTTTATTCCTGGAAATATGTCCTACCCACTGGTCTGAGCTCGGATCTTGGGCTACATAAAATAGTTTTCGGTCTCCTCACTGGTCTCTGTGTCCTAGTCTTGTTCCCTTTGAGCTGTCCTTTGATCCCAGCTCAGACATCCCCTCCTCCATGAAGCCTGCCCTGATTCCCAGAGCCCTGGGCTCCCCTGCCAAAGCTCTGACCGCTCTGGGTAATCACTGTGTGGTGACAAACCTATCTCCCCAACTGGACTGTGAGCCCCATGAGGGCAGGGCTTGGGGCTGACTCATCACTGCAGTGTCCCCCGCCCTGGCTGGGGCACAGAGCAGGTGTTCAATGAAAGGGCTGATCTGTGTAAGTCCACAGGAGGTAGCCATGGACCATGGGCATAGCTCCTTCTCACCTGGCTCTACCCATGCCCCTCCTGCTTTCTAGCTCATCTGTCCCCTCAACACAAGGAGGCACTGCACAGCACCCACTCCTCTGGGAGGTGTTTGCTTCTCTTGGTTCCAGTCCCTCACCCCTCAGGCTGCCCCATTTGCCCATCTGTCTCCTGCGAGAACCCTTTCCTTGGCCTTAGGGGCTGGTATTTCTCAGGACACTGCTGCCCAAGGTCCTCTTCTTATTCAACCATCACATCCCCACTTAGACCCTCCTGACACCAACTCCAGGGCTTGATCTCCCTCTTCAGCCCCAGAGTTCCAGGCCCTGGGCACCTCGGACTCCCCCAGCCACAGCACAATGGCTGACCAGGCCCCAGGAGTTTTCCAGGGGAAAGGAAGCCTATGTTAACCCACTGAGTCCATCAAAATGAAGTACTTGGCCACAGCTAACCACTGTGAAAGTGTTTTCCTAAGCATGGAACTGCAGGTGGCTGGAATGTAGCTCTTTCCTCAGGAAACTGTGCTGCGAAGACAAGGACCCCTCTTCCTCCACAGTGGGGGCTAGGCGCCTCCAGAGCTTATGGACACGGGACAGGACCAAGCACTTCTTCCCCACTACTGGAAACCCGTCTGCATGCACACAGTGACTGCTTCCTCGTAAAATAAAGGGAAAGTGTTCCTAATATGGGCCATCACTCCGCTGTGAGCAATGAAAGAGTCATCGTAACCACACTGCCTACTAAGTGTACCTACTACTCATCTAGCCCGGGGTGATGGAAGGGCCATGACAGGGACACTAGGTACTGAACTGTTAAACATGATGTCACAGGTAACGGGAGAGTTAATTGTTTGAGAGGGAAGCTCTTTTTTTTAAGTATGGGGGGAATAAAAGCACTAAAACCTTATCTTCCCTATTAGGAAGTCAACAGTTAATAAAAAAAAAAAGGAAAAATTTAAAAACTAGGTGTGTTAGCACCTTCTTTAGACATATAGTGGTAGGGGCGCCTGGGTGGCTCAGTCGGTTAAGCGTCTGCCTTCGGCTCAGGTCATGATCTCAGGGTCCTGGGATCGAGCCCCACATCGGGCTCCCTGCTCGGCAGGAAGCCTGCTTCTCCCTCTCCCAATCCCCCTGCTTGTGCTCTCTCTCTCTGTGTCAAATAGATAAATAAATAAAAGAAATATGGTGGTAAACACAAAAAACAGCTGAAAGAGTTAAAGTTACCTGTGGGGAGCAGGAATTGAGGTGGGGAAGGAAATGGCTGCATTTTCTTCTTTTCCTTTTTAAAAATTTTATTTATTTAAGTAATCTCTACACCCCACCTAGGGCTTGAATTCAGGATCCTGAGATCAAGAGTCGCACGCATGCTCTTCTGACTGAGCCAGCCAGGCGCCCCTGGCATTTTGTTCTTTTTATCATAAATCACAGATGTATTTGACTCTTTAAACTAAGTACTTATACTCCTTTGACAACATTAGTAATTAATGTAATGTTTAAAACAGAAACACATTTTTAAAAAACCTGCCCAAGCCAAACAATCCATCCAAAAGCAACAGAATACACATTCTTCTCAGGGCGCCTGGCCGGCTCAGTGGGTAGAGTACGTGACTCTTGATCTCAGGGTTGTGAGTTTGAGCCCCATGCTGGGTGTGGGAGATTACTTTAAAAATAAAATCTTAAAAAAAAAAAAAAAGAATACACTTTCTTCTGAAGTGCACATGGAACACTGTGCATCACGTCCACTTCCAGGGGCAACTCAGACCCTCCTATGACCCCCAAGATCATACGTTAGGCCACAAAAAAGTTTAAACAAATTTAAGAAGTCTGAAATCATATCAAGCATCTTTTCTGACCACAGTGGTATAAAACTAGAAATCAGTTACAAGAAGAAAACTGAGAAATTCATAAATACATCAACATGAAACATGCTACTGAACAACCACGAGCCAATGAAGCAATCAAAAAAGAAATGAAAAATACCTTGAGACAAATGAAAATGGAAATACAATGTACCAAAACTTATGGGATGCAGCAAGAGCAGTTCTAAGAGGGAAGTTCCCAGCAATAAACACCTAGAGCAAGAAACAAGAAAAAAAAATTTTTTTTGAAAGATTTTATTTTTAAGCAATCTCTACACCCAACATGGGGCTCGAACTCACAACCCCGAGGTCAAGAGTCTCATGCCCCTCTGACTGAGCAGCCAGGGGCCCCGAAACAAGAAAAATTTCAAACCAACAACCTAACTTTATACATTAAGGAACCAGAAAAAGTGGAGAGCCCAAAGTTGGCAGAAGGAAGGAAATGACAACGATCAGAGCAAAAATAAATGAAATACAGACTAAAAAGGCAATATAAGAGACAAGGAAAACCAAGAGCCGGTTCTTTGAGAAGATAAACAAAATTATAAAACCTTTAGCTAGACTCACCATGAAAAAAAGAGCAAACACAAAATCAGACCCAAAAGACAAGACGTTACAACTGATACCACAGAAATACAGACTACTCCAAATAATTATGTGTCAACAAATTGAACAACCTGAAATGGATAAATTCCTAGAAACATACAACTTTCCAACACGGAACCATGAAGAAATAGAAAATCTGACTAGAACGATTATCAGTAAGGAGATTGAATCAGTAATCAAAAACCTCTCAACAAACAAAAGGATAAGAAATAACAAGTGTTGGCGAGGATGTGGGGGAAAAGGGAATCCTTGTGCTCTGTTGGTGGGAATGTGAATTGGGGCAGCCACTATGGAAAACAGTATGGAGATTCTTTAAAAAATTGAAAATAGAACTACCCTATGATCCAGCAATTCCACATCTGAGTATTTATCCAAAGAAAACAAAAATACGAATTCTAAAACATATATGTGCCCTGTGTTCACTGCAGCATCATTTAAAATAGCCAAGGTATGGAAACAACCGAAGTGACCATCGACAGATGAATGGATGAAGAAAATGTGGTTAAGCGTGTCAGATACGGGCAATGGGATATGATTCAGCCATAAAAGAATGAAATCTTGCCATCTGCAACAACATGGATGGACCCTGAGGACATTATCCTAAGTGAAACACATCAGAGAAAGATAAGTACTATATGATCTTTCTTGTAGGCGGAATCCAAAACAAAAGCCAAAAAAAAAAAAAGTTCATAGATACGGAGAACAGACTGGTGGTTGCCAGAAGTAGAGGGCAGGGGGGAGGCCAGTCGGTGAAGAGAGTTCAGAGGAACTTCCAGTTATGAAATAAACAAGTCATGGGGGGGGGCGGTCCATGTACAGCACAATGACTACAGTTAATAATACTGTTCTGCGAATTTGCAAGCTGCTTAAAGAGTAAATCTTAAAAGTTCTCATGAGGAAAAAAATTCTATAACTACACATGGTGACAGGTATCAACTAGACTTACTGTGGAGACCATTTTGCAATACACACAAATATCGAATCATCATGTTTTATACTTGAAACTAATATAATGGTGTTATGTCAATTACACCTCAATGTAACACAAAACAAAACAAAACAACTTGTCCAAGCCAGAAAGGTAAACACTGCATTTGGGTTTCCAGGCCTCTGCCCTGATTTCTGGTCCCAACCTCATGCATGTTCCATACCCGAAGTCACCATATTAAAATGACCATCGGATCAAGGTACTCTCCAGCTTAAAATCCTTCAGTGGCTTCTACTGACCCTAAGATAAAGTCCAGACTCCTTAAAATGACCTACAGGTCCCATATGATCAGCATATCTTCTACTACCAGTCCTCCATATGTGCAGAATTACTTTCAGTGTTCAAAACATTTTTATATGTGTGCTCCCTCTGCCCAGGGCTCAGTTTAGGGGCCTCTCCTCCAGGAAGCCCTCCCTGACCCCTAGGCTAGGTCAGGTGCCCCTCTGGGTTCTCCCAGCCTCCTGAGCTCCATAGCCCGGGTATGCTCACTTGGGGCCATCACTGTCTAAGGAGTCTGTCTCCTCCAACAGACTCTTGAGTACCAAGACAGTGGGACAGGGCTGTCTGGGTTGCTGTTGCGTCCCCAGAGCTGCCCAGCACAAAACTGGACCCAGAGTGAGCACTCAGAAGGTTCAGGGAATGACAAAAAGAAATGAAGGAAACACACCAAAAATTAACTTTTGGTTATTAGTCAGCACTAGTATATAGAGGGTGCTTTTTTTTTCTTATCTATATATATATTTTTTTAAAGATTTTATTTATTTATTTGAGAGAGAGAGAATGAGAGAGAGGGGGGAGGGTCAGAGGGAGAAACAGACTCCCCGCCTAGCAGGGAGCCCGATGCGGGACTTGATCCAGGGACTCCAGGATCATGACCTGAGCCGAAGGCAGTCGCTCAACCAACTGAGCCACCCAGGCGCCCTCTTACCTATATTTTAAATTTTTTCTACAATAAACATGGATTGCTCCTCTATTTCTACAATAAACATGGGAAAATGCTAATTGTATAGCCTTGGAACCACAGTTCTGATTGTAGGAGTTTATCACTTTCTTCTCTAAGAAAGAAAGCATGGATTTATTATCATTTTTTTAAGATTTTATTTATTTATTTGACAGAGAGAGACACAGCGAGAGAGGGAACACAAGCTGGGGGAGTGGGAGAGGGAGAAACAGGCTCCTCGCTGAGCAGGGAGCCCGACGCGAACTCGATCCCAGGACCCCGGGATCATGACCCGAGTCAAAGGCAGATGCCTAACCGACTGAGCCACCCAGGCACCTCCAGGAGGTATGGGTTTATATAAAGTATAGGAAGATACAAGAGAAACATACCCCTCCCCCCAACATGCCTGGCCCATTTAGCAAGGAGCTTCCTTCAACTTCCAGGCCAGGGACCTGCTCTGCCCTCAGCCACTAGTGGAGAGGGATGCAATCTGGCACCAGCCACCCGAGGGGCTGACCTACAGGACTGCTGGGGCTCCGCGGAGGGGAACGTACAGGGGCCTTGTAGGGCGAGAGGCACATGAGAGGTGCATGGCACTATCTGGTGACCCAAAGGTCTTAGGGCCACTTGACAAGGTCACTGTGAATAACCTTCATCGGGATGATGGGTTTTTGGGATGTTAACCGGGAAGTATCTCAGTTGGGATGTGAGGAGCCTCTGGATCTCTGTCAGGAAGCTCTGCCCCTACAGAGTGGGTGTGTATCAGCAGGGCAGTGGGCTCTGCCGGCAGCCAGTGCACTGGGGCCCAGGGCCTGCTCCAGCTAGACAGAGAAACTGGTTCCTCAGCTCGGGTGCTGGGCCCCTACACTCACCCGTTGACCCCTGCACCCAGCCCTCACTCTCCTTTCCCTTGAAATCCCTTGCCTCCCGCTGTGGCTGCTCTCTGATGGATTACCTGTGCCGGGCCCTGCCCTCTCTGAGCCTAGAACCCGAAGCTGGGTACAGGGGTGAGGCGGTGTGAAGGCTGGGATCTTCTGAGGAGAGGCGAACATGTGACGTGGGGTGGGGGACGACAGTCCGAGCAGGAGTTTTTAAACTGCAGGTCTATGATCATAAGCTGCAAAACTGATCTTGTGTGTGATGACCAGCATCTCTTTCCAGAAAAAAAAAATTAAATACACACTGTATAATTCCAATTATATAAAATTCTGGAAAATGCAAACTAATCTCCAGCAGGTCAGTGGTGGCCAGGAGGTCGGGGAGCGGGGAGAGGGGCTGGGATTAGAAGGGGCACAAGGATACTTTGGGGGTGTCGGATACGTGCACTCTCTAGACTGTGGTGATAGTTTTGTGAGTATACATGTTGATCAAAACTTATCAAATTGTGGGGCGCTGGGCTGGCTCAGTTGGTTAAGCATCCGACTCTTAATTTTGGCTCAGGTCATGATCGCAGGGTCATAGGAACGAGCCCTACATTGGGCTCTGCGCTCAACACACAGTCTGCTTGAGATTCTCTCTCTCTCCCCCTCCCCGCTCGAGCTCGCGCGCTCTCTCTCAAATAAATAAAATCTTAATAAAAGCTTAGCAAATTATACACTTTAAATATGTGCTGTTTGCTGTATGTCAGTTATACTTCAATGAAGCCATAAAATATAAAAGAAACAGAAGGGAATAAAAGAGAACCGGATGGACTACGCCAGCCAGGAAGGAAGAGGGGCTGGTGCTGGCAGGGGGATGAGGAGCAGTTCCCAGAAGGGAGATAAGAGCTGCACTTGAGCCTGTTTGAGGAAAGCCTCCCAGGGGCTCGGAAGGCCTGGACTTCTGAGGAATGCACTCAGCCGCTCTGCCTCTCGTCTGCCCAGCCTGCGCTCGGAGCCTACAGACCCTGGCCCCCGCGGCCGCTCGGGCTGGCTTTCCAACCGCGAGCCCAGCCATCTCTCTGCAGGCCGTGAGCCCGTTCCTTCAGCTGCTGCTTCTCCTGCCTGATGGAGGTTTTGTGCAATTCGGTGGCTTCTGTCAACTGACACACTCTTTCAGTTTGCCTACCATCAAGGGGAGGTTCTTGTCGGCAACGAACGGATTTTTCGCCCATTGCAACCCGAAGTTTTACGTACACCTTCCTCTCCCTAGAGTTCACTTGTGCCACTAAGTGTATAAATGTATGAGGGAACTGAGCACCCCCTAGATGCTCTGATGGTTTAATCTACTCCACGCCACTTGAGCTTCACGTTCCAGAAATGCCGACACAAGGCTAGCATACTTAGGCTCGGTATTTAATGGCGAAACGTAGATCCGTTCAACAAAACAGGAAAACTATTAAACAAAGAGACGAAAGAGCTGAACTTGAGTGAGGAGAGGAGAGGGGTCCCAGGGCAGCCCGTGCATGGTGCTGGTGACCCACACCGAGGCCTGGGCCCCAGGGCGGCATGCAGGGCTGCTTCGGGCAGCTCCCAGTGGGCCCGCGCAGCTGAGATGGAGTCCTGGCCATCCCCAAGGTCAATGCTGAGTCAGAATACGACGACTGCAGGAAATACAACGGGAAGAACGACTGAGACCTGGGAAGCATCCTCCCCTCCACCCCCACTCCTCCTCTCTCCTCTTAAGCCTTCCATTTTTTTTTTTTGATAATTTTTAAAAAAGATTTATTTATTTATTTCAGAGAGAGAGAGAGAAAGAGCATGCACAAGCAGGAGGGGCAGAGGGAGAGGGAGAATCTCAAGCAGACTCCACGCTCAGGATGGAGCCCAACATGGGGCTCGATCTTACGACCCTGAGATCATGACCTGAGCTGAAACCAAGAGTCAGACGCTCAACTGACTGCACCTCCCAGGCTCCCCCTAAACCTTCCATTTTTGAGGACTCGGGACATACCCAGTGGCCCCTTCTTTCCAAGAATCTAGGTTATAGGTTCCAGGTTCCCACAGTGTGACCTTGGGTAAGTCACTCCGGTACTCAGGCTCCTTGTCTGCAAAAAAGACCTAACCGGAGAAGCTTCCAGCTCTGGTTGTGGGGAAAGGATGATGGCCTAACGGCCAGGGAAGATGAAGCATGCAGTTCTGGAACCCCTTACCCAGAGTTCTTTGTGGCACAGGAGACTTCCTTCTGTTAGCAAGTGCACAGGCTGAGCTGAAGGCCCCAGGCTTCTGAGTTCACCCCAGTGTGGTGTAGGAACTTCTCTCTGCACCTCCTCCTTCCTGGCAATTCTCCTGAGCTGGGAGCCTCTCCCCAGTCATCCTCATTGCACCTGAGAGGCAATAGGTCCAAGAGAGTAAAGTTGGGCGTTCAAGGATGTTTGCCACAGTGAGGCTGAGAGCAGTGTGAAGTGGGGAAAGAACCCAACTGGCTGGAAGCAGACGATTCCCTGTTCCTGCACGCGAGAGTCCCCTGTGGCTGGTCCTTCCTGTCCCGTGAGGCTGCAGTGCTCTAAAGGGTACTTCTCCAAGTGCCCTGCCACATAGGCCCAGGATGTGTGAGAGGGGAACAATGAGACGCATCCTCCAGGATTTGCAAGACGGAAGGAGAAAGACCGGGCCCCCCAACTGCGCTTTGGCTGGGTTCTGCAGGCAAGGCTGGCCTGGGGACAGTCGCGGTTTCCCAGGTGAACTTCCAGTGTCCTATCACCAACTTCGTGGATGTCGTGGCTTTTGGCCCCTGGACGGCATTACGTTGATGTGTTTTTCAACGCAACGTTTAAGTGGGCAGCCTCAAAGGCAGCGGCTCCCGTGGTTGGTCAGTCCTGCAGTGTCATTCTGGAGGCCTGGCCAAGAGCCGATTCATCCAGCCCTTCTGATGACTGTGCGAGCCTCACTCTCTGCATTAAATTGCATTCTGCCTAATTTATTTTGAAATGCAGCAAAAATAAGATGGATTGGGGCACCTGGGTGGCTCAGTCATTAAGCGTCTGCCTTTAGCTCAGGTCATGAGCCCCGCATCGGGCTCCTTGCTCAGTGGGAAGCCTGCTTCTCCTTCTCCCACTCCCCCTGCTTGTGTTCCCTCTCTCTCTGTCAAATGGATAAATAAAATCTTTAAAAAAATAAAAACTAAAATAATTTAAAAAATAAGATGGATCAATGGATGGATAGTGGGATGGACCAATGCACTGAAGTGTGATAAAGTAAGCACAGAAGGGGCGCCTGGGTGGCCCAGATGATTAAGCATCTGCCTTCAGCTCAGGTCATAATCCCAGGGTCCTGGGATTGAGACCCACATCGGGCTCCTGGCTCAGCAGGGAGCCTGCTTCTCCCTCTCCCTCTGCCTCTCCCCCTCCTCATGCTCACTCTCTCTCTCTGTATCTCTGTGTCTCAAATGAATAAATAAAATCTTTAAAAAAAAAAAAAAGCAAGCACAGTAAAATGTTAGTGGGAGATCTCTGTGGTGGGTATGAGGATGTTCAATTTAAAATTCTTTCAGTGAGGGGCATCTGGGTGGCTCAGTTCGTTAAGCGTCTGCCTTAGGCTCAGGTCATGATCCCAGGGTCCTGGGATCGAGCCCCACATCGGGCTCCCTGCTCAGCAGGAAGCCTGCTTCTCCCTCTCCCACTCCCCCTGCTTGTGTTTCCTCTCTCGCTGTCTCTCACTCTGTCAAATAAATAAATAAAATCTTAAAAAAAATAAATAAGTAAAATAAAATTTTTTCAATGCTGGGGCCCACGGGTGGCTCAGTCGTTAAGCGTCTGCCTTCAGCTCAGGTCATGTTCCCAGGGTCCTAAGATCGAGCCCCGCATCGAGTTCCCTGCTCCGTGGGAAGCCTGCTTCTCCCTCTCCCACTCCCCCTGCTTGTGTTCCTGCTCTCGCTATCTCTCTCTCTGTCAAATAAATAAATAAAATCTTTAAAAAAATAAATAAAATAAAATTCTTTCAATGCTGCTGTATGTTCAAAAATGTTCATAATAAAATGTTGATGAGAAAAATCCTTTCTTGTTAGAAGAGCCAGAATGTTTTCTTTTTCAGGCGACCCCTGATGATGCAGTGGACCTCAGAAATGATGAGAGCTCTCTAAGGC
>NC_138384.1:43582239-43605520 GCF_054177405.1 Leptonychotes weddellii
GCATATAAAATTCCTTTCCAAAGATAGAAAATTGAATATTATTAAAAACCTTCCCTTAAAGAAAACTGAAAGCCCAGATGGACATTTACATCAAATATTTAGGGAGGAAATCATTCCAATTTTATACAAAATCTTGCAGAAAGTAGAGAATGAGGGAACATTTTCCCAATTGTTTAATGGGGTCAGCAAACCCATGATATTAAAACCTGTCAAACACATTACAAGAAAATAAAATTACATAATATATCACTCATGACTACAGGTATTAAAAAAAAATTTTTTTTAGGAAAATATTGGCAAATCAAAGCCACCAATATATAAAAAGGATCACACACCATGACCAAATGGCATTTATCCAGGAATATAAGACTGATTTAATATTCTTTAAAAAACTAAATAACTTTAATTCGTGGTAGCAATAGAATTGTGGTTGCCAGCCTCCAAGATATCCCCCGATAATCCCTGTCTCCTGGCATTTACAGCCTTATGTAGTCCTTTCCCACATTATGCTAGAGTTGCATAGTCTTCAGTCTTAGTCATTTTCACTCTTAGATCACTCTCTTTGGGGGAAGCCAGCTGCCAGATCATGAGTAGCCCTAAGGAGAGGTCCATGGGCAGAGCAACAAAGCTCTTGGCCCAACAGCAAGTGAAAAACTGAGACCTACCAATGACCAGGTCAATGAGTCAGCCAGGAAGCAGACTTCTCAGCACCTGGCGAGCTTTCTGTTTGAGAGGCTGCGCCAGAGCCACTCAACAAGGCCACTCCTAAATTCCTGATTCTCAGGAACTGTGTGAGATAATAAATGTTTATTATCATATGAAAAAGTACTCAACATTACAATTCATCAGAAAAAAGCAACTGAGTTGCCATTTTACACCAACTGGAATGGCTAAAATTAAACTGAAAACAATGATTATTGGCAAGGATGTGGAGCAACTAGACCCACACTGGAAAACTCTTTGGCGGTTTTGTTTTTGTTTTTTTTAAGATTTTATTTATTTGACAGAGAGCACAAGCAGAGGGAGAGAGAGGAAGAGGCAGGCTCCCTGCTGAGCAAAGAGCCCGATGTGGGACTCGATCCCAGGACCCTGGGATCATGACCTGGGCCGAAGGCAGCCGCTTAACTGACTGAGCCACCCAGGCGTCCCATCTTTGGCGGTTTCTTAAAAAATTAAGACTACCTTTATCTTTGGGGTGCTTGGGTGCTCAGTCAGTTGAGCGTCTGACTCTTGGTTTTGGCTCAGGTCATGATGTGAGTCGTCGGATCAACCCCCGCATCTGGTTTGGCACTCGGCATAGAGTCTGTCTGTCCCTCTCTCTCTTCCTCTCCTTGCTCTCTCCCTCTCTCTCTCAAATAAGTAAATAAAAATCTTTAAATAAAATTAAAAAAAAAAGAATACCTTTCTCTTTATCATATAACTCCGACATCTCACTCCTAGGTATTCACCCAAAATAAATGAAAACATACTCCTACATAGACCTGTACAAGAATGTTTACAGTAGCCTTACTGGTAATAACAACAACAACAAAAAGGACACCCAAATGTCCAAATGTCCATCATTGAGAGTAGATAAACCAAGTATAGCATGTTCATATGTTGGAATAAAAGAATACCTACTAAGAGCAGTAAAAGAAACAAACTATTAATACATGCAGCAGAAATATCTCTAAAGCATCATGTGAACAAAGGCTAGACATTAAGTTAATATTGCATGATTCCATTTATATGAAGCTTAACAACAGGTAAAACTGATCTGTAGTGAGAGAGGTCACACAGGTGACAGAACAGGAAAGGAAGGAACCCCCAGGCGTGATGGAAATGTTTTAGATCGTGGAAGTTGGTTACATGGGTCTAGGCATTTATCAGTACTCATTAAACTAGACATTTTATTTTCCTCAGAGAGAGAGAAAGCACACGCACGAGTGGCGGAGAGGGGTGAGGGCAGAGGGAGAGAACCCTAAGCAGACTCCACGCTGAGCATAGAGCCCAATGCAGGGCTCAATCCCGCGACCCCAAGATCATGACCTGAGCCAAAATCAAGAGCTGGATGCTCAACAGACTGAGCCACACAGGCACCCTTAAACTACACCTTTTAGATTGGTACATTGCATTGTATAGATATTGTACAATAAATAATATGCAAAAAATAAAATAATAATTAAAAGTAAGAGGAATCTGGGAGCTGATTTCTCATTCTGTGTTGCCTCAGGGAACTTGCTCCTCGCTCTGAGATACTTCCCCACTCATAAAACCAGGACAATCATATAAACTCCCTAAAAAAGTAGTTAATATCATTTGTTGAGATCATAGAAAGCATAATGAATGAAAACTGTTATCATCAGTTAAGAAATTATGATAAAGAGTAAAGAGCTTCGGGCGCCTGGGTGGCTCAGTTGGATAAGCGACTGCCTTCGGCTCAGGTCATGATCCGGGATCGAGTCCCGCATCGGGCTCCCTGCTCGGCAGGGAGTCCGCTTCTCCCTCTGACCCTCCTCCCTCTCATGCTGTCTCTCATTCTCTCTCTCGCAAATAAATAAAATCTTAAAAAAAAAAAAGAGTAAATAGCTTCAAGCCAGTCCCTCCCCAGGATGCCCTTTCCTGGAGGCATTCCAGCCCACCGCAAGCCCACCCCAACACTGCTCCGGGTGTTAGGAGATGTGTGGTGCCTCAAAGCAAGCAGGAGCTTCCTCCCCCGGACAGGCACCCATCCTCTATCATTGCCTCTGGAGGGGACCAGAGGGGGCACAATCGGTTCTGTCCACTAAGCATCTGGGGGAATCCCATGTCCCCCACACTGGGTCCAAAGGATTCGGTAGTGGCAAACCCTGCCCTTCAGACTGGCCGATCAGGCTGCATTCCTCAGGCTACAGTGACTGGCTCAAAGATGGGGATGTGACCTAAACTGGACCACCAAGATTCAGCATGGGAATTTGGGTAGGACTGTGGGGAAGAAGGACCTCTCGGGGCCCTGGAGTCACCAGGTGGGTAATCAATATCCTCAAATGTGAGCTCCATGAGAGCAGGGGATTTTTGTCTGTTTTGGTGACTGCTGAGTTAATCAAACCTCCTAGAATAGTTCCTGGCATACAGCGGGCACTAAGCAAGGATTTGTTGAGTGAGTGGATTATACAAACATGTCCTTGTCCCAGAGAATAATCCCACCTCTGGTCCCCACCAATAACTGGAGAGACCACCTCGACTTAGTATAGGCGGCATCTGGGAATTTCGGAGGCACAAGGGAAGCAGCTCATAAAGAGGCTAGGGGTGCTCTGGAGCGGCGGTCCTGGATTCAAGTCCTGGCTCTGCTACTAACTTGCTGTGACCTTGGGTGAATTTCTCAACCTCTTGGCATCTCCAGTTCATCTTTCTCAAAATGGAGATCATTCTTCCTGGCTTGTAGGGAAGTTGGCACATTCAGGGCTTTGCATGAACTGACAGCTCTGCTCAGTTTTTTCATCCATTAAAGTACTGTTAATGCTTAAGCCTTAGTGCTCATGATCATTAAGGCTACTTTATATTCTTCTTTTTTTTTTTTTTTTAAAGATTTCTTTTTCGTTTTTAAGTAATCTCTACAGTCCATGTAGGGCTTGAACTTACAACCCTGAGATCAAGAGTTGCATGCTCTACTGAGCCAGCCAGGCGCCCCTACGGTATACTGTTCTCTACTGTCTTATTAACAATATCCTCCCCTGCCATTAGAGTCTGGAGGCGATATTCACCCCCCTGACCTCCTATACAGCAAGTGGTGGTATGCAACTCGATTCTGGCCAATAAACAGTGAAGGAAGTCTCCTGGGGGCTTCTGGGAAAAGACTCTTCTACTTGAAGAGCACACTCTCATTTCCCAGCCCCCTCCCCCATCTCTCATACACACATACACACACTCCCTCCTTATACACTGCTGTATAAAGGCATGATGTCTGGAGCTCCAGCAGCCCTCTGAAGCCTTGAGAGAGTTACTGCCTAAACACAAAGATGGTAGAGACAGAAAGAGTCTCAGGTCCCTAATGACACCACCAAGCCACCAAACCAACCACAGAGCCACCTTCCTCCACCAACAATAAATATCCTTTTTAAATTAAATTAAATTTATTTATTTGAGAGAGAGAGCACACGAGCAGAGGGAGAGGGAGAGAGAGAATCCCAAGCAGACTCCCTGCTGAGCTGGGAGCCCGACGTGGGGCTTGATCCCAGGACCCTGGGATCATGACCTGAGCCGAAGTCAGACGCTTAACCGACTGAGCCACCCAGGAGCCCCAACAATAAACATCCTTTTGGGGGCGCCTGGGTGGCTCAGTTGGTTAAGCGACTGCCTTCGGCTCAGGTCATGATCCTGGAGTCCCGGGATCGAGTCCCGCATCGGGCTCCCTGCTCGGCAGGGAGCCTGCTTCTCCCTCTGACCCTCCCCCCTCTCATGTGCTCTCTCTCTCTCATTCTCTCTGTCTCAAATAAATAAATAAAATCTTTAAAAAAATAATAAATAAATAAATAAAAAATAAACATCCTTTTGATTTAGGTTAATTAAGAGTTACCAGTTGGGTTTTCAATCAAGCACAGATGAGCACAAACTGATTCGTATCTTGTTCTTTCTTTCATAATAAGCACCTATGACTTTTGTAAATTTAGTAAGTTGCTTCAGAAAACCTCAAAGGAAAAAAAAAAAACCCTAAAACCCCAAAGTAACATAAAGTTTGATTCAATTTAAAAAGACAGATAAAATGGCCGCATACTAGGCCCTCAGCAGAGGGCAGCTGCTGCGGCCATATGCTCATCAAAGGCAGGACCTGGGTGGGTCTGACAGCAGAGGGACAGCTTAGTACACAGGGGGACTGAGCGAGCTCCTGAGGAAATCACCAGCTACGGGGGCTTAGGGGTGTGAGCTGGGGCCAACTGGAGCTGGAAAGCAGGAAAAGAGGAGGAGCCAAGAAGCTAGAAGAAGGTGGATGGGACTCCAGTGAGGGGCAGAGGCGCATCCTGGGGGGCTGAGCCTTCAGGGTAGGCCTCTCAGGAAATGACTAGAGTCTCAAGGAGGGGTGAGCACAGAGGAGTAGACAAGGTGTTTCTCTGGGGCACAGGAAGAAAATGCCAGAGCTTCTGGTTATGCTTATGTCTTGAAGGAGGAGGGAAGGGAGAAGGAGGAAAAGGAAGAGTAACAAGATGAGGGAAGGGGAGGAGGAAGAGGAGAAGAAATCAAACTTTTCTAGTGCCTCTCGGCAACCCCAGATGCTGAAAGGGCGGCACAGGCGCCCTCTCCTGGCCACTCGGCGTAGTGCAGCCCAGGCTGATGGCCTCCCGGGGATATTCCCAGACTGCGATTCAACCAGCCCGCACAAAACGGCTTCCTAAAAAAGGCTCCTGCTCAGAAACCACGGACTGAAGATTGAACAATGTGAGCTCAAGCACATGCCAACAAATGGCTCTGCCTACGAAGGGTGGGTCTGGAAAATGAGCAGCGGGGTTAAATGGAGCTGATGACACACTTCTCTCGTTTGGCTCTCTGGGCTTCCCTTAGGTCTTTGCCAGCTCTGACGGCCCAGCACAAAGAATGTCAAAGCTAGACTCTCACGGAGGGCTACACCAAGAGTTTCCAAAAGTATTTGATGATGTCTGCATAAGAAAATATTTTTAGCGAGAGCAAAAATATTTGGGCGGCCGTGAATATGTAAACTAGTAATTTTATTTTTAAAATATTAATTCCACACCTTCCAATTTTTTAGAGATTTTATTTATTTATTTGTCAGAGAGAGAGAAAGAGCACAAGCAGGGGGAGCGGCAGAGGCAGAGGGAGAAGCAGGCTTCCCGCTGAGCAGGGAGCCCAACGCGGGACTCGATCCCCGGACCCTGAGATCATGACCTGAGCGGAAGGCAGATGCTTAACCGACTGAGCCACCCAGGCGCCAGACACACCTTCCAATTTCTTAACATTTTAAACACATACAATATAGTCACGGTATTGTATGTCAGCTCTATACATGACTGCTAACAAGACACACACACACACACACACACGGAGAATGTGCAACATGTTTCCTTGCAACATGTTTCCTTAACAGGAAAGCATAATAAAAGCAGGGTTTGGAGGTCACCAGCAGCAGCCTGGCTGTCAGGCAACATAACTCATGTGGTGCTCTGGAGATTATAAATAGACTCCAGGGAAGTGATTTTTCAAACGCTCATGCACAGGAGGATCCTCTCTGGACAATGTTAAAAATAATATCCAGCTCTTCCTTCCAGATGGACCCAATCAGGACCTGCAAGTGGCGCTCCTGGGCAGCTAAGGGGAGCACCCCACAAAACTTTTTTTCCCCCTTTAGATGTCTTTCAGCGCACCAATCCTCTCTGCAGCTATGTTTCATCTGGTATTTGTTTAGTCCTTATACTAAGCTCTGAACGTCAACTGTGTCATTTCTCAAAGTTCTAGTTGGTTCTTGTTCCAACTTCCTGGTAATTTGCACTAACGTTTTCATATCCCTCCTATTTTATCCTTTTCCCAAATAAACTAAGTATTTTATACCCACATCTGATCATTCTGATATCCACAATGTTTGCAGGTCTTGACCTCCCATGTTTTGTGTCTGATGACTCTCGCTCATGGTGCCTCTTTTTCTGTACAGTATGTAAATTTTTATCATGAGATGTGCCCAACTCCACCTGAAGGAACTCTCCAAGGCTCAGTTAGAGGGGGCACTCCTCCAGAGGGTTTGTCCTTGTCAAGTGCACACAGACCTGGGTTCATTCTCAGCTTGCTGTTTCCAGGGTCTTTCAGAGTATAATCAGTTCCCCAGACCCACATGACGGACAGGCAGTGGCTGTAAGTTCTCAGAGGAGACATTTTCAACCTCTATCCAGCCCTAGGGCTGTGCCTTTGCAGGGTGGGTTTTTTCCCCTAGTTTACCCTGTCCCTGAGGGGTATCTTTCCTGGGATCTGGTTTTACACAAGATGGTCCCCTGCCCAGTGTTCCACAGGATAGCCCCTGTCCCCAAGGCCATGTGAATCTGCCCATATCCCTGGAGTATATAAGGCATCTTCAATATTTACTCCCCTCCTTAGTTCCTTGCTCCTTCCTGCTTTCTTCTTGCTCTGGGAGGAGTCAACTTCCTTCCTTCCTTGCAGGTACACCATTCATTGCAAAGGATGCTTTAAATAGTCTGTGAAGCATGAGGTAGTGGGAGGCCCTCTACTCAGCCATACTGCCCTCTCTCTGTCTGACTCAGATAGAACTCCAATCCTGGCTCCTAATCAGACAAACACAGTGACTGCCCCATGCTAGTGAGAAGTGTTCCTGGGCAAGCCCAGACCCTTCTGCCCACGTTAAGCCTGTGAGCGCTGACTGAGGCAGAGGGACCGATACCATTGACAGGCAGGGAGTGCTACCTGCTCCAGACAGCAAGCCAGGAGCGCACAACGAGAAGGATCACACTGGAAGGTTTCCCATTGAGATGATGATGATGACTATGACGACAGACGCAATGATCATGATGCCTGGCATTTCTATACATTCGACAAACAGTTACGTAGCACTTCAGGGCTGGGGCACCATTTAATGCTCTAGGGATATTAACCCATGGAATCGTCATAACAATACAATGTACAGACAATGAAACTGAGGCCCAAAGAAGCTAAATCACCTGGCCAGGGTCACAGAGAAAGTGGCAGGACTGGGATTCACACACAGGCGGCCCAGCTCCAGAGGAGGGGCACTTGGTGGCTCAGCCACACTGCTGTTTCCTGAACTGAGAACGTGCCAGGCCTACACGAAGGGTATTCGTGCATGCAACAGAGCCTCCCGTCAGACCTCTGAGGCAAAGAGTCTGAAACAGAGCTCAGGAGGCTGAACTCAAGGTGTCAGCAGGGGAGACCATGTTTCCTCACCTTTTTCAGCTTCTAGAGGCTGCCAGCATCTCTTGGCTCGTGGCCCCTCCTCCACCTTCAAGACCAGCAGGGCAGCATATTCAAATCGTTCCCTTTCCCAGCTCCCTCTTTCACTTACAAGGACCCTTATGATTACATCATCACCCGCCTGGATAATCCAGGATACTCTCCCTAGGCCCAAATCCTTGACTTAATCACATCCGTAAAGTCCCCTTTGTCGTGGAAGTTGACGCATTGAACAGGTTCCTGGGATTAAGACCCAGACATCTTTGAGGGGCAATTATCTGCCTAGCATGAGTAGTAAACTAGAAAAGGACCAGTATACTCTAAAGGAATAAGCAGTAACAAACTGGAATTTTCCCACTGCCCAGACATCCCATGGCTCCTCTGGAAGCATCTGCAAGGCACTGGGCAAAAGGGGTCCCAACCTGCCGGCATCACCAACCTTTTATTTTTTCTCCCCCAGAGCTCTTTGTATAAAAAGATCCTTGCGGGCAGACAGTCCCTTCTTTGCTGTCCTGCCCCCGGCTCCCTTGCGGTGGATCCAGTTCACTTCTATCTCCTTTGTTCTGCTGGGGGATTCTTTCACTGCCAGTGCCGCTGGCCCCACCTGATGGGGCTGCCCCATTTTGGTGGCCCTCACGGGGACCCTCTGCGACCAAGGACTCTCCCTCAGTTCCCCTCGGTGGACTGACTCTAGCGCTCCTTGGGGAGGTGACTCCTCGGTGAGGATCCGAAGCCCCAGGGGGATCCAGCCAGACCGCCCTTGCCCAAAAGGGTGTGGGATTTCCCCTCCTACCCTTTGGAGGGATCCTTCCCTCCCTCTCCTTTCTCTTTTTGGCCCTTCAACAGCCTAACCCTCACACCCCTCAGACAACTGAAGGTCTCTGGCCAGGGGCGGCTCCCCAGTGTGGTCTGAAGGTCTGAGGCCAAACAGGTCGGACTGTCCGAGCCTGTTGGGGGCGAAGGACCTCTTTCCTCTCCTCTCCCACTCTGTTCCCCTCGGTCTCCACTCACAATGTGGGCCATAGCTGGAAGGGGCAGCGCATCTGGGGCGAATCTGCACATGCTATGGACTCGGATGGGACCCTACCCTGATGCCAGCTGACTCTCAGCCACCTTGCCCTTCCCCCGCTCCACCTTTTCCCTTTGTTCCCATGGGTCCAGCCACCATCTTGATCTACAGACAAAACACATTCCTATGCGTCTGAGTGAATCCACCAATTCCATACACCAGTAGTGGTTCAACAAGAATTCCAGCCCATATCATCAGAGGGTCCCCTCCCCCTAAATCCCATGGCCCGGGCCACCAAGGAATTTCACTCAAATCGCCTATCAGCATGTTAATCTAATACCATGCTCTGGTCTGTCACTGCACAGAATCCCTGCTGGACCCACAAGTCTAGGGAGGGGCAACACCCCTGCCCCCACCCCCCCACCCCCCTCAGCATGAAGCCACTACTGAAGATGAGATCTCTGCCCTAAGGCCAAAGATTTGTCACTGTCCATCTGTCAGTGGGGAATGTAGAGGCCGCTTTTAGACAACAGGCTTGAGCACTGGAAACCCAAGTAAGGCGAAAGGGCCCATGGTGACCCCCTGGCTGAAAGCAAACAGGCCCATTAGGGGACCCACCTCAAAATATCCATAAGCCCCAGCTGACCAATGGGCTACTTACAACCAGGCACAGGTACCAAAAAAACTAAAATTCCATGTGTTCCCCTACCTCCTCACTACCCCCCCTTAACTATAGCCCCCCACCACTGCCTCCTGGCAGACAGTCTCTCCTTTGCTGTCCTGATTTGATTCACACTGAGCATCTTTGACATCCCTTGCAGTGTATCCAATAAACTTCTATTGAAAGAAAGAAAGAAAAAGAAAAAAAGAGAAAGAAAGAAAGAAAAGAGAAGAGAAGAGAAGAGATCCTTGCCTCCCCAACATAGTACATCACTGATGATTTATGCTTCTTGCATTTACTGTTCACACCTACCACTCCAGCCTCTACTGTGAGGAGGAAGACAGCCAGGCCTACCCTGCTGAGTCAAAAGAACCTCAGCCAGAGGCACAGATGTTGGATAAGCTGATCAGCACTGGAGGCCTGATCCAGGAGAACACACAGCTGCTACAGGCTCTGGAAAATTCCAATCACACAGGCTGGGGAGCCACAGCAAAGGGCAAATAGCAGCGTGAGGATGGTAACAACGTAATTTTAAAAGTATAAATATAATAAATCAGTGCGGTCCAATATTAATAGCATCGCCAACTAAACCTATCCCAAAGGGAGCTCCTGGTCCTTTCTGTCCAACCCGCCCCTCTTGCAGTCGGCCATGTCACGCCCCATCTAGGGGAAATCCTGCCAGTGCTGCCTTCTAAACAAATCTACTGGGTATTCATTACTAAAGGGAAAAGGAAAGGTTCTGTTAGTGGTCACCACCTTAACCAAGGGATCCAAGTTACCATCACAAATGACGGAACAAACAGCCATCAGGAGCCCCCTGAGGTGATGACCTTAGGACACATCATCATGTGTGTGGTGTTCTTGCCAAAGATGCTCAGTGTGAATCAAATCAGAGGAAGCAATCAGAAAACTACAGATTGTGAGACACTATGGGATAACTGGCTTGGATTCTTCCAAATGTCAACGCCATTAAAAAAAAACAAGAACATCAGTAGAGAGCAGGATCAGCAAACTTCTTCTGTAAAAGGCCACAGAGTCAATATTTTAGATTTGTGGGCCATGAAACCCATCTCTGCAGCCACAGACAATATGCAAACCAATGGGCGTGGCTGTGTGCCAATAAAACTTTATTTACAAAGACAGGCAGTGGGCGGGATTGCTGAGCCAACTGTAGATTAAAGGATATTAAAGAGGCATGATAATCAAATGCAGTGCATGATCCTTGAACAGATCACAGGTTAAAAATAATAATAAATAGCTAAGGGGCGCCTGGGTGGCTCAGTTGGTTAAGTGACTGCCTTCGGCTCAGGTCATGATCCTGGAGTCCCGGGATCGAGTCCCGCATCGGGCTGCCTGCTCAACGAGGAGCCTGCTTCTCCCTCTAACCCTCCCCCCTCTCATGTACTCTCGCTCTCTCAAATAAATAAATCTTTTAAAATAATAATAATAATAAATAGCTAAAAAGGACATTTTGGGAATAACTGGAGAAATCAGAATATGAGCTATATATTAAATATTAGTTATATATTAAATAATATTGGTATCAATATCATTATTATCAACGTTAAACTTTTCAAGTGTGATATTGGTGCTGTGTTATATACGAGAATGTCTTTGTTCTTAGGAAACACCAGCTAAAATATTTAGGAGTAAAGTGTTAACGTCCACAACTTAGTTTCAAATTGTTCAGAAAAAAAAAAGTGTGTGTATACATGTATAAACGCATCCATATCCGAGAGTGAAGACAAAGCAAATGTGCTGGAAGCTAATAACTGATGAACTAGGTGGTGAAGGGCATATAACTGACGACTGTACCATTCTTCCTTTTATTTTTAATAACTTAAACTTTTTTTGTTGTTTATTTTTTAGTAATCTCTACTCCCAACATGGGGCTTGAACTCATGATCCCGAGATCAAGCGTCACATGCCCTCTGACTGAGCCAGCCAGGCACCCCTATACCATTTTTTCTTCCAACTGTTCTGAGGGTCTGACATTTTTTTTTAAAAGGAGGGAAAATGTCTCCAGAAACTGACCCCTCCTCCCCACTCACCTGCCACCTGGAGTACTGGGGTCACCTCCTCCCTGCATTCAACCTCACCCTATGATTGCCAAAGGGATCCTATTAACATATGCCTCAGACCCTGTCCCTCTGCTGATACCCTCCAGTGAGTCCCATCTACTCAGGAGTAATGCCAAAGCACTGCAGTGGCCCACAGGCCCTGCACAATCTGCCTCTCTCTCCACCGGTTTCTCCTCTCCTCAGTCTCCACTCAGTCCCTTTGCTCAGCCACATTGGCCTCCTCGCCGTTCGTCAAACCTACCAGGCAAACTCTCACCTCAGGGCCTTTGCATGTGTGAAAATGCTTTTTCTTAGATACCTGCACTGCTGGCTCCTTCCTATCCTCCTCATATTCTCACTGAGGTCTCCCTGACACCCTATCTAAACTTCCAACCTTCCCCCAGACAGTCCTCTTTTTGCAACCCTAATGTTTTCTCCAGAGCAAGTACTGCTAGCTAATATAATTCATATTTTAACTATTTATTTTGTTTATCGGCTGGCTACCCCCCACCCCGTCCCTGCCCCAAGAATGTAAAATTCCCAAGGACAAGATCGTTTGCCTTTTCTTCTTTTCTGTATCCACATCATCTACACAACAGCCATATCTCGGTGCCACCCCCTGACTTAACATTTTATATCCATTTACTCCTCACAACAACGTAAGTATTATTTACAGCATAAATGCACATAGAGCCTATACACAAAGTGGGAATAATAACAGTGCCTACCTCATAATTTGTGAGGATTTAATGCTGGAAGGCCTGTGAAGTGCTTAGCATACGGCCTGGCACAAAGCCGAGTGCCCATTAAATGTTGCTATTATATAAAACCCATTGAAAAAAAAAAAATAAAAAATAAAACCCATTGTACAGGAGAGAAAACCGAAGCTCCGAGGGGGTAAGTAACTCAGCCAGGGAGTCGTGGGGCCCAGATTAGAATCCATGGCAGTCTGACCCAAGAGGCCACTTTCTACACCAGGGCACTAAAACCCATCGCAGGGTTTAGAGGAAAGGCAGTGGCAGGAAACAGAAACTAACTCTGGGAATCCAGAGTGCAGGACTCAAGCGCTGATTCTTGGCATAAACTCCACGTGTGACCTGAGCAATTCACTTCTGGTCTCGAGGCCTGTTTTCTCTTCTATAAAGTGGGGAAGTCATTTCCCCTCCCTGACGTGGGGACAAAAACTGAGTGAGGGTCAAAGAGCGGATAGGAGGGCAGTCTGGTTACTGTGAAATCCGACGTTTCGCCATTCTAAGATCTGCAACTCTGGCAGAGGCCCCACAAAACACCAAAGGACCAAGAATTCCGCAAACTTTAAGCACCCAAACTTTTTTTTTTTCTTTTTTTTTTATTCTTATGTTAATCCCCATACATTACATCATTAGTTCCAGATGAAGTGTTCCATGATTCATTGTTCGTGCACAACACCCAGTGCTCCATGCAGAACGTGCCCTCCTCAATACCCACCACCAGGCCAACCCGTCCTTCCACCCCCCTCCCCTCTAGAACCCTCAGTTTGTTTTTCAGAGTCCATCTTCTCTCATGGTTCGTCCACCCCTCCGATTTCCCCCTAAGCACCCAAACTTATAAGGAAAAAAGAAAAAAGGTACGCTCCCCTTAGCCATTTGGCCTTTGAGCATGCTCCCCGCTCTCCCTCGACATCATCCCTGCTGTCTGGGGAGATTCTCCTCACCCTTCAGGTCCCAGCCCAGAGGCCTCCGCTGCCAGGAAGCCCTCCCTGAAGGCCATGCCAGGTTAGGTACCTCACCTCCCAGGACCCGGGAGGCGGGGCGGGTGGCAACTGAAGCACGGGGTGGGGTTTTGGAAACCAAACTATCTAAGGATGGCCCGGCAAACCACCCGGGCAGTCTCTCCTCGGTCCCGCCCCTAACTCCTCGCAGTCCTGGGATGTTCCACCCATATTACTCCCGTCCCCCAAACTATTGGTTCGTCTGGACGTCAGGCTCCATGCGCTCTCTTCTCTATTGGCTGGTAATCCCAACTCGGGCGCTGGTGCCCTGCCCTGCCCCCTGCCCCACGCCTATTCGTACTATTGGGCTACCCGCATGCCCTTCTTCCAGAAACCCTCCCTATTGGCCGCAGGACTTTGCCGGTTCAGGCTGTGATTGGTTGTAAACAGAAGTCCATCCCCTGAGCAACCACCAGAGAGGGGTTGGAGAATGAAAAGGTTGGAGGGACGTGGGGTCAAACTCACGCTGAGCCGGCGGGAGACAGATATAGGTCTTGAAGAACTCGCTTCGGCGGGCGGCCTCCTTAATGCGGTTGGCAAGCGGCTTGCTGACCTGCCGGATGCCCAGGTATAGCAGCTTCGCCATAGGGAACGCGCCCACCACCATCTTGGCGGTCGCACTGGGCACGCGCAACCTTGCTGACTGGGCGGGGCGCCTGCGATCTCTCTCTCCTCCCCCGCCCGCTCGTCTCCGTGCGTGCGTACGTGCGTACGCTCGGGGGTGGAGCACTGCAGGGGCGCTCCCTGATGTCACCGCGTCGACGCTGACGCCTGACGTCCGATCGCTGAATATGCAAATAAAAGGCGGAAGTGAGGCGGGTCAGGGGGCGGTGCTGTTAAACGGCTGTTGGCCGGAGCGTGGTTGGATTCCCACGCCCACCTTGGCTGCTGTCACCGTGTTCCTTCGTGACGTCTTGTACTTAGGTGGCTTCCCCTCTTAAAGGAGGCTCTTAATTAGTCCTAATTAGGGCTAATGAGTCCCAAATACGCTTTCCCCGCTGGTTAGAGCTCTCACTGGGAGTAAGAAGAAACCGACCATGTAGTGATACAGACCTGGGTTGGGATCCCAACTCCGCCGTTTACTTGCTTGTGATGTTAGGCGAGTGACGTAACCTTTCTGGGCATCAGTATTCCCGTCTACAAAATGGGAATTATAATTAACACCTTGTTGGGCAGTTGTAAGGCTTGCATGAGAATCTTGAATGTAGAAACAGTGAGTGAACCGTGATAGGTGCTTAGAATGGTGCCAGTCACAATAAGCCCCCGAGAAATAGCCTTTATTGCTCTGCGGGTCTGAACGCTGTTATGGCTAACTCCAGCCTGAGGGTGCATTTCATCCCCAGAAATAGTGAATCCCAGCTGAGGCCCAGAGAGGGGGCCGGGGGCCGGCAGAAGGTTTCTCAGCCCGCAGAAGGTGATAGCCCGGCGTCTTGGCTGATAAAACCATACCCGTTTTCAAGCAGCCCCACTTCCTCCACTGGTGGGCGAGAGTCCCCAGGGAGCTGGCTCAAGAAGTAGTTTAAGGGGGCGCCTGGGTGGCTCAATCGTTAAGCGTCTGCCTTCAGCTCAAGTCATGATCCCAGGGTCCTGGGATCGAGCCCCGCATCAGGCTCCGTGCTCCACGGGGAAGCCTGCTTCTCCCTCTCCCATTCTGCTTGTGTTCCCGCTCTCACTGTGTCTCTCTCTGTCAAATAAATAAAATCTTATTTAAAAAAAAAAGAAGAAGTAGTTTAAGGACATGTCCCAGACTGTCCTCCTTTAGCCAGCAGGGAGCAAGATCATATAAACAAGGTCAGGAAGGGGTTGAGAAATTTCTGGATGGCGGACTCTTGATGGGTAATTGAGAACGTCTAGGAGAGGCAGAAGGAGCGATGTGTAGGAGGAAACTGGTTCAGAAGGCAGAGTGGGGGAGGAGGGGGTTTCCAGGGGACCCAGGGCTTTCCTCGGCATCCACTCTGACTCCTTCAGTGTCCTTTGTCAAATCCCTGACACGGATGGACCTCCGTTTCTCCATCAGTAATAATGATGGTACTGACATGCATGAACCCAGATATTCTAAATTCCTTAAAATACCAAGGCTCCATAAAAAGAACCCTTCCAGGGCGCCTAGATGGCTCTGTCAGTTAAGAGTCCGACTCTTGATTTCGTCTGGGGTCATGATCTCAGGGTCGTGAGATTGAGCCCCGCAGGTCAGGTTCTGCGCTCAGCCAGGAGTCTGTTTGGGAGTCTCCTTCTGTCCCTCCCTCTGCCCCCACTCTCTCTCTCTAATAAATAAATAAAATCTTAAAAAAAAAAACAAAAAAACAGGGGCGCCTGGGTGGCTCAGTCGTTAAGCGTCTGCCTTGGGCTCAGGTCATGATCCCAGGGTCCTGGGATCGAGCCCCACATCGGGCTCCCTGCTCTGCGGGAAGCCTGCTTCTCCCTCTCCCACTCCCCCTGCTTGTGTTCCCTCTCTCGCTGTGTCTCTCTCTGTCAAATAAATAAATAAAATCTTTAAAAAACAAAAAACCACAACCCTTCCCCAAGATCCCTTCTGGACTGAAGATGTGATAGAGCGTGGGGCCTATTCAAGGTCCATTATCTCCTTGGGACACCCCCCTTCCCATTTTACAGACTGGCCAGCTGAGGCCAGAGGAAGAAAAGGATTTATCCAAAGTTCCAGGAGTAATCAGAATGGAGCCGAGGCTGGGATTTCTCAAGTCCCAGCCAAGTCTTCTCCTGATTCCTGGGGTGTTAGTCGGGGGCCTAGGGGCCTACTCAGGGGCTGAGGTCCCCGTGATGGATTTAGGAAACTTCCAAACTGTACGTGACTTTTTTTCTGTTTATTTCACTGCTGTTTCCTCAGCTCCTAGAACAGTGCCTGGCACACAGTAGATGCTCAATAAATATTTATTGAATGAATGGGAATGAGCATTTGGTGGAGGAGTAGAGTGCAGGCTTTCCTCTGATTCTCTGAGGGGACTGTGTTCCAAAAGGTTCTGTCTGGCCTTACATCTCCATCCCAGTAGCTTTATGGCTTTGGGGTGGGAAAATTACTAAGCCCCATAGATCCCAGGCTTCCCTCTTTTCTCTCCGCACCCAATACCAAAGCCCCAACTTCCTGCATCTCAGTCACCGCCCCCCCACCCCCGCAAAACCATTTTCCTCATTAAGTTCATTTTCTTTCTCATTCCCCTCCTCCCTCCTCTTCCTTTCTCTGAGAAGGATTTCCAGGAACCTCTTCTGGGAACTTCTGGGACAAGAGGGTGTGGGGGGGGGGGGGAGGATCTTCACATCTCATCAGGAGCTTGGAGCCTGTTACACATCCATTGGGAGGAAGGGAGGGAGGTGACCTGTCAGAAAGGGCGAGGCCTGTCCAGAGCTGGGTGCCTACTCCGGCTCTCCAGCCTGATTATGGATGCCCATTCCTGGTGATCCCTGAGGGCCAGGAGAGAGGGAGCGTGACCCCATCAGCCAAGGCAGGCAGCCTCGGCCACCCTAGGGCATGGGAACAGAGGCAGAGATGGAGAGGGGAGAGGGAGCCCAGGATAACCCCAGCGCTGACTCACCAGCTGTGTGACCCTGGCCTAATCATTTGGCCTCTCCAGTGACTGCCATGGAATAGGGCCTGGGATCATTCCCAGAAGTCCTTCCGGTTCGGGCCCCTTGGTCAACCTTTTTCTCAGGATGGGCAAGAGGCTCGTGTTACATAATCCCAAAAAGCCCTGTGCTTTCTCCATCATTTTGAAGTATTCCTTAAAAATAAATCCCAAAGCTGACCACTGTTCCTTGCTTACCCCACCCCCACCCTCACCCCACCCCACCCCTACCCCGTTCAGCTGCCCACATCTCCCGCCTGGACTATTGCAGTCACCTGTCGCTGGCCTCGCTGGCCTCCAGGCTGCTGCCCTTCCCATATTGTTTCCACTCGGGGCCGCCGGGATCCTGTTAACGTTTAAGTCAGATCCCATCCCTCCTTTGCCAAGAGTCCTCTTGTGGCTCTCCTTTATTTCAGAGTAAAAGGAAAAGTCCTCCCCAGGACCTACAAAACCCTGATCCAAAGATCGGCCTGTCCCTTGCCAGTCCCTTGCCAGTCCCATCAATCATCAACCATTCCTCTCACCCTCCCAGCCTCCCACCTGCTCCAGCTGCACCACTCCACTTGCTCTCCCTCAAAACTCAGGTACTCTCTCGCTCCAGAGGCTTTGCACTTACTGTTCCCCCTGCCCAAAGTCCTCTTCTGCCTGACAGCCACAGGGCTGACCACTCCCCCCCCCCGCACCTGCTCTTTGTTCCAATGTCACCTTCCAGTGAGCCCTCCCCTGACCTCCTTCTCTAGATCCGAGTCTGTGTCATTCTCTGTCCCCTCAATCGGCTTTCTTTTTCCCCAGGACACTTATCAATTCCAAACATTATATTTATTTTTATTTACTTGTTTACCATGAGCTCCATGAGGGTGGGGGCCTGGGCTGTCTTGGTCACCCTTGCGTCCCTAGCCCCAGCCAACACAGGGCTGGGCCGAGAGTGGATATAAATAAATCTCTATTGAATGAATGAATGAATGAATGAATGAATAAATACCCTTCTCTTGTCCTGAGCCCCTTCCCAAGCCTGCCCTGCTCAGCTCTCCTCCAGCTGGTCTGCCCCGATTGCCCTTCACTTGGGTTCTGAGTCTGCCTCCCCCTCAGTCCTGACTTGGAGAATGCTGTTTATCTAGAAACTCACACTCGCTCTTCTTGCCCTCACTCCCTCAGATGACCAGGGGCTTCCCAAGGGTGAAAATGACCACTCTGCCCCTCGGTGAATTTCTTCTCCCATCTTCCCCTTCAGTCCCCAAATTTTACCTCCTTGTTGGAAATAATCCTTTTTTTTTCTCTCTCTCCTTTTGTCGTTACCTTCTGGAGACCGAATATTTGACTTAATTTCCTTGTCCCCTCCTCCAGGGAGCCCTCCCTGACCCTCAGCCTGGGTCAGATGCCCTCTGGGCGCCCCTGTGTGAGCCCCATGCACTCTGGGTCATCCCTGTCTGGGGACAGGTCTGTCTCCCCCATCGGAGTGGGAGCATGTGAAGGAGGGCCATTCGTCACCGCTGTGTCGCTAGCACCAGCCAGCACAGTGCTAGGCACAGTTCAACCGAATTGTTAGGGGGTCATGGTAGAGGATGATGACTGACCCACCAGCCTCACTGTTTTCCTGTTTTTTTCTTCTACTCTTATGACTAGGAACACGGCCTCGTTTGCATACAGTTTGCTTACATCAGACCAGGAGGGAAGGGAGTGTGGGATAACATTCGAGGAGTGGGGGGGTTCTGCACGAGTGGAGGGTCACTGTGCGGGCGGCAGCGTCTTCAGCTGCACGTGGTCCGCTTGGGAGGGCGGAGCTGCCGCCCAGCCAGCTGCCATGGCCTTGGCCATGCTGTTCCTCTTGGAAGTGAGCGGGGTCTCCAGGGTGAGCGAGGCGTTGGCCATCTCCTGTGGTTTGTCACTGGCCAGGAAGTGGAGCAGATTGTGAAGGGCCTTGGCCACATCGCTGCGGGCCCCCTCGTTGACGAGGCAGTAGAGGATGGGGTCAGCCACACAGTTGAGGCTGGTGAAGGCCAGCGAGCTGTGGTAGGCCGAGAAGACGCGCTCCTCGAAGCCACAGTCCCATGGGCGGCCCAGGTAGACAGCACTGCGCGAGAGCAGGAGCACGTGGTAGGGCGCGAAGCAGACCAGCACGATGGCGATGAGGCTCAGGGCCAGCCGCTTGATCTTGGCCTTCTCCTGGCGCTCGGTGGACACGCTGCCCCGCACAGCCCGCAGGATGCCGCAGTAAGACAGCAGCATGAGGGCCCACGGGAAGAGGAAGCCCACGAAAACCCGGTAGAGGTTCATCCAGGCCACCCAGCCCTCCATGGGGAACTTCTCGAAGCAGAAGGTGTGGTTGTAGCGGTCGCGGAAGAGCTCGTCGTGGAACAGGGGTGCCGAGTTGGCCCCCAGCTCCGTGGCCCAGACCACGGAGCTCACGGCCACGGCCGTCTTGACCCGGCGCAGGCGGGCAAACCGCAGTGGGTGGGCCACGGCCAGGTAGCGGTCCACCGAGATGCAGCACAGGAAGGCGATGCTGATGTAGATGTTGGTGTAGAAGATGAACCCAAAGAGCTTGCAGGACCCGGGGCCGTGGATCCAGTTGTCGTGGTGCAGGAAGTAGTCAACCCACAGTGGCAGGGTGCAGATGTAAAGCAGGTCGGCGATGCTGAGGTTCATCAGGTACACCCCCAGCTCGTTGCGCTGCCGCACCTGGCGGTAGGCTGCCCACAAGGCCAGGCAGTTGGTGGGCAGCCCCACGCCGATGACGAAGATGTAGAGGGACGGCGGGAAGAGGTGGTCCACGCGCGAGTCCACATGGCAGCCGTCCCACGTGCGGTTGCCCATCCTCGGCGCTGGGCCTTCTGAGGCACTTCCCCTGGCCCACGGGGGCTGTAGGGCCACGGGGGGCGGGAGGCCATCGGGCCCCCTGAGCCCCCTCCTTGGAGGCTCAGGGGAACATGGTGGGGGGCAGTCCACAGGGAAGAGGTGAGGGTGACCCTGAATCGTGGGCTAGCCTGGGCGGGGAAGGGTAGAGCTTGAGAGGGAAAAGTCGGAGGAAGGATAGAATTATGACAGGAGGGAAGCTCAGGGCGGGGGATGGTGGGATTAAAAAAAAGGAGCTTTGTCAAGGGGGTGTTTATAGACCCAATCAGAACGTAAATGAGGGAGTTTTGGGGTAGCACAAGAATTGGCTGAGGGGGGTGTTTATGGAGGAGATGAAGGCATCAGCAGAAAGTACTGTTTGGCCACAGTGAAGTGATGGGGGTGTGGAAGATGCGTGAAATATATGCGATAGTGTTGAGACAGGACAGACTACAGTTAGGGAGGGTGGAAAACACCAGGCACGGTCAGTCGGGGCGCTGGCGCTTCCTAGGACCCCCACAAGAAAGAAGGAAACAAGGTGACTGATGAAGAGAACATTATGGAAGAAGAGGTACCCTCCGTCTGGGAAATGGGAAGGGTGTTTAAGAAACAGGAAGGAGGTGAGTAAGGGCTATTATGGAGAAGGATTACGGATGGAGTGAGGAATTTGAGGGGGGCAGGGGTAGGGCTCCGGCTTGGTCGTGGTGGGAACTGAGCAGTTGGGATGAGGTGGCCCGCCTCACAGTTCAAAGCTGACTTTACAGTGCCTGTGGGGAGAGAGGTCTGTGGTAATGGGAGTCACGGACACCCCTTTCTCCCCACACCCCTCACCATAACCCGTGGGCTGCAGAGGGTGGACACCTTGGCGATACCTAATTGAGCCTCGTTCTAAGCAACAGATCTGTGTAAATGCAGATTTGGGGGTCCGGATCTATTTTCCCTGATAGATGTTAAAGACCCCACTCAGGGGGCCCCTGGGTGGCTCAGTCGTTAAGCGTCTGCCTTTGGCTCAGGTCATGATCCCAGGGTCCTGGGATTGAACCCCACATCGGGCTCCCTGCTTGGCAGGAAGCCTGCTTCTCCCTCTCCCACTCCCCCTGCTTGTGTTCCTGCTCTCGCTGTCTCTCTCTGTCAAATAAATAAATACAGGGACGCCTGGCTGGCTCAGTCGTTAAGCGTCTGCCTTCGGCTCAGGTCATGATCCCAGGGTCCTGGGATGGAGGCCCTCATCGGGCTCCCTGCTCAGCAGGAAGCCTGCTTCTCCCTTTGCCTGCCACTCCCCCTACTTGTGCTCTCTCTCTCTCTGACAAATAAATAAAATCTTTAATAAATAAATAAATAAATAAATAAATAAATAAATAAATACAATCTTAAAAAAAAAAAGCATATAAAGACCCCACTCAGAATTTAGCTAGAAACCATCTAAAATGCACAAGTATTTTATCATGTTTCAGGAAATGCTAACCCTGTCATTTCCCAGACGGAGATGAAGCTCAGAAAGACTGCTCACTCCCATTAAGGATGCACAGCAAAGCCATGACATAACGGGGACTACTAACCCAGGACACCCCATTCTTGACAATGATAAAGACAGATAATAACAGCTAAGGTTTACTGATTTATTCCACATCGCAGACCCTGTTCTAAGCACTTTTATGGGTATTAATTCATTACATTTTCAAGAACCCTAAGAGGAAAGTACCATTATCCTATTTGACAAACTGAGTCACAGAGCGGTTTGGAGACCTGTCCAAGGTCCTGATGATGACAGAGGGACAATCTCGGCTCTCATCCTTTTTCTCCAGCCTATGCATGTTTCCACCCAAGAATAACTGAACAGAAAGGGGCCCTGGGCTGGGCACTGGGGGCTGGGAACCATACCTGCTTTGGGCTGGTGGGGAGAGGGGAGAAAGGAGGGGCTGCTGGGTGTGATCACATTCAGGCAGCAAGGGGAGCCCTGGCAACAGGGCTGGAGTCCCTCCCTCAGGAACACTTCCCACATTGCCTCTGCTCCACCCCAACTTTCCTGAGTGAGAACCTTGGGCATGTCACCCCCTTGGGAAGACCTGCAAACACAGGGCAAAGGACAGTCATGGACCAAACCTCCGACCATTGTCAGCCCCAGAGGGTAGGGGAGTGACATCCTGAATCAGAGGCACCTTCGGAAGCCACTCTATCCAGAGCTTTGTGTGGGGTTAGTTTTTTAAGCTGTGAACACTTTTATTATTGTTATTATTACTATCTATTTAAAATAAGATCTTAAACTGGAAAGCCATCTAAGACAGTGGAAAAAAGAAGCTGCTCTGTGCTCTCAATGAAATCAGGTGGGAGGAGGGGGGCCACCTCTGAAGAATCCCCCAGGACACACTTAGAAAACCACTGGTTGAGTCAACTGGATTTATCAGGCAACTGAGGCCCAGAGAGGGGAAGGGATGAGCCCAGCATCACACATCAGGTTCTTGGGAATCTCCCAGATGCCAAAGCATCTTTCCATGGGAAAGTCCTCTTGGCTCTACCTCCACAATAAACCCTGAATCCATGCATGCCTCTTGGAACCCCCTGCCAGTGTCTGCTCTGCACCACCATCGCCAATTGCTCGATTGCTCGGACAGTTGCAGTAGCTCCTCACTGCTTTTCCTGGCTGCCATTCTGGCTTCCTTCAACTCACTTCCCACAAGGCAGCCACCAAGGTCTTGTTAACATGAAAATCAGCTCTCATTATTTCTCTGCTTGAAATCCCGAAATCCCAGTGGACTTCGGGTAAAATCCAAACTCCTTGCCCCAGGTGACAAGGCACTGCTTGACTTCCTCCCCCCACCTCCCCTCCCCCACCCCAGCAGGCTCAAGACCCATGACCTTCTTTTCAGCCTCAAAACCTTTGCTCTTTCTCAGATCTTCTTAGGACTCAGCTCCCTCACCTCTTTCACTTCCCCGCAGAGTCCCGCCCACCCACCCCCAGGGCTGTCTCCTCACATCACCTTGTATCTTGTTCCCATCTATCTGTCTGTCTGTCTGAAATGGACATTCCAGGAAGGCAGTAACCTTGTGTTGACTGCTGTCTCCCAGCACCCAGGAGAGGCCCAGCATATAGTAGACACTCAATAAATGACTGTGGGTTGAAGGAACAGGCATTGGTCAGCCCATCCTGCAATGCAGGCTCTCTCTCCCCCTGAGGCAGCTACAAGTTCAAAGAAGTCCCTGCAGGGTCCCACGGAAAGAGGTTGGAAGGAAAAAAAAATGAAAAGGGCAGGATCTATCCGCTACATAATTGACTCTGAAAGGTCAGGGCTGAGTCCCTGCTTAGTAAGCCCTACCCCCTGTGGGGTCCTTAGCAACCCAGCGGCTGCCCCCACCCCAGGCTGCCCCCACCCCAGACTCACAGACAGAGGTTCCTGGATCCTGTGGACAAAGGGTGGAGACAGAGCTTGCTCCCCTGCTTGAACAGCGCAATCCAGCCCCTCCCTTCGAATATTCCCCACCCAGACCAAGTCACTCAAAAAAAAAAAAAAA
>NC_138384.1:43605620-43614074 GCF_054177405.1 Leptonychotes weddellii
TATTTGACAGAGAGAGACACAGCGAGAGAGGGAACACAGGCAGGGGGAGTGGGAGAGGGAGAAGCAGGCTTCCCGCCGAGCAGGGAGCCCGATGCGGGGCTCGATGCGGGGCTCGATGCGGGGCTCGATGCGGGGCTCGATCCCAGGACCCTGGGATCATGACCTGAGCCGAAGGCAGACGCTTAACAACTGAGCCACCCAGGCGCCCCTGTCTCTCCCTCTTCTTGTAACATCGAGAAAATTCATTCTTTTTCGAGAGTCTCCGTTTCCCCTTCTGTATAAGGGGGGGGGGGCAGAACTTTTATACTATTCACATCACAGACAAGAAAATCCTTGATAGGACATCCTATCATCTACAAAATGTGCAGCATTTGAACAATTATTATTATTCCATGGGCACAGAAGAGCTGAGACCAGAAAGGAACCAAGGCTGGGAGTTCCCTTGGCCCCACGCTGTCCAAACCCCCTGGGTTCAGCTGAGGCTGGAGCGGGTACAGCAGGCGTAAGACTTATTTCCGGAAGCCAGAGGAAATACACTTCTCATGGCTAATTTCCTTGAGGGGAACCAGCTGGGCGCTCACCTCACCCTCCTCCCTCCCTCCTCAACCCACCTGCTTCCTGGGGCTTCTGGGCATGGGGAAGGGGTACTCAGCCCTCTCTTCTCCCCACCTGAGATCTGCCCACCATCAAACCCTCAAAATCACAGAACGGAGACTCTAAGAATTCCACAATGCCACAGGTCTCTATGCCCCAACTGGGAGTGCAAGGCTATTTCTGACCCCTTCCTGGTACACGTGGGGAAACTGAGGGCCAGAGCAGCAAGACCCTTGTCTGAGTCATGTGATGTGTCAGGACCGGGCAGATCTCCCGTCATTCTTAACCCAAGAGCTTCCCCTTTCCCCGAATGTTTTCTCTCCTCACTCCCTGTGCTCCTGTAATGTTTCTCAAGTCTTTCTGGGGTTGTCAGCCCCCTTTGAGAATCTGCTAAAATATAGAAGGAAGGACTTTCTCACCACCAAAAAGCAAGTGACCACAGTGTCTTTGTGCCCCTCTAACACCTGATTCCCTTGCCCAGCCTCTGGGGGTCAAGCTCCTCTTCAGCTTGAGCTTTATTTGGGATTCAACCCCCAAATCTTTAAAAAGAAGCTCTCCCTATCCCCCAGGCCCCCTTCTTTGGTCCCTGCTAGCCCCTCCCAGGAAAGGGCAGAGAGATAAGCCCAAGTGTGGAGTGATAGTGAGGGGACCAGAAGGACCGGTCAGACCCCGGCCCCCACTTTATGCCTCAGCTGCTCAAGCCAGATAAGTCTCTGGGCCACTCTTAAATCCAGCAAGGCTAAAGGACTCTGGAGGGTTGAGAGGACCAGAGGGAGAGGTGATGCAGCTCCCCCCATCCCTGGCCACCCTCAGGGTTCACTCACCAGCCTTGTCCTAGAAGCCACCAGACTGCCTCTCTGCCCCCCTTCCCTCCTCTGTCGGCTCCTGCTTACCGCCACCCCCTTGGCAGCCCCGGGGGACAGGCCAGCTCCGGTCTGCTCATTAGGGGACGAAATGTGATCACCGCGCCTCGCTCCCCACCTGGTGCCCTGGCGGCCGGCGGAAACCAGGGGGCAGTCAGGCCTCCGTGACCACCTCGCTGGGCCTCAGTTTCCCCATTTCTACCAAAGGGGTCCCCGTCTTCCCCCCCCCCGCTCACACACCACCCAGAAGGGACACCAGGGTCCTCCTACTCGACCCCTCCGACACCATCCATTCCAGCACTCAAAAAATCCTCAGGATCTATTGTTAGTCCTGTTCATGGTTTACTGTTCTATTATTGTAACATTCTAGAGCTTTACCTTTCTTCCATTCTATTATTATTATCCTAGCGGCTTTCCATGTCCTTCCCCTTCAAGTTTCTAATATTCCAGGAGTCTCACATTCCAAGATTCTAAAGTTCTATTGTTAGAACGCTCTATGATTTTTTTTTAAACATTCTACGACTTTCATCATCTATTATTAAACTCTCAGTGATTATTATCTTGGCCCAGCAAACACAAATACGTATTTCCCCTCTTTTTTTACAGAAATGGGAACACACTCTATATACCGTGAATCCCTCTTCCTTTTCCCCCCTTTTCTCTTCTGCTTGTTAACCGCCCAGCAGCCTGAAGGCCCAAGGTGGCACAGAATTCTAAAATATGGGGGGTTCACGGGAGGTTGGGGGGAGTGCGCTGTCACCTCCACCTAGCTCCTAAATTCTCCCTGCCCTGGGGTACTACTAGGAGCCCAGAAGCCTAGGCTGCCTCCATCCCCTGGCCGCCCTGCTGGCCTGCCCTCATCCCTCCAGCTCGCTCACACCAGCTGAGTTATTATTTGTCTAGACACAAACCAAATTATAGGCCCTGTCCCGAGGGAGCAGTGGGCTTCATGGGGAGGGTCAGGAGACAGAAGCGGGCCAGAGTTAATCCCTGCCCCCCCCATTTCCCTTCCCCTCTTCCCTCCTTCTCTGAAAATCCACTCCTCCCACCCAAACCAACTCTTGTCCCCTCTCCCCTCCCCAGCACCATGGTTTGGGAAATATTTTCTCTTCTCTGCTTCTCAAAGGCTCCCCTCTGGATTCCAGCTTTTCATACTCACCCTGGCATTCTTCCCTCCTCACTGTGAAGACCTCTTTTCCCAAATTAATCCGACTTAGTGGCAGCAAAAGAAGCCAGCTCTCTGGATTTGGGCTTCAGTTGAAATGGCACGGACTCATTGTGAGGACTTCGGCTCCTGGGCCTCAGTTTTCCCATCTGTAACATGGGTGCTTGACCTCGATGGCTCGGTAAGCCCTTTGAGCTCTCTCTGCTTGGAACACTGAAAGCTGCCCAAGATTCCGACACTAATCTTTTTGGATTGAAGGATTCATATATCCTGAGGACTTGTGATTTGAAGGTTGTGGAACCCCAGTCCTCCCTCTGATCATTCTCACATCCTGAATCCTTCCTTTCAAAGACCACACCTAACGGTTCTTGATTACGATTCCCAGAGCTCAAGAGCCACCCATCATCCCTCTCATTTCCTCCTACTGGGACCCTTCAGAAAGGGAAACCTCCCCATCCTCAACCCAAACCTGAAGTTGAGTTCATCTGCAGAGACAGAGCTTGGGAGGTACCCTCTTGGTGGGTTCAGGAGGAGGGGGGCTGGTGGTGGGGGTCGAGTGGCGTGGGGGCGCTAGGGAGTGGCCCCTATCATCTCCATCTGTGCCAGCAAGTAAATCCCCCAGCGCACATCCTGCCTGAGTACACAACACACATCCCACCACGAACAGTGGCTCACAGAAATTCCAGAGCTGTCCCTCAGCCTTGTTGGGGGTGGTGGGATGTCCAGTGCAAGCAGGGGGTGGGGGGAGTGAGGTGGAGGCAGGAAGGAGTTAATGGTGACCTAGCCAAATCCTGGAAGGGAGGAAGTGGGGGAGGAAGTCTACCCCCCCAGCCAGGAATTCCTGAAATTGGAGGGTGGGGTGGGTGCGACCTCAGGAGCAGTGGGGTGACTCTCTAAAGGGGGCACTGGGGTTACAGTGTCCCTCAGAGTCCACCTGTCCCAAGGCAACCCTACTCCCCCCCCTCCTACTCCCAAGCAGCTCCTCAGCCCAGCGGAAAGCTTGGGGATGCACCAGAATTTGGAATGAGATGACGATGGGGTCAAGGTGCCAGAAGAGGGTCTCAAGATACACGGAGTAAGAGACAGAAATACAGGAGAGAGACAGGAAGAGAAAGCGCAAAGAGATGCACAGAGACAGGGAGAACCACGGAGTTGGAGGCAGAGGGATTGAGCTCGAGAGACTGAGGGTTAGAGGCAAAGGGAGACGGGGAGAATGGGTACAGAGACGGAGAGAGAGCCAGAGCCAGAGCCAGACGGAGAAGCAGAGAGAAAGAACGAGACACAGAGACATCCAGAGATGCAGAAGGAGAGGCCCACCCAGAGGGAGGGAGGACCGCAGACAGCGACCCATCCGAGACGGGCGGAGAGAGGGAGACAGACCCACAGACACGGTCTGCGGGGAGACGGCGGGAGCGCCAACACCGGAGAGGGGCGGGGACCGGCCGGCGCGGGAGACTGAGCCACCGACGCAGGGGCGCAGAGCCCCCGAGGGGAGCGCCGAGGAGGGGCCCCGCGGGGGCCGGACGCCCGGCGCGGGCAGGGGAAGGAAAGGCGCCTACCTGCGCGCGGCGGCTGGACGGGGCGGGCGGCTCCTCTTTCGGCTGCGGCGACGTCTGGGCTCGACCGCGGCGCAGGGACCCGGGGGCGACTCGCTCCGGCCCCGGGCAGGAGCCGCCGGCCGAAGCCCCGCCCCCCCGACAGCCCCGCCCCCGTTAACCCCTCCCTTGGCACCGCCCCTTAACCCCTTCAGGCTTTCACCCTACTCCAGGCTTCCAGCCTCGGGGAAACCTCACCTGCTGCCGCAGCAACCCTCCCGAACCCCTCCGAGTCCCCAGCCTGGAGGCCCCCATCTCCTTAACCCCTTTGCTTCCCCTCCGTCCAACCCCACACCTCCTGCTTGACCAAGCCCTTACTCAGCCTTTGACCCTCCTTGAGCTGAGCCATTTCCTCCCCTCTGAGACCCGAGTCCTTAACTTTCTGGTCATTGCATGCCTCCCTTCCCAAGGGAGAGGACAAACGAGTCTAAGTCCTCCCTCCTGGGGTCAGGGCCACCTCTGTAAGGAGTCCTGTCTCTTGGCTAGCCAGACCTTAGGCTAATGGCCTCTCTGTGCCTCAGTTTCCTCTTCTGTCAAAGTGGTCACTCAGTCTCTTTGTCAATACTATCAAGTCAATAAAACATACCCCCGCCCTCGCGCCCAGTGCTTTCCATTCCTCCCCGTTTTATTTACTTTTCCCCACAGAACTTTTTAAATTATCTGTCCCCCCACTAGATGGGGGAGGAGTCATTTCTGCATCTGGTTTGTTTACTGTTGTGTGTCTGTTGCCTGGAAGGCGGCTAGGCACACGATAGGTATGCAAGACATGTTTTCAGGGAGTGAATACATAAGGGTAAAACAGTATTTGCTGATTTTTATTATGATCATCACATCCTTCATAAATTGGTCGTGAGAATTCATTCTTGGTCAAAGCACTATGGACAGACCTGGCATCACGTAGCACTCAGAAATGACAGCTATTGGGTTCACAAATTCTTTCTTTTCTTTTTTTTTTTTAGAGAGGGAGAGAGCGCAGGAGAGCCAGGGAGGGGCGGTGCAGAGGGAGAGAGAGAATCTCAAGTAGACTCCATACTGAACATGGAGCCCGACATGGGGCTTGATCTCACTACCCTGAGATCATGACCTGACCGAAATCAAGAGAGGGATTCTTTTTTTTTTTTTTTTAAGATTTTATTTATTTGACAGAGAGAGACAGTGAGAGAGGGAAAACAAGCAGGGGGAGGGGGAGAGGGAGAAGCAGGCTTCCTGCTGAGCAGGGAGCCCGATGTGAGGCTCGATCCCAGGACCCTGGGATCATGACGTGAGCCGAAGGCAGACGCTTAATGACTGAGCCACCCAGGCGCCCCAAGAGAGGGATTCTTAACCGACTGAGTCACCCAAGCCCCCTGTTCTCAAATTCTTTTTTCTTTCATTCGTTTTTTTTTTTTTTAAAGTTTTTATTTATTTATTTGACAGAGAGAGAGACAGCGAGAGAGGGAACACAAGCAGGGGGAGTGGGAGAGGGAGAAGCAGGCTTCCCGCAGAGCAGGGAGCCCGATGCGCGGCTCGATCCCAGGACCCTGAGATCATGACCTGAGCCGAAGGCAGACGCTTAACAACTGAGCCACCCAGGCGCCCTAAGGTAGCTATTCTTAAAGTCATTTACTGCGTGCCCTTGGACAAGTGACTTCACCTCTCTGAGCCATATTACCTACTTTTCAGGGCTCTTGAGGGACACAGAAAGTGAGAGAGTTAACTAAGCACCCAAGCAATGCATAGGCAAATAAAGGCATTTTCCTTTTGTCTTCCCTCAAGGAGACAGTCAGGGAAAGCACGAAGGGAGGTATCAGATCAGGAAGGCTATAGCCCCTCCCCACAAATAACCCCATACACGTCCTATCGTTCTCAAGACAAGTCCCACAGGGCCCTCCTGTCAGAACCTTGGTCATTCCAAGCTCCTCCTAAAAAGAAATTCTAAGGGTCCACTGGGAGGTGAGGATCCCTTCTCTCTTGGGCTCACCCTAGGTTTCTGCTGATCCAGTCCTGGTAGGAAATAGGTGGCCATTCAGAGCTTAAGTGGGAGCACTTATGAAGGGACATTTCAGAGGGGTGGGCAGGCTGAAGGAACCCACACAGTGTGAGGCGGCACCAAGGGACCAGCCACAGGGAGAGCCAAGCCGTTACCAACCTTAGGGCAGGAAGCTGGAGTTTGGAGAGGAGCCCGTAGAACCTATAACTCTAGGTAGAGAACACAGCCACTTCCAGAACAGCAGGGATGCAAGGACAGGCCCCCCCAAATACTCCCACCTCTCTCCTCCTACATTCTGATTTCCTGTCAGTGCTTCCAGTTGGCAGAACCCAATCAGAACGTGGAGGGCAAGGGAGCCCCATGGATGGAGTCCACACGGGGCAGTCTCCTAAGGTCCAGAGCAGGAAGAGAAAGGCTCAGAGTGACTCTGGGCCGGAGGCGGGGGGAGACGGGGGGGGGGGGTGGGGGGGCGGGTCACAGGGAGAGAATCGCATTTCTTCTTCCACGCAGGTCTAAGACTGGGCACAAGAGGGCGACAGAGCACCAAGAAAACCAATGAAAAGGATGCTTCACTAGCCCCGGCCCCCCCCCTCCAGAACTTGGACCGTTGAGAAGGGTCAGAAGGTGGGGGACAGTAAAGGAGACTTTGATCCGAGAGCGGCAGAAACTGGCTTCTGAAACCTGGAGATCTGGAGGGGTGATATAACGGCTGAAGTGGTGGTGGCTGAGTAGGAGTTCTCCACGTGGACGCGTTCAGGCGTAGCGGGGCGGGTGCGGAGGGAACAGCATGTACGGAGGCTCTGAGGCGCGAAATGTCACAGGGAAGGGCAAATACGGGTGACTCAAATGGTTGGAGATTAAAGATGGGGACAGGAGAGAATTCTGGCTGAAACAGCAAAGAAGACAGGATGGGGGGGGGCAGCTAACATGCAATGAGCATTGACTGCATTCCAGGCATTATTGTAAGCACTTCGAATGAATATCTCATTTAATCTTCAAAAAACCCTACAGGGAGTTACCATTTCACAGATGAGAACATTGACACACAGATGCTGTCAAAAGGCAGCAATTTTGGCAGCTGGGTTCTGATGCTTTAACCACTGTTACACTATTTCTCAGGGTGGGAAATTGAGGGTTGAGGCATTTGAACTTCAATCCCCTTCATATAAGACACAACTCTTTCACACACTTCAACACACACAGAAAACTCGAATATTCATTCAGCAAACATTCCCTGAGCCCCCGCTGCCGTGCTAGGCAGCTCTGGGGACACAACAGGGACCCCACAGCTGTGGCCCTTCCCTCCCAGGGCTGGCAGCCTGTGTGGGGGTGACAGATCTATCCCTTACAGTGACCTCTCAGGTCAGGGGGGATGCTGGAACCCAGAGGGGCTTTGTCACAGTTTGTTGGGGAAATAGGAGGAAGGTGGGAGAACAAAACCCTCAGAACTTGCACCTGAAACACTCCCCTCACTTGGTTCATTTCTTCCTTGTCCTTCAATATTCAACTCGGTTGTCCCCTCCAGGAAGCCCTCCTGGTTGCCCCCTTGGTCTTCCTCTGCCCCCTCAGGGTCACCATTGTCTGAGGATGGATCTGCCTTCCCCACTGAACTGTGAGTACCTTGAGGACAGGACCGGGGCTGTCTCACTCAGCACTGTCCAACCATTGCCCAGCTCAGGGCCTGGCCTAGAATAAATATGCTCCAAAAAATAAAAAATAAATTGAAAAAAGAATAAATATGCTCCTTGCCCTATTAAAGAATTAATTCACTCATTAATCAACACATACATTTGTCCAGCATTTACTGCATGTCAGACACTGTGCTGGGCACTGGGGATACAATCTTAAAAATTAGCCAAAATCCTCACCCTCGTGGGCAATTGGTTAGTGAATGATTGATTTCTGGTCATATTAACTGAGATCCAATAAGAAGAAAAAACTCTCTAAAGGCCTGAGATTTAAGGGGAGCCACTCTAGTTTTGTTGTTGTTGTTTTTACGATTTATTTGAGAGAGAGAGAGAGCACAAGTGGGGTGAGGGGCAGAGGAAGATGTGGGGCTCGGTCGCAGGACCCTGGGATCATGACCTGAGCTGAAGGCAGACGCTTAACTGACTGAGCCAAGCACCCCGCCACTTGAAGATTTCTTTCTAAGTCAGCATGATGATACATAACTTTGTTGAAACCAAAAGCCTGATTTATGGCTCATCAAGCATACATTGTGCACCTGCTTTGCAAACAAATAGCCTAAGGGAAAACCATCTTGTCCTT
>NC_138384.1:43614574-43639170 GCF_054177405.1 Leptonychotes weddellii
AGACTGGGGGATGCAAGGTCCAGCACCAGGAGCTGGAAGGAGACAAGTCTGGGAGGGGGGTAACGGGGGGGGGGGGGTCCTGGCTCCCTGGCCTCCAGCTGGCCTCCCTGCTCTCTGCCCCAAATTCCTGGCGCTCTCTGGGTCCTGGGAACGGCTCGGTTCATGGAGTGGAGAGGGAGAGGGGTCTGAGATAGCCCAGCACCTCGGGGAGAGGCTGGGCTTGGGAGGGAGTCTCTCCTTGGCCCCAAGAGAGCCTGGGGGGGCCACTCAGCTAGGGCAGGGAAGGTGGGGGGAGGCCGGGAAGGGGGAGGGAGAGACTGGGGAAGGGGGAAGCAGTGGAGAGGAATTGAGGTGGTGAGAGAGACAGGAAGAGAAACCAAGGGCCCAGAGAGACCAGAGACAGACAGGAAGAGATGGAGACGAGAGAGACCAAGAGAGACAGACAGAGAGGAAGAGACCAAAAGAGACAGAGACATAGAAGTACACACACAGAGGGGCGCCTGGGTGGCTCAGTCGTTAAGTGTCTGCCTTTGGCTCAGGTCATGATCCCAGGGTCCTGGGATCGAGCCCTGCATCGGGCTCCCTGCTCTGCGGGAAGCCTGCTTCTCCCTCTCCCCTGCTTGTGATCCCTCTCTCACTGTGTCTCTCTCTGTCAAGTAAGTAATAAATAAAATCTTTAAAAAAAAAAAAAAGAAGAAGAACACACACACAGACAGAGACAGAGACAGGAAGAGATCGAAAGAGACAAACAGAGAAAGATACACAGAGAGACAGAGAAAGACAGAGAGAGAGACACAGAGACAATGAGAGAGAGACAGAGAGATAGGGGAGGAGGGTAGGGACAGAGCACAGTCCACGTTGAGAGGAAGACAGGGGGGATGGAGGGAGAGAAAGCCTGAACGATGGGCGCTGAGGAGAGGCGAGCTAGCCAGGACTCCGCTGTGGCTCAGAGGTCCTCACCCATCCCTGCGGGGGGACCCCCGCGTCAGAACCCAGCACAAGGTGCACAGGAGGGTGGTGCCTGGGTCCCTCATGGCCCTCTGCACACTGAAGCCCTCTCCTGGGTCCTCTGCAGTCTCCCAGGGTCTGGGGAGGGGGGCAGCAGGGACACATGCACGCGCGCGCGTGTGCACACACACACACACACACACACACACACACAAGCACACAGCCCTCTCTGAATTCCAGACCTCAGTTCTCCGGGTCTCTCTCTCTCTCTTTCCCATCTTTTATCTTTTTTAAAGATTTTATTTATTTATTTGACAGAGAGAGAGAGACAGCGAGAGAGGGAACACAAGCAGGGGGAGCGGGGGAGGGAGAAGCAGGCTTCCCGCCGAGCAGGGAGCCTGATGTGGGGGGGGGGACGGGGGTGGCGGCGCTCGATCCCAGGATCCTGGGATCATGACCTGAGCTGAAGGCAGACACTTAACGACTGAGCCACCCAGGCGCCCCTCTCTTTCCCATCTTTAACCTTTCCCCTTTCTCTTCCCCTTGTCATCTGTCAGCGCTCAGGGTGTCTGTCTCTGTTTCTCTCTCTCCATTGCCTCGGGTCCTGGATCTTTGCGGGATGCTGTTGTCGCCCCACCCCCCAGCAAGGAGCAGGCAGTGCCCCCCAAGGGAAGGAGCTGGAAGGCCTGTGCCTGCCCCACTGGGGCTGTGGCCAAGCCGAGCCTGTGGGGAGCAGGCAGGGGGCCCGGAGTGCCAGCAGATGGTACAGGAGAAATGAGGCAGAGAGAGATGGGGAGAGGGGGCACCCCATGGGGACCGAGGCCAGAAATGGAAGGCTGAGGTGGCCCCCCTGAGATTCAGGACTGAATATAGATGAGGCCTGAAAGACAGAGACCCACAGAGACATACACTTCGCGCGCACACACAAATAGGATCCAGAGAAAGCAGGAACCCAGAGACAGAAAAGAGGCAGAGATCCGGAGACAGGGGCCTCAAGAGACAAACACAAACATGGGATCCAAGCGAGAGACAGAGACAAAGACCCAAAGAGAGACCAAGACGTAGAGACATGAAACCCAGAGAGAGACAGAGACATGGAGAAGCATAGAGCCGGGAAACAGGAAAGAACAGAGACAGAGACCCACAGAGATGAGACCAGAGAGACAGAGACCCAGAGACAGGTATCCAGAGAAAGAGACAGACACAGGGATGAAGAGATGGTCCAGAGAGAGAGATTTGGAATGCAGATAGATGGGGATGGGGGTAAACTCTCCCAAAGACACAGAGATGAGGCAGAGATGCCCAGCCCCCTCGCCCTCTTCCGGGAGGGAGGGGGTGCTCCCCCCACACCCTGCAGCTCGTTTCCATAGCGACCTCCCCAGATCCTGAGGGCAAATATTGTCCTGGCTAGAAGCAGTGGGGCTGTGTTGACATAATCTCCTGCTGGTGGGGTGGGGGCTCCAGGGGCCCAAGAGGCCGGGCTGGGGAGCAGGAGAGCAGAGGGGCTCTCAGCCAGGGCCCTGCAGATAGCTCCAACTTCCCCCCCACCTCCCCAAAGCAAGGTGTAAACCTCACAGCCCTGGGAAAAGGAGCTGAGAGTTTCAACACTGCAGCCCTCGCTGCCCCCTGGTGGTGGCGGGCCAGCCCTGAAGCTCCTTTCCTAGCATCAAGAAGAGCAGGCTGGTCTGGGCATTTTCCTCCAGATTTCTAGAATCTTCCCCCACAGCTCCTGCTCTGGTCCAGGGCCCCTCTATCCCCAGTCATACCCCCCTTTTTTTTCCCACCTGCAACCCCCCCTCCCATAGGACAGCTAGGCAGCCAGAGTGATGATGCTAAAGCACAAACTGCCCCCATCCCTCTCTAGCTTAGAACCTGCCATGGCTCCCCAGTGCCCTCAGGAGCAAGCTTGGGCTCCCCTCCACGGCCTCCAAGGTGCTTGCTGAGCTCCCCAGCCTTCTCTCTGAGAAGTCCCAGCTCTTCAGACCCTTCCTGGGCCCTCGTCCTTTGTTCTAGCAATATTCTCTGCCTCAAGTGCCTCCACCCAATTTTTGTTTTGTTTCCCAAGCCTGCCTCAAAGTTAGCTCACTCACTCATTCATCCATTCAACCAATAACTACTTCCTCTCCCGGACTCTGAGCTCTGTGAGGACAGGATCCCGGCTCTCTCAGTGGCTTGTGGGACCCCAGCATCGCCCAGAGCAGGGTTCAGCCCAGAGCAGGATTCTATTCATTTTACTGGCACTTATTATGTATCAGGCCCTGGACTCAGCAATGCTGGGGGTCCCAGGGCCCCAGCCCTCCTGCCCAGCCCAGTCATAGACCCAAATAGAGAGACAGACTAACAGAAGGAGAGGGAGAAAGAGAAACACAAAGAAAGAAGAAAGAATCAGGAAGACAGGGGAAATAAAGCTGATGGAAAAACAGAATGTAGGATCAGAAGTAGGAGTAGCAGAGAAGGGAGGTCACTTGCTCAAGGTGACATAGCTCATAAGTGATGTAACCCATTTCCAGAGACATAAAGGGAGACAGAGAGAGAAGAGAGAGAAGTGGCCCAGAGAAGGAAACCTAGAGGCAGAGAGAAAAGAGGAAACCAGACTGGGAGTCCTGCCCTGTCCCCCCAGCACAGAGCTCCCTCTTCCCCATTCCCCTCCGCCCCACTTCCAGGCTTTTGACATCTCCCTGCAAAAGCACTTGTAATAAAACTAGCTCCATTAGCTGTACCCAAAAGCCACTGTGCTGAGCACTTGACAGGCCTGAGCTCACTGAACCTGCTCTTCTCCCCTGGGAAGTGGGTGCTGGAATGGCTCTCATTTTGCAGAGAAGCAAGCTGTTGGGCCAAGGTCACTGAGCTCACATGGATCCTGACCCCTGGAGGGCAAGGACTGACTCATCTTTGTGTGTCACCCCCTCCAACCCCCCAAATACACACACACACACACAAGCACACAACTCACCTGGCTGAACTCCTCTCCCTGTGGCTCCACACCCCTCCCCCAACACACAGACCTTGCAGGATCTGGACTCTTTGTTTCTATCAATAACACAGCCAGCTGTGATCAAAGAATGATAATGGCCCACATCTACTTTGCCCATCACTTTGAACTCATTATTGACCTTGGTGCCTTTCACAGTAGGTGTTCCCTGAGAAATGGATGGGAGCTGCTAGCATTTACGGGTGCCTATGTGTGCCTGCTACTGTACTCATGTGTGATTTACATCTGTGGCCTCACTGGGGCTCACGGAGGATACAGTAACAAACTACGAGCATCTCCCCACATCTTCGAGGCCCTACAGGATCTGGTGGGTCCATCACCTCCCTGGCCTCATCTACCTCCTGCTCTCCTCTGCCTCATCAGGCTTCTTGTTGCCCCAGGAATATGCCACACTCATATCTATCTCAGGATCTTTGCACCTACTGATTTCTCTGCCTAGAAAGCTTCCCCCGCCAACTTCATGCGTGATTGCTTCCTTGTCATTCACATTTCAGCTCAAATGTCACCTCCTCAGAGAGGCCTTCCCTTACCAGCTCCGTGCCTGTTTCTTCATCTGTAAAACGGTGGTGAAAATAGGGCTCGTGGTGAAGATAACTGGGTGTTTGACATGTAGTAGGTGCTCAATAAATGTTAGTTATTATTAGTTAATTGTTTTGTGTATGGTGGCTTACCTCTTCCGTCACCCTGCAAGATCAATGAGAACAAACTCTGGCACTGACTTGGTTACTACTGAAACTCCAGCACCTAGCACAGAGCTTGACACACTCTAGATGTTCAGGAAACATTTTTGTTACTCCTTTTTAAATCAGTAAACATTTTTTTAAAGCTTTTACTTATTTATTTGACAGAGAGAGAGCAGGAAAGCACAAGCAGGTGGAGGGAGAGGGAGAAGCAGGTTCCCCACTGAGCAGGGAGCCCGATGTACAGACTCGATCCCAGGACCCTGGAATCATGACCTCAGCCGAAGGCAGGTGCTTAACAACTGAGCCGCCCTGGCGCCCCAGTAAACATTTTTGAATGAAGGAGAGACATAGGCACAATATGACCGCCCACGTTTCAAACGTGGAAACTGAGGCTCAGGGTCACAACCAGAAACTGGTGGAGTCAAGATTTAAACTCAGGTCCATCCGTTTCCAAAGCCCAGGGCTTTCACGGTCTGCTTGTGTGTCCTGTAAATCTCTTCCCGCTTTGGGCTCTCTTGTCCTTCCTATACAACATGGTCTGGTCAAGACTAGGTGCTGACCCTCAGTGGGGACTGGGGGAAGGTGATCCACTATTCTTTAAATCCATTGTCAGGTTTTCTCTCCTCCCCTCCTCCCCCAACATCAGAGCCAGCACAGACTGACACTGCCAGCCTTCCCGGCGTCACAGCTGGGCCTATGTCAAAACCCGGACTGGATAATGAAGTTGCGGGAGATGAGGGCTGTCGGAGAGGAACCAAGGGACTGCGGATAAAAAAGAGGAAGGAAAGGCTGGGGAGCGATATCAGACTTAAACCCGGGGGTGGAGTTAACCCTAAAAGAAGGCAGGGTCAAGGGCCCTGGGCGAAGTACCATAGTTCTCGGATACCTCGCGGGCGGTGTCAAAGGCTCTGCGGGCAGGAATAGAACTTTAGCTCCAGCAGGATTCTGGAGGTGGAGCTAAGGGTCTGGGGGCGGGCCGCCATCTAATAAACAAGGACTCTAAGAATTAGAGTTCGAGGGCGGAGCTAGTGGATATCTAGGCAGATTTGGGGCTCTAGGGTCGGGCCCTGGTCCTGCGAGGGGGCTTTTGGGAAATTCAGTAAAAGATTGAGGAGAAGGTTTGGGGGTTTGGGGGAGTGTCTTCCTCTACCCTCTCTTCCTCTCAGAGCCCGGGGCTACGCTTCAGGCTGAAAAGCAGGGAAAGCCCGGCCCCTTCCAATCCTTCTGCATCCCTATTGGCTGAGGGGCCTGGGCGACAGGCTCTCATTGGTCCCGAACTGGCAAGGAGGGGGTCTAGGGAGAATACGCGCCGGTTGTGGGCGGGACCAGACGGTACCTAGGGGGATCTAAGCTCAACCAATCCCGGTTCAAGGATTGCGTTGGGGGGCCTGGCAGGGGGTGTCCCGACCCCCCTTTCTCGCCATCCTGGGGGATGACCCCGGTGCCAGGCCCGGCGCCGGCCGCCTGATGTCGGGCGGGCCGAGCCGGGGATGCTGGAACGAAGGGCGTTGCTATGGCAACGGGAGGCAGGGCCTGGAGGGGGGGACCGAGCCCAGGCTGGGGCCGGGGGGGCCGGCGGTGGCTGTGGCGGGGCGATGGCGGAGCGCGGCCCGGCCTTCTGCGGCCTCTACGACACGTCCTCGTTGCTTCAATACTGCAACGGTGAGACCCCTCCTCAGTTCCGACCCTGACTCCGCCCAGGGCTGGACCCATTTCCTCCTGCCCCAACCTCCTCCTTCCAAGTCCCCATCCTCGCCCCTTGCTGAAGATCCTCCCTTCTCCGCCCCGCCCCCCCCAGGAGGACCCTGACCCCAGAGCAAGGTCCCTGATCCCCAAAGCCCTGATCCCAGTCCCCCACTTGCCTCGACTCTCCCCTTCTCCCGAAGTGACTGGATGAAGAGGATGGGGCAGAACCTTCAGGAGCTTGGGGTCGGAGAGGATAGGCCTGGAGGTCTGGAACTCTGCCCTTTCCCCCCCTCAATCCTCTGGGACCCTCCCCCTTCTCCCTGGCAGAGGGACTGACAGATTAGGGGGAGGTGGGATTTGGTGTAGGCTTGTGGGCTGGGTGTGGGAGCAGGTAGGATGACCAGCCTACACTGTACCCCCAAATCCTCAGGCCCCACCACTCCTACCCATTAGGACTCATCCCTTCTTCCTAAACACCCCTTCCTTCTACCCAAAGGACCACTGTGAGTGTCAGGCCTAGATGAGGGGAGCAGGAGGTGAAGGAGGTGGAAGGGAGGGGAGAAGGAGAAGCCAGGGTTGGTCTCTGGGCAAAAGGGCTGAGGGTGGGGGAATGCTCAGGAGGGGGCAGAGGACTTGAGTTAAGGGGGGCTGGGGGGGCGGTCCAAGGCCTCAGAACGCAGCTGGCCTCTCTGGGTGGGGGCTTGAAGGACCAAGGTGAAAGCACCTCCATTTCACTCAGGGGGCTCTGAGAAGAGACTGTCTTCCAGTTTGGAGGCTCACTCCCCTGGTCACACTGGAGTTGGCAGAGGACCAGAATGCTTATTTTAGCCTCCTCTGACCCTCTAAGAGGCAGAATGCCTAAGCCTGGGTCCAGTGCCTGTTCTGCTGCTGCAAGGCTGTGTGTCCAGGCACAAGTAACTTCATCTCTCTGGGCCTCAATCCCCTTCCTCCTCCCCTCCTCCTAAAGTGGAGGTAATACCACCATTACCAAAGATGCCTGGAGCAGTAGGTGCCATAATAATAGTTAATTGTATTCTGGATTTACTGAGCACCGTACCATGAGCCAGGAAACAGTGCTAAGTGGACAGTGCTGAGTGCTTCGCATGAAGAGTCCTGTCACATGTAAGCTCCCTATAACACTATAAGGGGCCTCTCTCTCTCTCCCCCTCCCTTTTTTTGGGAGTGTGTGTAGTATTAGCGATGGTAGGTAAGAGGGGGCCTGGCGCAACGAGGTCATTGGGCCCTCCTGCCCCTTCACCTACTGACTGGATGAGTCTCCGCACACTCCCGCAGCCTCGGTTCTTAGTTTCCTCCTTTGGAAAAGGTGATCCCAGCAGGACCCTGAGAGTCCCTTCCCTTCCGGGTTCTAAGTCCTGACAGCTCCCTTCCTCCGACTTCGGGAGGCCCCCACCTTCCTCTGCAGGTCCAAGCACCGGACCAAAGAGGCGCTGGGTGGGGGGCAGGGCGGGCGAGGCCGGGCTGGCGATTGGGCCGCCAGGAGTGGGGGGGGGGAGGGGAGGGACGGACGGCTGCACTGCGGAGCCCAGCGGGCGGGCGGGGCGGCCTACCGACGCGGGACGGCAGGTGCGACCTCCACGCCCCGTCCCTGTTAATGATACCACCTTTACTTCCACCCCGCTGGGAGCCAGGTCTTCCTCGGTTGTTGCCAGCAATGAGTCTGGGTATGAGTGATCTGGGAGGGAGAGGGGAGAGGGACGGGAGAGGGACGCCTCAGTCATCCACCCCCTCCCACTTCGGGGAAAATGGGCTGGGGGGTGATGGAGGAGTTCTTTGGCTGCACCCATGGGCTGGAGAGGAGAGGGAGAGCCGAATCTGGGGCGTGGGGTAGAGAAGCGAAATAGAGAAGAGGAACAGGAGAGAAGCTCTGGCTGGGATGGAGAGTTTGGTTGTCAGATCCCCGCCCGCATCTCCCTCCCGTGGGTCTCCTGGGTCTGTGATGCGCTGCCTGCAACCCCCCAAGTCTACCGCCAGGGGCCGCAGAAACTCTGTCCTTGCAGCCTACTCTGGGGTTGAACCTCACGGAGAGGAGAGAAGGGGAAGAGGAGGGACCAGGCATGACCTTTTTGGCTTGGAAAGTCTTAAGAAACAGAAAGGAAACGTTAGAACCTGCGGTAAAATATTGATATTCGTCAGAGAATATTGAGGATCAATTCTAGAACGTTGGTGTCACTAGGATTAAGTCGGTGTCATTTAAAAAATATTGGTATGGGGCGCCTGGGTGGCTCAGTCGTTAAGCGTCTGCCTTCGGCTCAGGTCATGATCTCAGGGTCCTGGGATCGAGCCCCGCATCGGGCTCCCGGCTCCGCGGGAAGCCTGCTTCTCCTTCTCCCCCTCCCCCTGCCTGTGTTCCCTCTCTCGCTGTGTCTCTCTCTGTTAAATAAATAAAATCTTAAAAAAAAAAATAAATATTGGTATGGGGGCACCTGGCTGGCTCAGTCGGTAGAGTATGCGACCCTTGATCTCAGGGTCGTGAGTTCAAGCCCCACGTTGGGCGTGGAGCCGACTTAAAAAAAAGATACAAATATTGATATCACTCATAGTTAATTTAGCATCTTAGTCATAGAATCTTGAAATCAGAGCCGAGAGGCTCTTGACTGGTAGAATCTTAGAAAGTAAGAGAGGAAGGGACTTCCCTAAGGTCACACCTCCAGGGCGGGCAGAGGAGTGTGGGAGCACAGGTCTGAGAGCGGTGGGGATTTCCTTGTCCCTCGGAGCCGTCTTCCTGGCCAATCTGCGAGCGTCCTCGCAGGTTGAGGGAGAGGAAGGGGGGCTGGCTGGCCCCGCTTTAACTCGGGAAGGTGGCGGGGGGGGTGCGGGACGCGGGGGAACATCTTGAGCCTTGGAGTTCCGGAGTGGCCCCCGCAGCCCGCGCTGTCCTTCCTTCCAGATGACAATTTGTCGGGCACGAGCGGCATGGAGGTGGACGACCGCGTGTCGGCGCTGGAGCAGCGGCTGCAGCTGCAGGAAGACGAGCTCGCGGTCCTCAAGGCGGCGCTGGCTGACGCGTTGCGTCGCCTGCGGGCATGCGAAGAGCAGGGTGCTGCGCTGCGCGCGCGGGGAACCCCCAAGGGCCGAGCGCCTCCACGCTTAGGCACCACAGCCTCGGGTATCTTTGCTAGACCAGAGGGATGAGATGGGGAGAGGTCATACTCACTACTTCTGTCCTCTGACCACATCCTCTTCCTCTAGTGTGTCAGCTCTTGAAAGGCCTTCCCACCAGGACGCCTCTCAATGGCGCAGGGCCTCCGCGGCGCCTGGGCGGCTATGCCACCTCCCCATCCTCCCCCAAGAAGGAGGCGACCTCCGGGCGCAGGTAAGGCACGGAAGCCGGAGTCCCGAGCCTCCTCCAAGACCCTGTGGGAGACGGAGGCTGTTATACGGCGAGGGATGGGCTCAGGTGCTCGAACTCCAGCGATGGGAAGTGCCAGGAGGTCCTCGCCCGCCTCTCACACCGGCCTGCTAACCTCACAGGCTCCTAACTGTGTGCTCTCTCTTCGCAGTGCCCGCCGCTATTTGTCACCAGAGCGCCTCGCCTCGGTGCGCCGCGAGGACCCCCGCAGCCGCACCACATCTTCCAGCAGCAACTGTAGCGCCAAAAAGGAAGGGTAGGTGTCTGGGGTGGGGTTATGTCACAGACGGTGCGGCCAGGACCCCACAGAGGCATGGGAAAGGGGACGGGGAATTATCGGGTGATGCCCCAGGCCACGAGGTGATAACTTAGAGCGAGGCTATGTAGTTCCGAATGCGGGGACTATGACGGAGGCTTGGAGAGACCAATCTTGAGGGAGCATAGTCCAAGGGGAAGGCCTGGAAAGGCGCAGCCAACATCGAGGGGCGTGGTCAAGCCTTAAGAGGCTGCACTAGGACTTAGAAGTGAGTGGTTAGGGTCCTTTGGGTAAGCCACAATGGAAATCAAGGGGGAGCCAGGCTTGTGGGCGTGGCCATTAAGGTAAAAGAGTCTCCCTTGAATCTCAGGGGTGGGGCCGGGACAGAAGCCTCAAAGCAGTGTCTGCAGGGAATAGGGAAAGAGAGGCACGGGTATAATTGGGATTTGAGGGCATGGGCAGAGTGTTAGCCTGGGCAGAATCAGAGCCTGGGGTGGGGATCACTGGGCCCAATACCAGCTGGTGGCATGTCAGATGCAAGAAGCAGGGGCAGCGGAGTCGGACCAGACCAGAGGGGCGGAGCCACAGATAGGCGTGGCCCAACACCAGGAGGCGGAGCCAACCTGGAGGCTTTGAAGGGACTCAGCCCAGGGACTGGATCCCGATAAAGTGGTCGCAGTCAGAATTCCTGGGGGGACCCGAGGGCTCAGGGGGGAGCACTCAGTTATCAAGAGAGGAGTCAAGTCTGGGGACAGATCAGAAAGGGAGGTGGGTGTGACGGGGATGTTGGGCGTGGTCAATTCCCTGGAGGCAGGACCACACTGAAGGTCTGGGCGGAGTAAAAACCTGAGGATGGAGTCACGATGCTGTGGGCCTGGGGGCTGAACTAAGGCAGGAATTGGGTCAAAACCACACATTTCAACCCGACTCAAATAATAGCAAACACGTACATAGTGCTATGTGCTAGGCACAACTCCAGGCACTTTGCATGAATTAACCAACATAATCCTCGCAATCACCCCGCGAGGTAGGTATTCTTATTATCCCCATTTTTTTGAAAACAAGGAAACCGAGGCAGAGACTGGGCAACTTGTCCACACTACTAGGAAGTGGCAGAGGTGGGGTTTGAACTCAGGCAGACACTCCCGCTAGTCCTGTTCTCAAACAACACTCTCCCCCCACCCCCAAAAGAGCCTGGTGTCAGGACCCCACAGCCCGGGATCTGAGACCCAGTGTGACCGGCCAGCTCGCGGGGTCGGCCGCGGAGGGCGGGGCAGGGCGCGGCGGCGCGGGCGCCTCCCAGGGCCGGAAGCGGCGGAGCCCGTCCCGGCTCCACCCCCGGCCCCGAAGCTCCGCCGGCCGCCGCCATGAGTAGCTTTGGAGCTGGGTGAGACCCTCTGGCAGACCCCCTCCTCCCTGCACCCCCCGGTGCCTGGATCCCAGGTCTCCCCTCGCCCTCGCCAGGGATCTGGGCCCGCGAGTATCACCCCTTCCCGCCCGCCAAGGGAACGTGGAGACACGCCCCTTCACCGCTTCCCTTGCTGCTTGAAGTTTGGGTCACTGTGGGACTGGGGGTGGGGAGCGCTGGGAGCGCGGTGCTGATTAGGAGGGAGGGGTCCCTGGTGACTCCCGTCTTCCAGGATCGCGTCCCTGCCACTTCGTGCTGTGTGATCTTTGGCGATCACTGCCTCTCTGGGCCTGTGTCTTAGGCTCTGCAAGATCAACCGAGCAAAGCACACGGCCTGCAGAGAGGCAGCGCTCCGCTCCTTACGCGGCCCCCATTATTCATCAGAGACCTCCGGGGAGCGGTGCGGTAGGGGAGTGGTTTCTCCCCTTTTCTGACCCGTCTGCTAATTAGGGCGCTTTTTCTCCCCCTTTCCTGGCAGCAAAACCAAAGAAGTTATCTTCAGCATGGGTGAGTGGGGAGAGGGGGAGGGGCATGGTTGGGGATCGCTGGAGGTCAGGGGACCTGGCTTATGGAGCCTTTGCCTCTCTGGCCTCAGTTTCCCCGCCCATTATTATCTTCTTTTTTTTTTTTTAAGTGAAGCCCGAAGGGGAGAGGGAATAGGGGATAGGGGCTGGTGTCAGCGCCTGACCTCTGGGGGTGTCCTGGCAGAGGAGGGCTCCGTGAAAATGTTCCTGAGGGGGCGCCCTGTGCCCATGCTGATTCCGGACGAGCTGGCACCCACCTACAGCCTGGACACGCGCTCGGAGCTGCCGTCCAGCCGTCTCAAACTGGACTGGGTGTATCCTTTTGCTCTAATCCCTTCCTCCCCGCCCCTCATCCTCCAGTCGGGACGGGACAAAAGCCCTTCTGGAATGAGACTTTGGGGGGGACGTTCTTTGTGCTGAATCAGGAGGGACTTGTGGGCCTCTGTGGCCTGAGGGGTCAGGATGACCCTGGAGTCAGAAGGGAGCCAGAGGAAAAGCAGATTAGATGAAATGACCTTTTATGATTCACGAAGGCAGCAAATGTTTGCTGAGTGCCTTCCATATGTCCGATTCTCTTCTATATTCCAGGAGTGAACTGGAGCTCACCTTCTAAAGGGGGTTGGGGGGTGGGTGGGAGAGAAGGTACCAGAAGCCAGTGGTCAAACAAGGTAATTTCAGTTAAGTAGTAAATGCTGGGAACACAGGAACCCAAGGTCATGTGAGAGGAGTCACCGTGTTTCTCTGAGGAGGGGGCCTTTGAGCTGCACGAATTGAGCAATTAGGAGCCAGCATAGGAAGAACTAGAAGAAGAACGTTCCAGCGGGCACGGCAGGTATGAGGGTTCTGTGGCCAGAGCGAGCTTGGCATATTTGAGAAATTGAAGAAGTTGGAAATGGTGAAGAACCCTAGCAGAAATGGGTTGAAACCCCAGCCCAGCCTCTGCCTGGCTGTGTGACCCTGGACAAGTCACCTCACCTCTCTGTGCCTCAGTTGTGTCCCCTGAAAAATGGGTTTTGTGATCTGAGATTCATAAGGCTATGAAACAGTGTGTAAAGGTGCCAAGCTCAAAATATGTGCCTCATAAACAGGGATTGGTAGCATAGTAACTACTCATTATTGTGGACTTAGGTGCCAGGCACTGTTCTAAAGTGTTTTATGGATAAACATGGTGAATGATACGATCCTTCTCTTCTGTAGAACTGAGAATGTATTTGCACAAGCAGCAGCCTCCGAGAGCTCTCTGAAGCCTGCTGGTTGGGAATTATGACCCCCACTTCCTGGATGAGAAAACTGAGTCCAAGAGAGAGGACCTAGCCCTGTCCTAGGGAGTCAGAACAGTTCTGAGGCAAAGAATGCTCGACTGTGTGGCCCAGGCTTTTTCCAAAAAGCCCACTGGGGCTTGGGATCAGCATCCTAGGGACCCAGTCCCTGTCCTCTCTTCTCTCGGGCTTGGTTTCGGCTCTGGAGGAGGCAGGGTTGTTGGAGCCCAGGGTCTCTTCGAGACCGCTGGAAATATTCACGAGAATCCAAGCACACTAAGCTGTTGTACCAGCCTAGATCAGCCGAGGCTGCAGAAATCAGTGTGGGCCTCAGATGCCCCATTTCCAAAGTAACTGCAGGGTAAAGCAGTTTTCTGTGGGGTAACGATACATGGGTCAGCATTCATTCAGATTTTTTCTGACCGTCTGGGGCCAAGGGCTGGGCACCCAGTAGTCACCATGACATCCTGCCCTACTAGGGCTCCCTGTCCAGTGTGGGGACAGACTCCTTGACAGTGACAACCCACAGTGATCAGGGCTGGGATAGGGGAAACCAGAGGGGCAGCTGACCCAGCCTGGGGGTCAGGGAGGGCTTCCCAGAGGAGGAGTTATAGAAGTGAATGAAACAGCCCAGTCTTGGCCACTGTGGAACTCACAGTCTCCTTGGGGAATAGGGACAGTTAACAGATGAACCAGGTAATTAATGAGTGAGATGAGGCCAGTGGAGGAAGTGACAGCTGAGAAGAGTAGCAGGTAGAATGTACTAGGCAAAGGGAAAGGTTAGTGTCAAGGCTTGGAGTCATAATCTTGGCTTTTTTTTTTTTTTTTAAGATTTTATTTATCAGAACACTTCATCTAGAACTAATGATGTAATGTATGGGGATTAACATAAGAATAAAAAAAATAGAACTAAAAAAAAAAAAAAAGATTTTATTTATCAGAGACAGAGCACGAGCAAGGGGAGCGGCAGGCAGAGGGAGAAGCAGGCTCCCCGCCTAGCAGGGAGCCCGATGTGGGACACTATCCCAGGACCCTGGGATCATGACCTGAGCTGAAGGCAGACGTTTAACCGACTGAGCCACCCAGGCATCCCATGATCTTGACATTTTGAGGGACTCCAAGATCAGAGAGAGCCAAGGAGGGCAGAAGCCCTGTTGAGGCCAGAAAAGGCCCAGCCAGGCCAATGGGGGGAGCCACACAAAGTTCTGAACAGAGGAGTCAGACATTCCTTCATCAGATACTAAATTCCTATGTCTGCTCTGTCCCAGGCTCTGATCTGAGCACAAGGGATACAGCAGTGAACAAAATGGACAAAGATTCCTGCCCTCCTGGAGCAGATACTCTAGCTGGGGAGACAGTTAAACCGTGTGGGATTCTGATGAGTGTATGACGGAAACATGAGGAGGGGAGGGGAGGGGAGGCAGTGAGGGTGCATGAGCTTGCAGTTTTAAATAGCAAGGGCAGGAAAGGCCTCTCTGAGGAGCTGACAGTTGAGCAGAGACCCGAAGAAGGTGAGGGAGCCATGGAGGGATGAAGGGGAGGACGACTCAGGTAGAGGGAACAGCAAGTGCAAAGGCGCTGAGGTGAGAACAGAGAGGAGGCCAGTGTGAGTGGAGCCTGCCTGAGGAATGAGGAATCGGGCCCAGATCAGGCCAGGCCTCGTGCCTGGACTTTCGTAAGGATTTTGACTTTTGCTCTGAGTTACTTGGGACCCATGGGAAGGTTGGAGCAGATGTGAGCTAACAGTGTTAACAGGTCTTAACAGGATCCTTCTGGAGAGAGGGGGGCGGGGGTTAGATTGGTGTTCTGTGACTGCTGTAACAAATTACCACAAACTTGGTGGCTTGAAACAAAAATTTCTCTCACAGTTTCTCGGAGGCCAGAAATCCAAAGTCAAGGTGCTGGCGGGGCCATACTCCCTCCGGAGGCTCTGGGGGAGAACTTGTCCCATGTCTGTCTCCTGGCTTTTGGTGGCTGCCGGCAGCCCGTTGGGGCTCTTTGGCCTGTAGCCCCTCCACATCACTCCAGTCTCTTGATTTTCCTGTGGGTCCCATCCCACAGCCCCCGCGGTGTTCATGTCTTTTCCTCTCTGACTCTTTACAAGGGCACTTGTCTTTGGATTTAGGACCCACCCAGATAATCCAGGATAATCTCATCTTGAGATCCTTAATTGTATCTGCAAAGACTCCTTTCCCAAGTGAGTGGGAAGGGTTCATGCACCGGTTCCGAGGGTTAATATTTTGGTGGACATATTGCTGGGGGGGGGGGGGATACCATCACACACACACACACACACACCCCAGCCCCCGCCCCCACCCCCGTCGCCGGGGATCGGAGTGGAAGCAGGAAAACCTAAGCCCAGTTCTTGAGTCTGGCAGTCAGTGCGCATGTGCAATGTAAAACAGGCTCCTTGACCTGCCCCGGGCATCTCCAGCTATGGCTACCGCGGCCGAGACTGCCGGGCCAACCTTTACCTGCTGCCCACCGGCGAGATAGTGTATTTCGTGGCCTCCGTGGCCGTGCTGTACAGCGTGGAGGAGCAGAGACAGCGGCATTACCTGGGACACAACGATGACATCAAATGGTAAAGGCCTGGGAGGGGCCCTGCTGGGAGGGGCGGGGCCGGGCCTTTGCTGGGCCTACAGGCTGAACTGGGGGGGCGGGGGCGGGAATGGATTGCTTATCAGTATTTTAAAGGTCGGTGAATTCACTCAAATGCGTGGATTTTTCACTTCTTTCGAAAACTCCTAGCTGGCGCCCCAGACAATCCCACAGCGTGTTGGAGCCAGATAGAGACAGCCCGTTTAAATGGGTGCACTCTCCTGGCTACCAGTTGGGTCCAGGCCTGAGCCCTGCGGGTATTTGAGTTAGAGACCCCAGGCCAGAGTCTTGCTTCTGAGCCTGAGTACCCAGAACGTGCTCCCTTATTGTTAACGGGCAAAATTGATGTTTATTGGCTGAATAACTCACTCAACCAGCTTGTGGAATGAATAGCCCGGCCTTAGACTTCGGCCTGCTCTGGGAGGGGTCCTGGGCCGCCGTGAGCCCCCTCCCTCCCCCTGAGCCCTGTCCATCTGTCCTCTCTCTCAGCCTGGCTGTCCACCCTGATATGGTCACCATTGCCACGGGACAGGTAGCAGGCACCACGAAGGAGGGGAAGGTAACAGATTGGAGGGGGCGGCTCGTGGAAACCGGGGTGGGGTGGGGGTGGGGGCAGACGGCTGGGCCCCCCAGGTAACAGGCCTCTCTCTTCCTTGCAGGCACTACCACCCCACGTGCGCATTTGGGACTCAGTTTCTCTCTCCACCTTACATGTGCTGGGCCTGGGGGTGTTTGACAGAGCTGTGTGCTGTGTGGGCTTTTCCAAATCTGTAAGTTCTGCGCCGCCCTCCATTTGCCGCCTCACCTCCAAAGTCAGGAGCAAGCCCTCACCCCCACCTCCCCCCGCAACTCCCACAACTTTGGGGTGGGGCCACGCCTTCACTGTGACATCCAAGGTGTAGGCCATGCCCCCTGGCAGAAATCCAGGCCCTCCAGGCTGAGCCCCCATCTTTGTGACCTCACAGGGCTGCTCCGTTAGCCCTTGCAGGGGGAGGGGGGACCCACATGACCTGACTGTCCCCAGACAAACTCCTTGGCGATCTTTTGATCGGCCCATGCTTGGTTGTGTTTTTTGGCACCAGCTCTCATTCTCCAAAGGCCCTTTATCCCTTAGGTATCGTAACCCAGTGTGTAGGGCCTTGTGGTTCTCCGTGCCGGCCTGGATGGGTGTTGGCAGGATGGGCATTGGCAGGTCTGGGTGAGATAACCCCAGAACTGGAGAGTAAGCCTTTAGGAATTTGTAGAGCAATTGGACATTTCCCACCGCATCCAAGTTTGTGATTGGTGAGCTTTTTAATCATATTTTACATTTTTATCAAAATGCATTCTACCAAAGTATTGATGTGCAAGGGGTTGAGGAATAAGAAACAACCAGTCCTCCCCCCCCCCCCGATTATGTAAGAAGCACTGATTAGAGCCTCACGGATTTTCTGAGGCCCAGGGAGTCCTTTGAGAACACTTGGGGTGGGGGGGTGGGAGAGGAAAGCTAGTTTGTTGCCACAGTGTGTATGGGGACGGGTAAACCCTGCAAAATCAAACTTAACCTGTTTAACCAAAGGTATAAACACCCAACATTTTACCAACTTTGTCGTGGAATTTCATGTACATAAAAGTTACTCCATATAAGAGTACAGATTAGGTGGTGTCAGGATTCCTCACCGCATGGTGGCTGCAGAGAAAAAGCTGAGGATAAAGATGAATTTCTTTCTTGTTTTTTTTTTTTAGATTTTATTTATTTATTTGACAGAGACAGCAAGAGAGGGAACACAAGCAGGGGGAGTGGGAGAGGGAGAAGCAGGCTCCCCGCCAAGCAGGGAGCCCGATGCAGGGCTCTATCCCAGGACCCCGGGATCATGACCTGAGCCAAAGGCAGACGCTTAATGACTGAGCCACCCAGGCCCCCCAAGGAGATATTTCTTAGGGACAGGTCATTTCAAAAGGAAAATTCTAGAAACCCTTTAAAATGTGTGTCTGGCTGCTGGACAGGGAGTGTATTTGAATGTATTTCATATAATGTGGGCCAGGGGCTTTGAAAATCTTAAAACAGGCCTGCGTGGGAAATGCCCCTGTGGGCAGAGTGTTGAGGGGATGGATCCTGACACACCTTCTCTGCCTCCTTCCTCTCTCCTCCTTCTAGAATGGGGGCAACCTGCTCTGTGCAGTGGATGAATCCAACGATCACATGCTCTCTGTGTGGGACTGGGCCAAGGAGGGCAAGGTGGTGGATGGCAAGGTGGGGTGACTGTTCTCATCCCCTCTCCTTGGGGTACCTCTCTGGGACTGGCCTGAATCTCAGCGGTTAGGAGTCTGGAACCAGTGAGACTCACGTTTAAGTCCAGGCTTTACCATTTGGTGGCTGTGTGACTTCAGGCAAGAGGCTTGCCTCTCTGAGCCTCGAATGCCTCACCTGTAAAATGGGGATAATGGTAGCATCTTCCTAGTAGGGCCTTGGCTTTGATGTTGGGATACGGGGATGCTGGACCAGGCCCAACAGGAAGGTCGGTGCGAGGCAGCTACTGACCTTAGCTTTGCAGTGTCCAAAACGTTGACTTGCATCTCTGGGTGGTGGCCTGACTTCTAGATGAGTAATCTGAGGCATGGTAGAGGGGACAGCTACTTGCCTGAGGTCACATGCCTATTTTGGGCGCGGGGCAGGAGAACTGGGTTCTGGATGGGGCCCACAGTTTGGGGACAGAGACTTAGTGTTTGAGAGGCTGGGCTCTGGAGTTGATTATGGATTTGACCCTTCCCTGGCTGTGTGGCCTAAGGCAAGGGACGTTATCCCCTCTTTGAGCCTCAGTCTTCATCAGTGATGGGGGCCGCTAATGAGCCTTACCTCACAGGGTGCTGTGAGGATTACAGGAGTTAATGGGTGAAGCACTGAGCACAGCACTTGATGCAGAGTTGGGGCTCTCCAGGGTCTGCTGTTATGTTGACAAAGATGGCAATAATGCTATGCCGGCTGGCCCTGCCTCCTGTACTTTAGTTTGCCTGTATAGTAAAGACACAGGCAATTAGGGTGTGCAGTGCACAACCCGCACAGCTGTATAGGGCAGTCCTACGTGGGGTGGCCCTGGTGGCTTTGAGGTCCTGATTCAGAATCTCCCCCACTTCCCAAAGTGCTCCAACGAGGCCGTGCTGGTGGCCACCTTCCACCCCACAGACCCCACCCTGCTTATCACCTGCGGGAAATCCCACATCTACTTCTGGAGTCTGGAGGGGGGCGGCCTGAGCAAGCGGCAGGGCCTCTTTGAGGTGAGTGCCAGGGGTGCGGGGACGGGCTAGCCCTGAAGCAGGCAGGCAGAGACACCCAGGCAGACAACAAAACAGAGGGCCCCAGAGGGTTCCAGAGGGTTCTAGAGGGTTTCAGAGGCTGGAGATTATGGGGATGCTACAGTGTTGCCCGCCAGGGCCTCAGTTTCCTTATCCATACCGTGAGGATAATCCTCCTTAACTCTGAAGCCGAGAGGCTTCAATGGGGTGAAGAGTATAGCATCTCCTAGCGGATAGTAAATGCTCAGTAAGCAGTGCTATGCTTGCCGAGAATATGGAAAAGCACCGAGGTCAGAGGCCGACTGGCTGAAAGAGATGCATACCCAGACAGACAGACACTGAGCAGGAAGCAGAGGGCCTGGGAGAAGATGCAGGGGCATCTCTGACAGGGCTCACCAGTCTTTGGTGAGAATTGGGGCTTTCACCCCAAAAAGGGAGGCCCTGAGAACACTGGGCACAGATGAAACAGATATTGAAGAAAGGGTGGGGCGAGGCCGAGAGAGGGACAGAGAGAGGGTGGGGAAGGAGAGGGGAAGAGAGAGGGGCAGGGGCGGAGTGGGGGAGCCAGGGATGGAGAGGGGGAAAGCCGGGGACAGAAAGGGAGACCCGGGACAAAGAGGGGGAGACCCAGGGATGGGGAGAGGGGGAACCCGGGAACAGAGGACAGGGGAGAGCCAGGGATGGAGAGGGAGAGTCAGGGCAGAGAGAGGACAGAAGAAAAGTCAGAAAGGAGGCAGGAAGTGGGTCTGGGAGTGGGCAAGGGAGACAATGGTGTCAGAAGCTCTAGGCCACAGAGTGATCCATGGAGGCAGGTTGGAGATGGGATGCTCCACACTGGGCCTCACACCCAAAAGCGTGGAGGGGATCCCCTGGACCACGGTCCTGGATGCGGGGGGGTGAGCTCTAGGAGCCCCCTGCTTCAACAACCTTCTGACACCTTCCCCTTCTCCTCTACCCTAGAAACACGAGAAACCGAAGTATGTGCTGTGTGTGACCTTTTTGGAGGGTGGTGATGTGATCACCGGGGACTCTGGGGGGAACCTCTATGTCTGGGGCAAAGGTCAGTGTCACCCCTAACCCCCTTTGGCTGAGCCTTCCTCTGCCCCAGCTTGTGTGGAGCGTATGATAAAACAGTCTGAATCCTTACTTGCCTAATTCCCACGCCACCCTCCCATCAAGGCTCAGCTCTGGTATCCCCACCTTCATGAAATCTCTTATTCCCTACCCTTGTCCCCTGCAAATCCTGTGGTAGGGATCAAGTTTGAATGAAAAACAAATGAGCTGGTTAACCCAGGTGTGGGTGGATGGGTGGATGGATGGGTGTGTGGGTAGAGGGATGGTTTGTTCCAGAGCAGTGAATGAAGAATAAGGGAATGAGTGAATTGTCCTACTCAGTGAATGGAAGATTGAGTAAGTGAGTGCACTGTCCTCCTTGACGGCGAACGATGAGGTGAATGAGCAAGTGAATGAATGAATGGTTGTCCCAACCAGTGGGTTGGTGTGTTGTTGTCCCAGCAAAGGCCAACGGGGTGAATAAAAGCTTGCCCCAGCCTTTGCGTGAATTGTGAACAAAGAAATGAATGGGTTGTGCCGGCAGATGGACGGCATGAACCAATCAGTGAGTTTTTTGGCCTGGGTACGTTTGCTTTCATATACGTGATGCTCCTTATTCAAGGCTGCACTGAATATTATTCCCATTTCACAGATGAAAAACCATAGGCTCCTGGGGTGCCTGGCTGGCTCAGTAGAGCGTGTGACTCTTGATCTCCGGTTTGTGAGTTTGAGTCCCACTTGGGTGTAGAGATTACTTAAAAAAAAAAAGAAAGAAAGAAAATCTTAAAAACAAAACAAAACAAAAAAAGAAAGAAAAGGAAAAACCATAGGCTCAGAGAAGGGAAATGACCCAGCAAGTGGCCAAGCCAGGCACCCTGCCCCCCCGCACATGGGTATATGGGAGACAGGCCTGAGTCAGGTGTCTCTGTGACTGAGACTTAGTTGCCCCATCTCTAGTATGGGTATAATATTACCTCCATCACAGCATTGTTTGGAGCTTCCCTTGAGCTCAGACAGCTAAGAATAAGCTCTGAATCATTGGCGGTGTGTCTTTCCCAGCCGACTGTGAGTTCTCTGAGGGCAGAGACTGGGTCTGATTGATTTCCATATCCCCAGACCCACCCCTGGGTCTGTCCCATGGGGCTGCGGGGTGGGTGGAAAGACAAGTGGACAGGATGATGTATGTACATATGACACCACATCTGAGTTAAAGGATGGGGCCTGAGGAGGACTGTTTCTCTGAGTCCCTGTCTCAGCCTCCTCCCTCGTCCTTGGTCTGTAGTCTTGCCTCCTCGAATTCCATTTGTTCTCAACCAAGTGTAAATCGGACCCCATTCTCCTGCCAAACTCTTCCATTGCTCCCTAGTTCCCTCGAGACAACGTCCATTTTCCTCACTGAGGTCCTCCAAGGCCCCGCGTGGTCTGGCCCTGCCTTCCCTGGCCCCTTGCATGTTACATGTCATCACACCAGATTTCTTTTTGAAGATTTTATTTATTTATTATAGGGAGAGAGAGCATGTGCGTGCACGAGCAGGGGTGGGTGGGGGTGGAGAGGAAGAGGGAAAGAATCCCAAGCCGACTCTGTGCTGAGCATGGAGCCCAAGGCAGGGCTCAATCTCACAACCCTGAGATCAGGACCTGAGCTGAAACCAAGAGTCAGATGCTCAACCAACTGCACCACCCAGGCACCCCAGGCTAGGTTTGTTACAGTTCCCTAAATAGTGCGTGCTTTCTCGTCCTCTTTTCCCTTTGCACACCTTGTTCTTTCTGCCTACAGCACTTTTCCACCTTCTGTTCTCCTAGCTGACTCCTGCTCATCTTTTAGATCCTTGCTCAGCCATCTTCTCCTCCAGGAAGCCCACCCTGACCTACCAGGCTGGGTGTTCTCTATGGGATCCCACAGTCTCCTGGGTTTCCGCATCCTAGCCCCAACCACCTTGGGTTGCCACTGACTGGTAGTAGGTCTGTCTCTGAAATTGGACTGTGAGTCCCATGATGGCAAGATCTGACATTGTCTTGGTCACAACTGTGTCCCCAGTATTGCCCAGCATGAAGCTGGGCCCTGAGTATATTCAAGTAAGATAATTGTTGATTGAATAGGTTAATGGATAAATGAGTGGATGGTCAAAGGGACAGATGAGTGGATAGATGGGTAAATGGGTAGATGGATGGGAAAACAGATGGCGGATGTTTGGATAGACGGATGGATTGACAGGTGGATGAGAGTTGGATGAAAGAGGTGAATGGATGGATGAGAGTTGGATGAATGGGTGGGTGGATCAGTAGACAGGTGGATGGATGGATGAATGGGTGGATGGCTGGGTGGATGGATGGATGAATGGGTGGATGGATGGGTGGGTGGATGGATGAATGGGTGGGTGGATGGATGGATGGATGGGGGTAGATGGATGGATGGGTGGGTGAGGGGGTGAATGGATCAAAAGTGGATGGGTAGATGTTAGTTCAGATGGTTTAATGGATGGATGAGAAGGTATTGGAATAGATAGGTCGTGGGTGGGTGAATGGCTGAATGTAGAATTGAGCATTCAGGGTGCGCTCAGGGGCAGTACGGGGGCAGCCTCCCATGCTGATCCCTGCCCCTGGCCACCCCTCCTCACCCCCACAGGTGGGAACCGCATCACACAGGCGGTGCTGGGTGCCCACGATGGCGGTGTGTTTGGGCTCTGCGCCCTGCGGGACGGGACGCTGGTGTCCGGAGGGGGCCGTGATCGTCGGGTGGTCCTCTGGGGTTCCGACTACAGCAAGCTGCAGGAGGTGGAGGTGAGGAGGGGGAGAGGCTCCTATGAAGGTGAGGGGACCTCCCCCCACACACACCAGGGCTCCAGATAGACCCTCCTCTCCCCAGCTGGTCTCCCCCTACCCCTTCTCTGCGTGCGTCCTGCCCTCATCTGCCTCCACCCCCCACTCTCAGGTCCCAGAGGACTTCGGCCCGGTGCGCACCGTGGCGGAGGGCCGGGGAGACATGCTGTACGTGGGGACCACCCGCAACTCCATCCTGCAGGGCTCTGTCCACACGGGCTTCTCACTTCTCGTCCAGGTGAGTGCCTCTCCCACGTCTGCCCTCCTTCCCACGTCTCTCCATCTCTCTTCCCACTTTGATTTCTCACCACCTCCCTGCCCCATCCCTTTTCCTCTGGCCTGGCAAAGCCCACTCACCTTCCCTTTACCTGCACCCATAAACCCAACCCTGTCCCGGGACCCCCGCCCCAGAACTCCCTGTGGTCCAGCGAGTTACCTGCTGGCACACAGAGGGACCCCAGGACCCTACTGCAGCCATGCCACCCCCTGCCCCTCTGATCAGGGGTGCTGTCCATTTCTGTCGGTAAGTGCCCGGGCACGTGGTCCCACGGGCTGCACGCACCTTGGGCCACGCACCTCCCAGGTCCCAGCTCCCTGGATCTGGGAAGGCCCTGTGGAGTCTGCCCGTTTTTCTTCTTGCAGCTCGAATGCCCGCTCCTCCCTCCTGGCATGCCGAAACCCTACCCCACACCCAGTGAGCACCCCTTCCACCCACCCCCCCCGAGGGGCCGGATAGTATAGTATGGTGGTCGGGAACAGGAATTCTGCAGTGCGACTACCTGGGATCGAATCACCTCCCTGTCGCTCACTAGCTGTGTGACGTGAGGCAAGTGAGGAGCCTCTGTGCCTCCAGGAAATGGGCTAGTAACAGAGCCCATCTTCGTGGGCGTTTGTAAGGACCCATGAGTCCGTTCCTATTTAACATTTAGGATGGTGCCTGGCACAGAAGCCTTGGCCAAAATTACTCCTTGATCAGTGGTTCTGCTTCCTCCATTCCTTCCGTGCATTCTCCCTGTCCCAGGCTAGCTGAGATCCATGCTCCTGCTTTTAGATCTCCTTCTGGCTCTGGTCTCCATGGTGCATGAAGAAAAACAAGGGTTAGGGGAACTTTCTAGATGTCCCAAGGCCAAGAGGGGACCTTAGAGACCCCTAAAAACAGTATCAATATTACATATTGTTGATTATATAATTAATAGGTTAGTATATTATTAGAACTTTATTATTAACATTAATCGTTAAACTGATGTCAACAATTATCTCGTCACTCTTCATTGTTATTTCATAGTATATTAATAGGGTATGTTAATAATACTAATTATTAGTTTTATATAGTGCTAATTTCGTGAGCGCTTTGTACTAGCCTCGGACACTTTCCCATCCATGATTCGAGTGAGCACAGCAATGTCATGAGACACACATGGAGATGAGTCCCATTTTACAGAAGATTACACTGAGGATCCAGGGAGAAGTCACCTGACCTATCAGTCAGAGGGAGCTGAGGTCAGACTCCCCAGGCCAAGTACCCTCCATGGGATCTCACGGCCTTCTGGACACCACCTGACTCCCAGGGTCTAACTCCCACCCAGCATCTCTCTTGCTCCCCGCCACCCCCCCATGTACAAACTGGAGGATAGAGGTCTGGAGAGAGGGGCAGCATTTGCCTCGAACCACACACCGGGGCCGGGGGCTGCTCAGTCACAGCCTCCGGACACACTGGGGAAAG
>NC_138384.1:43639670-43679065 GCF_054177405.1 Leptonychotes weddellii
GCCTGCTTCTCCCTCTCCCACTCCCCCTGCTTGTGTTCCCTCTTTCGCTGTGTCTGTCACATAAATAAATAAAATCTTTAAAAAATTTTTTATTTATTTGACAGAGAAAGAGTTAGCGAGAGCAGGAACACAAGCAGGGGGAGTGGGAGAGGGAGAAGCAGGCTTCCCGTGGAGCAGGGAGCCCAATCCAGGACTCGATCCCAGGACTCGATCCCAGGACTCGATCCCAGGACTCGATCCCAGGACTCTGGGATCATGACCTGGGCCGAAGGCAGACGCTTAACGACTGAGCCACCCAGGCGCCCCTGCCTTTGTCTTACTTTTGTCTTTCTCTTTTATTCTCTGTGCCTCTGACCCTCTCCTTTGTTTCCCCCACAGTGGCTACAGGCTTTGTCCTCCGCCAGTGTGGCAGTGATGGCCAATGGGGATCTTGGAGAGATCATTCGCAGTGTGAGAACCCAGAAAAGAATGGGGTCTTTCAGGTAAGAAGCAGTGAGGGATTCAGGTCAGGATGTGCAGGGAGAGATGAAAAGGCAGCCGCCTCAGGCTGAGCCTGAAACCCCTTGTACTATTCAAGACTCTAGGTTCCAAGTGATAAAACCCAACTTAAACTTGTTGGGTGGAGGAAAAAAGAGAAATGTATTGACTTCTGTGATTGAAAAGTGTAAGGTAACAGCTTCAGGCACAGCTGGATCTAGGTGCTCAAATGATGTTGTTGGGAGTCTTTTTGTCTCTCACCACACCATGACTTTGTTTTTCTCTGTGCTGGGCTCATCTTTTCTGTGGGATGGAAAGTGTGGTCCTCATTAATTAGCACCAGGCTCACATCCTACCAACCAAGCAAGACTGTGGGGAGACTGAACTGTGTTCTTAATAGCTCTAATGTAATGTCCCAGGACTGATACCTTGGGCCATGCCTCCACCCTGCACTAATCACTGTGTATGTGTGTGTCTCTGTGTGAGTAGGGGGTTATATAGAATGCTCTGATTGGCTGGTCACATGCTTGGCCCTGGACTGAGGGGTGGAATCAGCCAGTCAGCCCCAGTCAAGCAAGGGTAGTTGGATCCCCAAGAGAAAACTGGGATGCTGGGCAGGAACAAAAAGCAGGGTCCCTTTCTGGTCCTGGGCGGGGGGGAAAGCATTGAACTGTGTTCCTGTGTCCTCCTACCCTCCTGCACCCCCCTACCCCGACCTAGGATCAAAAGCTGATTTTGGAGCGGATGCAGGTCATGTACACCGTGGGCTACTCCCTGTCCCTGGCCACACTGCTGCTAGCCCTGCTCATCTTAAGTTTCTTCAGGTGAGACCTCCAGCCTTGAGTCACAGCTGCAGAGCCTGGGCCTCAGTTTGCCCAGTAAGATGGGGTGGTCAGGCTTCACTAGTGACAAGCATCTAATGGTGGTTCTGTGGGAAGGGCGGGGAGGTGACTTAAGGGGATCTGTGTGGCCAAGGACAGGTAGGTATCCACGGGTCCCCAGACTGCATCCCCAATCCCCTAGGACGCTGCGCTGCACTCGCAACTACATCCACATCAACCTGTTCACATCTTCCATGCTGCGGGCAGCGGCCATCCTCACCCGAGACCGTTTGCTACCTCCACCTGGCCCCTACCCTGGGGACCAGGCCCCTGTCCTGTGGAACCTGGTGAGTAGCATCCTTCTCTTTCTCAAATTGGGATTCTGCCTCCTCTGGTGGGGCCAAGAAGTTCCCAGTCCATTTACTACTTTCTACACTATCAACAGTTTATCTCTCTTGACCTCTCCAAACACATTTGGAGAGGGGCCCTCCCAACTCAGCCTCCTCCATCACCCACCCCATCACCTCCTATGTGAGATTTTCCCCTTGCTTAGCTCTCATTATCTCACCCGTCCCTGGACTTCTCCACCAATGAGAGAGTCCCCTACTGGAGGTGGGGCGTGGCAGGATGGGAGGGGATTTGGTAGATACCAATTTGTTGTTACTGCCAAACTAAGGTGGGGGAGGCTAGAGGCTGGGGGCCCAGGTGAGAAAAACTTTCAGGTAGCCAGTTGGGCCATGTCGATTGTGAAGAAGCTATGGGGTGGGGGAGTCCCTGTGCTGGCTGGACAAGGGTGACGGGGTGGGAGAAACTTTTTGACAGGTGAAGTAGTTGAGTTCAATTTTTAGAAGGCGATGGGGTGGGAGAGGCCATATTTGGGGGCCATGGGGTGGGGGAAACTGATAGCAAGATGGAAGATACCAATTGTTAAAGAGGTAAAAGCGGGACAGCTCACAGGGGGAAGAGAACAGAAGAGAGAAATCAATCACAGACACCATCCTCTAGTGATGCAGAGCGGGAAGTGAATAGTGGACGGCAGGAAATGGAGGTGGAAGGACGGCTTGGGGACACCCTGAAGGCCCTGACTGCCCCCTCCCCCTGTCCGGCCACCCCCTAGGACCTAGCTGCCTGCCGCACGGCCCAGATCGTGACCCAGTACTGCGTGGGTGCCAACTACACTTGGCTGCTGGTGGAGGGTGTCTACCTACACAGTCTCTTGGTGCTTGTGGGAGGTTCCGAGGGGGGCCACTTCCGCTGCTACCTGCTTCTCGGCTGGGGTGAGCCCCGACCCTGTCCCCTGCCCAATCCGGCGCGCCTCCACTCCCTCGACTCCCCAGCTGGTCTATCTCAGGGGGTCTCCTCCCCTCTCTGGGCTTCTGCCTCCCCACCCCGGCGGCGGGGGAAATTCCACGGGTCTTGGGCCTGGCGGGGCCCGTGCGCGTGCTGACAGCTGCGGCGGGGTGGGGGGCGGGGTCGGGGTCTGCACAGGGGCCCCCGCGTTTTTCGTCATTCCCTGGGTGATCGTCAGGTACCTGTACGAGAACACGCAGTGAGTCTTGGGGTCTGGGGTGGGGCCTGGGAGGCGGGCGGAGCTTTGAGGGACTCGGGCGGGTTGTGATGGAAAGGTGGGGAGGTTCGGAGGGTACATAGGGACTGGGAAGGGGTGGGTGGGATCTAAAGGAATGGGGAGCTAAGAAAGAGTGTGCTCTGGAAGGGGGCGAGATGGGGGCGGGGCCTGGATAGTAGCGGGGCGGGGCTTTAAAGGAACGTGAGTGTGGCATTAAGGAGAGTGGGCGGAGCTGGCGAGAGAGGGTGCGTGATCCTCTGAATCCAGGGGTTTTTCTCTTAGCTCTACTCCCCCTCTCCCCAGGTGCTGGGAGCGGAATGATGTCAAGGCCATTTGGTGGATCATACGCACCCCTATCCTCATGACCATCTTGGTACGGCCAACCCTGAGTCCTCCAGGCCACCCTCTGGAATTTCCCACCCTGGGAAACGGGGCGCCACCCTCTGTCCCCCAGGACAGGATGGGGCTGGCTCAGCCTCTATCTCTCCCTGCAGATTAATTTTCTCATCTTTATTCGCATTCTTGGCATCCTTGTGTCCAAGCTGAGGACGCGACAGCTGCGCTGCCCGGACTACCGCCTGAGGTGAGGGAGCCGGACCGGGATGGAGGGAAAGGGGCAGGGTGCAAAATGGAGGACCTGGGGCTGCGGGACCACTGCCACCCTCTACCCTCAGGCTGGCTCGCTCCACGCTGACGCTGGTGCCCCTGCTGGGCGTCCACGAGGTGGTGTTTGCTCCGGTAACAGAGGAACAGGCCCGGGGTGCCCTGCGCTTCATCAAGCTCGGCTTTGAGATCTTCCTCAGCTCGTTCCAGGTACTAAGGCACTAAGGCGGGGTGCAAGGGCTACACCCTTCGTCCTGGGGCCCTCTTCCCCAGAGGGGCAGGGGGTCTGCAATTGTCCACTGATGCGGGCACTGAATGGGGTGTGAACATGTTCACATGTTCATTCGTACATTTCTGCGCAAAACACTGAGCTAGCTCTGTCCTGAGCTGGGGAGGCAGCAGGGAGCAAGGGAACAGACCAGGCAGCCTCAGCAGACTGCCACCTAGTGAAGATGGAGGGCTTTGCAGCCCGGGTAGGGCTAGGGCCAAGTTCAGGTTCTGCCACTTCGCAGCTCTGTGGCCTTCACCTAGGGTGAGGTAAATGAGGTGCTTACAGTGCAAAATGTAAGGAGGCACTCCAAAATTTAAGGCCAACCCTGCACTTGCCTGCCAGACCCTAGTTGCCATACTGCTTTTTCTTGTCGGGCCTCAGTTTCCTCATCTCTAAGTTGGAACAATACTAATCTCACCTCACAAGGCTGTTCATTCACTAAATTCAGCAGAAATGTACTGAGCTCTTACTGTGTACCAAGCACTATTCTGGGCCAAGAACCAAATGGTCCCTACCCTCTAGTGGGAGAGACAGATGCTAAACATGCTATGTAAATAAAATGAACAGAGTGTCAGATGGAGAGATGTGCCTAGAAGCTGGGGGGTGGGGGAAAGAGAGCAGACAAGATATAGAGCTGTAGACAGGGGGTAAAGGCCTCACTGAGAAGACACTGGAGCAGAGACCCGGAGGTGAGGGAACAAGCCAGGCAGATATTTGGGGGAAATGTTCCAGGAAGAGAAATATCAAGTGCAAAATCCCTGATATCCAACATGCTTTGGGCGGTGGGAGCCAGAGGGAGCAAGGGGGAGATTGGACAGAGAGGTGAGGTACCCGGGCAGATCCTTGGGCCAAGTAAGTACCTTGGCTTTTCCCTGAGGGAGCTGGGAGCCACGGGAGCAGAGGGATGTGATCAGAGTTAGATTTTTTTTTAAAGATTTAATTTATTTACTTGACAGAGAGAGACACAGCGAGAGAGGGAACACAAGCAGGGGGAGTGGGAGAGGGAGAAGCAGACCTCCCGCGGAGCAGGGAGTCCGATGCGGGGCTTGATCCCAGGACCCTGGGATCACGACCCGAGCCGAAGGCAGACGCTTAATGACTGAGTCACCCAGGCGCCCCCAGAGTTAGATTTTTAACAGGATCATGGAAATTAATAATAAGATTTGTAAGATTTTAACATAAATAACTGATTTGTATTATCAAGTAATTTATTAGTAATTATATTTTATAGAAGTTTATATGTAAAATGTATACTTAAAGATAATTCTTAAAATTAATTTATTAATAATATGTAATATATATAACAAAGTTATAACAAGCTTAAGAATAAAGTTTAACGCGGGGCGCCTGGGTGGCTCAGTCGTTAAGTGTCTGCCTTCGGCTCAGGTCGTGATCCCAGGGTCCTGGGATCGAGCCCCACCTCGGGCTCCCTGCTCCGCAGGGAAGCCTGCTTCTCCCTCTCCCACTCCCCCTGCTTGTGTTCCCTCTCTCGCTGTGTCTCTCTCTGTCAAATAAATAAATAAAATCTTAAAAAAAAAAAAAGAATAGTTTAACGCTATGTGCCAGGCATTCCAGCTTCTTGCATATTACCTCAATTTTCACAACCACCACTCTATTATGACCCCATTTTCCAGATGAAGAAACTGAGGCACAGAGGGGATAAGCCCTTGCCCAAGTGGGTCAGGAAGTGGGGAAGCGGTTCTCCTATCTAGGTAGCCCACCTCCAGGGTCCCCTGTTAACCCTCTTATTGCTCAGTAAACCTGGGAGGGCAAAGGGGGGTCCAGGGAGAGGGTGATTGAAATGGTCTCGGACCAGGGTGGCGGCAGCCGAGGTGGTCTGGGACCTGCTAAGGGCCCAAGCTCACTCAGGGGGTGTCTGCGATCCTGCCCCCACTCTCGATTTAACCCCCGCGCCTCCTCCCGGCAGGGCTTCCTGGTCAGCGTCCTGTACTGCTTCATCAACAAGGAGGTAGGGACAGCGCCGGCTCGCCGCCCGCGCCCTCTGGCGGCCGCGCAGGGAACGGCCGGGAGCGCAGGGAACGTTCTGAGCCCCGTCGCATTGCAGGTGCAGTCGGAGATCCGTCGCTGCTGGCACCGCCGTCGCCTGCGCCACAGCCTCGGGGAAGAGCAGCGCCAGCAGCCCGAGCGCGCCTCCGGGACCCTGCCCTCGAGCTCAGGCCCCTGCCGGGTCGCCCCTGACCGCGGCCTGTCCTTGGGGACCCTCCCAGGGCCTGGGGACGAGGCCAGCCGGGTCTCGGAAAGTTACTGCTAGGCAGCGGGGATCCTGTGTCCATTCGAGATCGCACGTATTTATTGAGAGCCTACTGTGTACCAGGCCCAGTGTGGAGGGCGCTGGAGAAACTGGGGTGCGGTGGGAGGGGGGAAACAAGGTCCCCGTTCTCCTAGAGTTCACAGTTCACAACTGGGGGAGCAGCAAAGACAGAACATCACGTTAGACACACACTGTGGAATGGCTAATGAGGAAAAATTAGAAGGGAGCCTAGGGTGGTCCAGGAGGGCATCTCTGAGGAGGTGACACTTAAGCCCATGCCTGCAAGGGGTGAAGGAGACCGCTTTGGGAAGAAGATTCTAGGCAGAAGGAACCGCATCTGCAAGGGCAGAAAAGCTTGGTGCTGCCTGAGGAAAAGACAGGAACAGACGGTGCCATGTGATGGAACAGATTACTGGGGGGGCAGGAGAGGCAGCTGCGGAAGGGTGTGAAGTGGTCAGACTCTGGCGCTGCTCTTCTAAAGGTAGAACTGAGGATTTGCCACCGTTTCGCACGAGGGAAGTACAGCAAGAGAAGTCAAGGAAGACTCCTAGGTTTGGGATGATGGCAAGAGAGGGAGATGGGGTTCAGGGTGGGGAGAGCCAGGAGTGCTCTTGGGACATGTCAGCCTGGGGAAAAGGCCCTGGAGCTCACAGGAGAGGTGAGAGATGGAAAGAGAAATATGGGGCAGCACTGCGGGGGGTGGGGGGGCAGAAAGGAGGACTTGGTGTGTAGACTAAACAGGAGCCATTCAGGGCAGGACTCAGAGGAACTGGGAGAACTGGGGAGAAGCTGACAGCCTGGATGTGGACCACCTGTACACACACAAGACTCTCACTCCTAAATCCATCCCTGACTCAGATCTACACTTAGATTCAGTTAGTACCTGGGTGTTGTTTTCCTTAGGGTCCCCAGCCCCCTGGACAGATGTGCCCCATAGCCCCTGAGGAGAGTCCTTCAAGCATGGGGTTGTGCTGGGCCCCCCTCATGGGTTTGGGGGGGTGCTCTAAGGCACGGGCCTTGTAAATCAAGCATGTATTTTTGTGTATGGGAGGTGGGTGGGAGAACCATCTTGGCCAGGCCATCAGGAGAAACGAGAGGTGGGCTGCCTGCCCGTGGTGGCCTTGCAATCTCTTCAGCCACGTGTTGCCACAAGAACACGGGACGCTATGCCACCACTGTCCCCCATGCCTAAGAGAAACCCCTATTGGGATTGTTCATGTGATCTCCCGATACTTAACTATTTACAGTGTATGCAATTAAAATTATGTGTATGTGCCAAACATTTTCTGAGGGTTGCTTCTCTAAAAGGTAGTGTAGGCATAGTAAGACTGCAGACACCAGCCTGGTCCAAACTTAGTTTGGGTACTTATTAGCTGTGTGACTTGGGAGAAATTCCCAACTTCTCTGTGCCTCAGTTCCCACTTCTGGAAAAATGGGTATAGTGATGGTGTCTACATCCTATGGTTCCAAGATTCCGGTGAGTTATTCTTAGGGTAGTTCCTGGTGCACGGTGCATGCTTTTCCTGCAATCTCTGCTTTCGCTTTCACGCAATGAAGGAAGAGGTGATTAGAAACCATTTAGGCAGGGGTGGGCGAAGACGGGAGGAAATTCAGACTGATGCCAAGCAGGGTGCCTGAGGCTGAAATTTCTGCTGCCAGCCCGCAGGGCGGGGAAAACCAATTCCCACTTCTTGGGGAGGCTAGGTCAACAAGAAGGGGGAGGCAGGGCAGGGATCTGAAGCCAGGACTGATTCCAGCGCTTGTGCTGTCCCAGCTCCTGCACAAGAACTGAATCCTTGCAGGGGCGGGGACCGGGGCAGGAGGGTCTCCTGCAGCGGCACCATTGCCCCCCACATTACAGATAACTTGGCTCCATTATTTCCTGAGTGACCCTGGGCAAGTCACTTACCCTCTCTGGGCCTCAGCTGTCTCATCTGTAAGATGGATGACTCTGGTATCTACCCACCAGATAACTGTTCCCATTAGATGTGGGCCACTCAGTAAACATGCACCTTTAGCACCTCACAGCTGTCGCCGTGTGTCAAGCCTTCTCCTCCTACAGGGCCCCTTGCTCTGTCACTAATGGACTCACGGAATAACTCAGGATGTGCCTTCCGCAACTCAGTGTATCAAACATCTCATTTTATCCTGATCTGAGGCCTGCAAACTCCTGCACCCACCTGGGGTTTGGTCTTATCTGGAGAACAGAGTAAGAGATGCAAGCAGAGATAGGACACAGAGACATGGGTGGGGGAGAGCACAATGTGTGCGCATCAGAGCAAGACCAGGATCTTCCTTACCCCCCCCCAATAAGCCAGCCTCCTCCTTTCCCACCTCTATCTCCCCACATTTGTCAGAGAATTTCTCCCAGGGGTAATGAAGCTGTAATTTGAGGCCAGTGGAGCTCAGGGTTAAGCCCCAGGCTCTGGCGCAGGGTGGAGTTGAATTATACCATCACCACTTCCTGGCTGGGTAGCCCCGGGGAAGTGCTTGCCCCTCTTTGTACCTCAGTTCCCTCCTCTGGAAATGGAGGTCATCATTAACAGTGTCTGTTCACGGTGGCTGAGAGGAAGTCTGATCAGCACAGAGGCTGGGGCCTGGCACCCTAACAGCTCGGCAGGTGTTAGCCGCAATCGCTACCAGTATTTGGGTACTGGCCGCTCCAACTAGATCCTCCTCCTCCTCCTCCTCCTCTCAGTGAGGGCTGGTCAGGGCTCTCCTGGGTGCTGCGGGGCCCCCAGCAACACTGCAACACAGACCTGGCAGAGAGGAGGCACTTGGGGGGCTGTTTCCTGACTGAACAAATGGAGAAAAAGACTGCAAGAAGTTCTGAGCTAGACCTCAACTTACTGAGAGAGGGACAGAGGGAGGGAAGAGAGAGAGATGCAAGAGAGAGACACAGTGATGAAGAGAAGATAGAAAAGATTAGGAAAGGAAAGGGAGCTCTCTGTATCCACCCCATTCGCTTCACAGATGGGGAAAGTGAGGCCTGGGAGGGGCAGAGAGGTCCTGACCCCAGCACCCGGCCCCACACCCAGCTGCCTCCCTTCCCCAAGTCTGCCCTGCTTGCAAGGCTCTGGGAACAGACAGATGCCAGTAGAAAAAACACAGGACTTTATTATTCCCATTACAAAGGGCAGGTCTTCGCAGGATGAGGGCGGGAAATCTGATGGTGGAGAGGAGGCCCCTACTTGCCGGCGATGAGCGGGTTCCGCAGGACCACGATGACCGAGTCCCCGCGCAGGAACATCTTGGAGATGTAGCGGTCCTTGTTGACTGGCTTGGACTTCTTCTTGCCCTTGCCGCTCTTGGGGACCTCGGTCCACATCTCCTTCACATTCTCCAGCACCATGTTGCAGTGCCTGGGGCGGGGGGAGGCACCGGGAGTGAGGGGGGAGCCTTCCGTCCGCCCCTCTTCCAGCAGCACCCACAGACCCAGGACCAGGACAGCTGGGGCTCCCATACCACCTCCACCAGTCCTCAGGTTGAGGCTTGGGCAAAGAACTTCACCCCTCTGGGCCCCAATGTCCTGCTCTCTAAAATGGAGCCATTCCCAGTGCCCCCATAGGGCTGCTGTGAAGCTCAATCAACACGGCATTCTTGTAAAGACTTAGAACAGGGCCCTGGTCCAAGGTAAAGGTAAGCAAAATGCGTCTGCTTGTGTTTCTTAATTCCAAGTACTTCTGAAGGCATCAGCAGGGGAGCTGCTTCTCTCTGCGGAACCAGAGGCCCCTGGGGCCTATGCGGGTACACGACGCCTCCACTACAGTCCTGCTTGGTCCCTGTCTCCTCAGGGTGCCAGGTGGACGCATGTGAGGACAGGATGGATTAACTCACTCCACAAGCACTTGCAATGAATACAGCAAAGAAGCAAAGAGAGGATAACCCTGCCCTGATGGGGTCTGCATTCTAGTGAGGAGAGAAGAATGCTAAGCAGTCAACAGACTGACCTGAAACACTTGTCAAATTACGTTACCTGCTACGAAGAAAAATTAAAGCCAGGTGAAGGGACAGAAGGATAGAAGGAAATGTTACCGAGTGGCAAGAAAAACAGAAAATAGTTAAGAGCAGGGAAGCTCTATGCCTTGCTATGGAGTAATATCCACAAGAAGCTACTGAGTGACAAATGCCAAGTATTCGAGGAAAGTGATTCTCTTGAGGGGAAGAAGGCGGGTAGGAGAAGCATCGATACCCCCCACTTGCTTGTACAATACAGAATCCTGGAAGACATGCAGAGATAGGGGGCGGTGGGGTGACCTGGGTAGACTGGGAACAGGCTGGATGGAAAGTTTTCATCAGACTGCTATTACTGTTTTTGGAATCCTGTGAATACATTAGCAATTCAGAGAAAAATAAGTTTAAAAAAAAAAAAAAGTAGCATACCAGTATAGAAACATTTCCAAGATATACTGTTAAGTGAAAAAGCCGAGGTCTAAAACTGTGTGATGTGCCCTTAGCAGTGATTTAAAAATAAAGAAAAGCACCCTCCTCCGTCTGTTGGTCTGATGTCACGTAAGGAGACAGACCTAAGGAATTCGCCATGGAGGGATTCCTGGGGAGGGCCACTGGTGGGCAGGGAGCAAAGACTTGCTCTTCATTGGGTGCTTTTGTTTCTTTTGAATTTTGTCTCAATTGCATGCACTGCTCACCCAAGAAAGTAACATAATTAACACAGTAAGTAAGGGGGTTAAGAATGCTTTAGTGGACCTGCAGGGATGTTCTCAGACCACTGACACACTGTGAAAAACAAAATGCAGAAGAGCAGCACATGAAAGATTCAATCTTAAAAACAATTAAATTGGGGGCGCCTGGGTGGCTCAGTTGGTTAAGCGACTGCCTTCGGCTCAGGTCATGATCCTGGAGTCCCTGGATCGAGTCCCGCATCGGGCTCCCTGCTTGGTGGGGAGTCTGCTTCTCCCTCTGACCCTCCCCCCTCTCATGTGCTCTCTCTCATTCTCTCTCTCAAATAAATAAATAAAATCTTTAAAAAAAATAAAAAAATAAATAAATAAAAATTAAATTTATGATATGATGACATGTCAATTAGACCTCAAAAAAGCTGTTAGCTAACACCACAGAGGAGCCCCTGGATATGTGTGAGAGTCAAATGTGGCAGGATACATATTAGGGTGGGAGGCTGGGTAGGGTGGAGAGGTGGGAGGCTGATGTGGGGGCAAGAAGCAGCAGCTAGGGGAAAAGGAAAGAATCACCTTAAAAAAGAGTGTGTGTGTGTGTGTGGCGGGGGGGGCGCCTGGGTGGCTCAGTTGGTTGAGCGGCTGACTCTTGGTTTCAGCTTGGGTCATGATCTCAGATCATGAGATCGAGCCCCGCCTCCGGCTCCGTGCTCAGTGCAGAGTCGGCCTGAAGCTCTCTCTCCCTCTGCCCCTCCTCCCCAAATTAAATACAATAAATCTTACAAAAAATGTGTATACACACACACACACACACGCACGCGCGAATAAACCACCACTTAACTGTGCTCTTACTAAGTGCCCACGCCCCTCTCCTAAGCACGAAGCCAGCAATCCTCACTGCATTTCACCCCCAGGAGGTAAACACTGGTGTCACCTCCAGCTTCCAGAGCAGGACACCGGGTACAGTGGGATGACATTTTGGAAGTGGCAGATCCCGTGTTCAAATCCAGGTCTATCTGCCTCCGTGGGCTCGGCACTTCCTGTTCTCGTTCTCATTCTTGAGAAGAAACTGAGCCTCAGAGTGCAAAGACTTATTCCTGGTCACATAATAGCTTGTGGCAAAAACACTGTAGCCTTACGCTTCGCCACACTATTTCCCAAATGCTAACTGAAGGCTGCAGGTTATATGTTTACTGAGCATTTATCATCTTATCTACTGAGCCAAGTACTCTTCCTACAGAAATACTTAACCCTCACAACTGTCCTACAAGGGGTATTTTCTTTTTTAAAGATTTTATTTATTTATTTGACAGAGAGAGACACAGCGAGAGAGGGAACACAAGCAGGGGGAGTGGGAGAGGGAGAAGCAGACTCCCCGCTGGGCAGGGAGCCCAATGCGGGGCTCGATCCCAGGACCCTGGGATCATGACCTGAGCCGAAGGCAGACACTTAACGACTGAGCCACCCAGGCGCCCCTTCTTTTTTTTTTTTTTTTTAAGATTTTATTTATTTATTTGACAGAGAGATAGTGAGAGCAGGAACACAAGCAGGGGGAGTGGGAGAGGGAGAAGCGGGCTTCCGGCAGAGCAGGGAGCCCAATGCGGGACTCGATCCCAGGACCCTGGGATCATGACCTGAGCCAAAGGCAGAGGCTTAACGACTGAGCCACCCAGGCGCCCTATGAGGGATATTTTCATGACACCCGTTTTGCAGACAAGGAAACTGAGGCCCAGAGAGGAATAACCACTTGCTGTTCCCTCTGGCCAAAACACTCGGACCCTAGCTTGCTCCTTCATCGTATTTAGGTCTGTTCATCATTGCCTCTTCCTATGGGGCCTCTTGCATTCCAGTTTAGGACAGCACCTCCTTCCCAGCACTCCATACTCCTACTTGGCTTTTCTTTCCTTTTTTTTTTTAAAGATTTTATTCACTCAAGATAGAGAGCGAGCAAGAGAGAGCACGAACTGGGTCCGGGCAGAGGGAGAGGGAGAAGCAGACTCCCCACTGAGCAGAGAACCTGACATGGGGCTCAATCCCAGGACCCCAGGATCAAAAGCAGATGCCCACCAACTGAGTCACCCAGGCGCCCTTGGCTTTACATTTCTTATGACAAGTTATGTATGTGCTTGCTGTCAGCTTCCCTACCTACGGCATAAGCTCTCTTAAGTATAGGACCCATCTTTGTTTTAGTCACTGCTGTGTCTCTGGAGCCTAAAAAAAAGTACTGGGCATGGGTACTCTATGTTGTAACTGCAAAAACTGATTAAGAGCTTCCTGTGTGCCAGATGCTGTACTTCTAATGACTTTATTACACGTCAAATGTATTAAGTCACTGAATCTTAGCAACCACCAGAACTAGTGCCACTGTATGGAAGAGATAAAGTTACCTGCTGAAGGTCACCTGGCTGCTAAGAGGCAGAGCTGGAAAATGAATCCAGGAAGCCTGGCTCCCAAGTACATGCCCAGCACTACTGTACTGCACAGCTGGAGGGACCACAAGATACTGTCACACCTTGAGGTCTGAAGGCGCTTATGCCCCAGGACTCTGAAAACCTTGTATTCAGGCTCCTCACACTGGAGCTAGGACCACATCTCCAGGCTCGGACAGAACACCTTCCAGGACCCAGGCACTCACCTGTCGAAGGCCTTCACGCGGCCCAGGAGCTTCTTGTTGTTGCGGCAGTTGATGAGCACCTGGGTGTTGTTCTTGACTGACTGCGTGAGCACAGAGAGCGGACCTGTGTTGAACTCTTCTTCTTCCCGCTTCTGCAGCTCCTCTGGGGTCATCTCACTCTTGGGCTTGTTGAGGAGGCTCCTGAGTGGGCAAGCATGGAACCCACAGGTGAGAGGGCCCAGCGCTGGAGCGTGCGTGGTCACATGACCTTGCACTTGGGTGTCTCCCCAACCCTTCCCCAACACATCCACCCTCCTGCTCAGGCCCTCTTGCTTGGCATCACCACTTGGATGCTTAATAGATGTTTCCAACCTTACACATCCTCAGTTGAGCTCCAGATCTCCCAACCACCCCAACCTACTCCATCCACAGCCTTCCTCATCTCCATCCTTCTAGTTCCTTGAGCAAAAATTCTGATACCAACTTGACTCCTCTCTCTCACATCCTGCATTCCATCTGTCAGCAAATCCTGTCATCTGCCTCTAAAATATACCCAGAATCTCACCATTTCTTACCATGGCCTAAACCTCCATCACCTCTCTCCTAAGAGGCTTATTTGTCTCCCTGCCTCTGCCCATGCTCCCCGACGGGTCTATTCTCCAGAGGAGTCCCAGAGGTTGTATCAAACCTAAGTCATATCTTCTCATGCTCTGAAACCCTCCCATGGCTCCCATCTCTGTGTAAAAAGTAAAATCCAAAGTTTTTACAATGCCCTGCATCTGTCCATCCCTCTGTTCCAGCCAGTGGCCTCCTAGGTGGTCCTTTAAGATATTAGGCAAACTTTCACCTTGGGCCTCTCCATTTGCTTTCCCTCTGTCTGGATACCACCCCAGTTATCTTTGTGGTTCTCCCGCTCTTCAGGTTTTTGCTCAACTGTTGCCTTCTCAGTGTGTCCTGCACTGGTTATTAAGTTACTCTCTCTCAAAACTGGCATTCCCCATTATTTTTACCCTGCTCTATTGTTTCCTTACTCACAGCTCTGGTCACCTAACATTATGTTCTACATGTTTATTATCAGTGTATTCATTGCCTGCCTTTTCCCACCCCATAAGCTGCAGCAGGGGAGTTTTTTTTCTTATGGGGCGGGGGTGGTATTCACTGATGTATCCCACGTGTCTAAAGCAGTGCCCCATACGGGAGCGATAAATAAATACTTGCTGAGTGAATACATCAATCAGGAAAATCATTTCGATGACTCGTGAGCCGAAAAAGTCGCGAATGAGGTGGAAAGCCAACCGTCTCCAGCTCAAATGGTCCGGATAAGTCCCGTACCTCAAACCGTTATTTCTAAAACTCCGCATTCCCCTTTCCCAGGTTCTTTCCTTCCCCTTAAAATCCATTTCAGTCAGACTATTTATCTGGGAAATCCCAGCCCATTAACTGGTAAAACTGCCTTCTCACTCGAACTCAGGATCCGTCAAAGGCCCCATGCCCGTCCTCAAACTCGTCAGGAGAAAGATGCGTACTTTACCCCTACAATCTCTGCCCTCGCCCCGCCTCTGCGCACCACCGGTAAGCGGCCACATTTACGCCCTCAACCCCACTCCCGCAGCCAAAGCCTAGCCCGGCCTCACATGGTGATAGTGCCTGCGGTCCCAGATCAGCGCCGTCTCCTCCGCGTTGCTGCCGCCTCTGAAGACAGAGCGACAGGCGGGACTTCCGTTTCCTGCGGCCCACTTCCGTCGGCGCCTGCGCAAGCCCAACCTGTGGGGGGCGTGGCCTGTTACCATAGCGACCCGCCCAGCCCAGCGCAGAGGTGGGGTAGAAGCATTGCGTAGTAGTTCAAGGTCTTTCAGGACCATACGGGGCAGATATTCACGATTATGGAGAGAAGAAGAAAACGGATTCGACTCAAATCATTTCGTTGTAGAGCGGCACAGGCTGAAAGAGGGAAAGGACACCCCATTCCAAATGCCCGCCGGCCCTGCCTTCGGGGGCGCGGCTTCCGCGAAGCCAATCGGCTCCTCGGTTCAGGGACGGACACCGCCCCTTTTCCTTCAGGGTCTGTTCTATTACGTGTCTATTGATCTTTCCGACTCCGAGTAACCAATCCTTTGCCTTTACACGGGAGAGGCGTGGACCTGTGCCTAGGTCCAATGTTTTCCACGATCAAACATTTCTCACTGGCTTCCTTTCCTCCGCTGAGACGGAGCCTACCCCTTTCGCGCTCCCTTTTGGGGGTTGTGCAACCCTCAGGGGAACCAACCCTAAAAGCCCCAGGGAGACAAGAAGGCGTGTTCTCGGAACGAGAGTCCCCATTGGCTTTACTGATCGAGGAAGTGTGGGATGGTGCAGCCTCTCTTATTGTTCATTGGTCCGGTGATTCCATGGGGTGGGATTTGGCTGGGCCTAAACTATCCGCGGTCCGGGACCGGTTTCTGGGCGAAGCTGCCATGCCTTCCGGGGGCCGCGGGCGGTCCCGGCTGCGGCTCGGGGAACGTGGCCTCTTGGAGCCACCCTCACCGCCCAAGCGCCGCCTGCTCCCGCGGGCGCACTTCTTGCCCCTGCTTCTGCTGTCCCTGGCCGTGGCCTCGGCGTTCTACACCATCTGGAGCGCCTGGCACCGCCAGACTGAGGAGCTGCCACGGGGCCGGGAGCTGCGGGTGAGGCCGGGCAGGGGCACGGGCACCGCGGGAGCCCTCATTCCCCGCCTCGCCTTCCCTGAGGTCTCAGGTTGACGTGGCTGTATCGTATGGCTCTAGCCGCAGGTGCTGCGGTCTCCATCGTTAGAGCGCATGCTCGTTGCTAACGAACTGAGGCTTCGGGCTTGTTCTGCAATAGGTGGTTCTCCCTAAGAGGAAGGGTCTGGAGTAGTAAGACTTGGGAGTTCTGGGTTCCAATCTGAAAGACAGCTATTTGGAAGAGTCCTTCCTCTGTCTCGGCCTTGATTTCCCCATCAGGATTGGGGTGGGCTGGAGCTGATGGGCTTAGAGGGACTCTTCCTGAGTCCCTCGGCTGGAGGCTCGAATTAGGAAGAAGAACCGGGGTTTCTTAGGGGCGATGGCGTCTGGGTTAGGGTCGGAATGGGGGTTGCTCTCACACTCGGCTCTTCTCTTCCCTATCCTACCCCCTCCCAAGGGCCGGTTGATCGGAAGCCTCCCCGAAGCTCGGCTGCGGAGGGTGGTGGGGCAACTGGACCCACACCGTCTCTGGAACACTTATCTGCGCCCCCTGCTGGTTGTGCGGACCCCGGGCAGCCCTGGCAATCTCCAAGTCAGAAAGGTAAAGGGCCCCACCTCCAACCCCTGACCCGCAGCCTGCCAGGGAATAGGAAATAGGCATTCTGCCCAAGATACCCCAAGCAGCTAAAACGCAGAACTGGGGCTCTGACTGGAGCTAATCTGAATCTAGAATCCCACGTTGGTAACCACTAGGCTGTATTGCCCTTCATACTCCCCCCAAAAGCTTACTGTGTGCTAGGCAACAGCTCTATGAGGTGAGCACTGATGTAATCCTCACTATGCAGATGGAAATTGAGGACCGGAGCAGTTAGGCATTTTGCCTGAATCCCACAGCTAATAAATGGTATACCTAGGGTTTCAACCCAAATTTCAGATTGGTTCCAGAGCTGGCACAATGACATCTCTATATCGCTTCCCAGAAAGCATCCAGTCATTTGAAGACTTACCCCCTGAGTTCAGATCCCACCTCAGCCACTTGGAGTGTGACCCTGGATTAGTTTCTTAACCTCTCTGTGCCTCAGTTTCCTCATCTATGAAATGGAGCCATCGACAGTGCCTATTCCTACAGGGTTCCTAGAACAGGGCTTGGCACACAATGAGTGCTATCGATGAGTGAGCTGGGATTAGTCTTGGCATCAAGAGGCGGGGTCACGACACACCTGGCACTCGGTAGGTAGGCCCTCAGCAAAAGCGTGTCAAGGGAATGATTTAAACCAAAGTGGGGATTATGAGTCAGCCCGACTGCTCTGCATGGCTCAGGTCACATGGCCCTTCTCCCAACCTCCTCCCCAGTCCCCACCCACCCTCCCACCTCTCTCCTGCCACTAGTTTCTGGAGGCTACACTGCGGACCCTGACTGCAGGCTGGCATGTGGAACTGGACCCCTTCACGGCCTCGACACCCCTGGGGCCACTGGACTTTGGCAACGTGGTGGCCACGTTGGACCCAGGGGCTGCCCGTCACCTCACCCTTGCCTGCCATTATGACTCCAAGCTCTTCCCATCTGGTTCGACTCCCTTTGTGGGGGCCACAGATTCGGCTGTGCCTTGTGCCCTGCTCCTAGAGCTGGCCCAGGCCCTCGACAGGGAGTTGAGTAGAGCCAAAAAGCAGGTGAGGAGTGGGTAGAGGGGTGGGAGTCTGGGGCTGCCTCGACCCTAGTCTAAACCCCCCATCCTTCCCTGCCTGGACTTATCTTCCTGCCTCCGTTCCACACACTCAGTCACAGGGATCTTTCCCTCCTCCCCTGAATGTCCGATCCTGTCTCTCCTCCGCCCAAAGCCCTCCCAGAGCTCCTACCCCATTGCAGGCATAAGCGAGAGTCCTTATAGGGGCCTCTGAGTTGTGCCCTGTTACCTCTCAAGTCTCCTCTCCCACCCCTGTCCCTCCTCACTCCACTCTAGCCACCCACCTCCTCAGCGTTCCTCAGACTCACAAGGCTCACTCCCGCCTGAGAGCATTTGCATCTGCCGTTTGCTCTGGCTAGAATGTGCTTTTTGCAGATACCTTCCTGGCTGGCTCCCACCCTTCATTCAAGTGTCCACTCCGATGTCACCCCCTCCGAGATGGTTTCCCAGCCACCCTGGAAGAGCTCCCTGTCACTATCCCAAGCATTTCTGGTGCTTTATGTAGATGTGTTTGTCTGTCTCCCCAGCTAGAACAAGCTCCCTCTAGGCAGGGATTTGGCTGCTTTTGTTTTCTGCTGTATTCCCTGGGCCCACAAGATTACCTGGTGTAAATTAGGATGTCAAGAGAAATGTGTGGAATGTATAAATGAAAGAAAGCACAAATCCCCTCCTGCTTCTCCCTTGCTCAGGCCCCTTCCGTGGCTCAAACCCTCTGTAACAAAGCCCAAGTCCCTGGTATCTGCTCATCCCTCGGGCCTCTTCACAAAGCTCTCTGGCTCTGGTGCCAACCCTTGGCCATATTGGTTCTTGCCTGGGAACATTCTCCCTGCTGCCCCATTTTGCCAGGCCAGCTCCCACTCACCTCCATGCAAACGTCCCTTCCCAGCAGACCCAACATGCTCTGCAGGCCAGGTTATCCCCAACTCCCTTCCCATGCTCTTTTAGAACCCCAGAGTTCTTGGAAGCATTCATCCAAGTGCAGTTCACTGCATAATGATTCGTTTGTGGGTCTGTCCCTTCTGCTAAAGGAACCTAAAGAATAACAGTAATAATCAGAGCTGCCCCTTCTTAGTTACTGTATACCAGGTGCTATTCCAGGACCTGGATTCGCATCCTACCATATGATTAGAATTGTTATTAACCCCATTTTGTCATCTGATGCCTTGAGAAGTTAGTAACTTACCCGTAACTGCCCGGCTACAAAGTGGCCGAGCCAGGATTTGAACCCAGGTGGTCTGGCTCAGAGTCTGCACTTCTGGCCCCCACCCTCTACAAGTGAGGAGACCTAGTGTGCGCTATTCAGCAGTGCAGGCGGGCAGGAAATGTGGATGGGTTGAGGCCAAGGGCTGGAACCAAGCCGGCCCTGACCCCCGGCTCCCACAGGAAGCCCCAGTGACTTTGCAGCTGCTCTTCTTGGACGGTGAAGAGGCACTGAAGGAGTGGGGGCCCCAGGACTCCCTCTATGGCTCCCGGCACCTGGCCCAGCTCATGGAGTCTGCACCCCACAGTCCAGGCCCCACCAGGATCCAGGCTATCGTAAGACCAGGGCCCCACTGGGTTCCGGCGAGGGAGGGAGAGGGCAACACAAGGTTGGCGAGATCCCACCTGGCCTCTCTCCCTAGGAGCTCTTCATGCTTCTTGATCTCCTGGGCGCCCCTAATCCGAACTTCTACAGTCATTTCCCTCACACGGCCCGCTGGTTCCATCGGCTGCGGACCATCGGTAAGGGTGAAGGTGGGGGCAGGCACCAGCCTGGGATGTAGGAGGGAAAGCCTGGTGGGGTGGGTCCCTGTTCTCTGAGGGGTCATCCAGCCTGCCCTCCACCTCCCTACTCTCTCTCTAAGGCATTAGGGCAGAAACACACAAAGATCCCACAGCAGTCAAGTGCAGTGATTCCACATAGTCTCTGGGGTCCAGTAGCCCTGGCTTTGAATTTGGGCTCTGCCTCTTCCCAGCTGGGTGAACCTGGGCATGTGGCTTCATCTCTCTGAGCCTCCATTTCCTATCTGTAAAATGGGCACAATAGTAACAATAATAGGGGTATCTACCTCCTAGGCTCAGAGAGAATAGAGGAGACTGGGAACACAGTGAGCCTGTGGAAAGGGCTAGCTAATTACATCCTTGTGGGGATGTGAAGATTAGTTCTTTACCCCCAGGCCTCCTGCCCTGCCCTGATCTGTGTGCAGGAGAAACTTTGACCCTGAGGGGGCTGACCCTTGCTCTCTAATCCCCACCACCTCCAGAGAAGCGCCTGCACCGCATGAATCTGCTACAGTCTCATCCCCAGGAAGTGATGTACTTCCAGCCTGGGGAGCCCCCTGGCTCTGTGGAAGATGACCACATCCCCTTCCTCCACCGAGGTACTTCCTGGGCTGGGGGTGGGGAGGGGGGGCGGGGAGGGGGCTCACGGCGTCCAAGGGAGGACAGGTGGGACCTGGCCCTGGCCCCTTCCTAGGGTCAGGGACTGGTGGCAAGTTGCTGAACTTCTTTGTGCCTCAACTTTCTCATCTGTAGAATGGGAACACTAAGAGCCCCTATCTCAGAGTTGTTGAGGGGACTGAATGAGCTCTTATAGTAAAGACGTTACTTGCATAGTGCCTGGCACACAGTAAGCCTCCAGAGAACGTTAGCTAGTACTGTTGGTGCCTCAGTGATCAGACTCCAGTACTTGTCTTTCAAGGCCCTGGGAGTCCCGCAGAATCACCAGAGGAGCTTCGAAAAATGCCCAGTTGCATTTCAGGCGTTTTTCATTTCACTGAACCACAATCTTGGGTCTCTGCATTATTTTTACAAAACTCCCAGATGATTCTGTCGCACAGCCAGGGCTGAAGACATCTGGTAGAAGGGTTCAGAACATAGGTTTTAGAATCAGACAGGCTGGGGCGCCTGCATAGTTCAGTCGGTTAAGCGTCTGCCTTCGGCTCAAGTCATGATCCCGGGGTCCTGGGATCGAGCCCCGCATCGGGCTCCCTGCTCAGTGGGGAGTCTGCTTCTCCCTCTGCCTCTCCCCTCCAGCTTCTGCTCCCTCTCCCTCTCTCTCTCAAATAAATAAATAAAATCTTAAAAAAAAAAAAAAAGAAAGAATCGGACAGGCTTGGGTTCTACCAACCAAAGGCAGATTACCAAAGGCAGATTACTCAGGCTCTCTGAGCCTGTCTCCTGCATTTCTTCTGGAAAACGAAAAGACACATACATACATACGAACACACCTATTTGTGTATATTCGTAATCACAGGGTTGGGAGGATTGAATGAGATTAGGTAAAATGCCTTCTCATGCAGTGCATGGCATATTATATTAAGTGCTAAAAACTGCTTTTAAAGTTTTTACTCTCTAGGCTCCATAGCTCAGGGGTTAGAGCACTGGTCTTGTAAAGTTTTTACTCTCTAATTTACTCACTCCATAAATATGCCATTCCTGACAGTGCCTTTAGTGATTCTTTCAGTGATTATTTCCCAACGCAGGTCCTGGGCTGTCCGGGATACTGTGATGGCCATAACCTGCCTGGGTCCTGTCCAGTGGGGGGAGGGGACAGATATTTAGCGAATCTTGACAAACACAGAGGGAAGCGCTCGGAGGATGGGAACCCATCGTAATGCAGGGATTAGGAACACAGACTTGGAAGACAGGTGGCCCGGCTTCAAATTCTCACTGTGCTGTTTACTTGAGGCAGGACCTTAGGCAAATCACTCTGCCTGCCTCTGTGCCTCGGCGTCCTCCTCTATAAAATAGGGGTAAATATAGGATTATTGTAAAGGATTACTGTAAGGGTAAAATGGTGTGTGTGGCCTTAGCTGAGGGCCTGGACTAGAAGGGCGCCTGGCTGGCTTAGTTGGTAGAGCATCCGACTCTTGATCCTGGGGTAGTGGGTTTGAGCCCCACATTGGGCATAGAAGTGACTTTAAAAAAATTTTTTTTTAGGGGCGCCTGGGTGGCTCAGTTGGTTAAGCGACTGCCTTCGGCTCGGGTCATGATCCTGGAGTCCCGGGATCGAATCCCACATCGGGCTCCCTGCTCAGCAGGGAGTCTGCTTCTCCCTCTGACCCTCCTCCCTCTCATGCTCTCTGTCTCTCATTCTCTCTCTCGCAAATAAATTTAAAAAAAAAAAATTTTTTTTTTAAAGATGCAAGCTATGGGGCACCTCAGTGGCTCAATAGGTGAAGTGTTTGCCTTCTGCTCGGGTCATGATCCCAGGATCCTGGCATGGAGCCCCACATGGAGCTCCTTGCTCAGTGGGGAGTCTGCTTCTCCCTCTGCCTCTGCTTCGCCCCCTGCTTGTGCACTCTCTCTGTCAAATAAATAAATAAAATCTTTGGGAAAAAAAAGTGCAAGCTATCAATAAAGAGAAAAAGAACCTAATAATAAACCTGGCAATATGAGGTCAAAGACATCTTTCCCTTCTTCTGGCCTTTGCATAATCCATTAGGTTTTGAGTTTCTCTAATTTGTGTGTGAGAACAATAGATATTCTGTATATATATATTTAAACTAACATGTTGCCCTCACACGCTTAAAATCATCATTCAGAGTTCTTCAAGTGCTAGGACAGAGTATCTTCTGGGTGGGGTGAGGCAGGTTTCCCCAGGCCCAGGGCTGGGCTTCTGGGTCAGCCATCGGCCTGACCGAGCTTCCCCTCTCTCCTGCCAGGGGTCCCGGTGCTCCACCTCATCTCCATGCCCTTCCCCGACGTCTGGCACACACCCCATGACTCTGAGGCCAACCTGCACCCCCCCACGGTACACAACCTGAGCCGCATCCTCGCCGTGTTCCTGGCTGAATATCTGGGGCTCTAGCCTCCGTGGCTGACTCTGAAGAAGTGCCTGGCCAGGACATGCCAAGGACACATGGAACCAGCTCAGGCCAGGCTTCCCCGGGGTATGCTGGCTTATCCTTTTCTTTGGTATGGATTCTACTTGCGCTATGATTGGAAGACCCTCTTTCCTTTGACTATCTCAGGCTGCCACTCTTTAAAGACATGGAAGAGACGAGAAGACTGTGGGGGTGGCAGCCGAAGAAATAAGAGCTTGGACCCCGTCCTGGAGGAAGCACTTGGTCTGAAGATTTGCGGGGGCCAAAGGCTGTTCTTAGTTTTATAGTCGGCACACCTTGGACTGGCATCTGGACCAGCAACACCACCCCACCAAATGAATTCTCTGTGGCTTATGTTTTTAGGTCCATGGATTGCTGTGTGGGGTCCACAGGGGATGTGCTTAGAAGCAGGAACAGAGGTGGTGGAAGCCAATATTTGGGAACTCGAGTCGGCCAGACCCAAGGGCAATGAACCAGTGTTTCTGTGAAACATATTCTACAGAATTAGCCTAACTAGATGTTGCATGAAAAAGGGGATCTAAGATGCGGGGTGAGAAATTAAGTGAGTTTCTTCATTGCACAATGTGAACTTTGAAGAGTAAGGCAGAATGCAGTGTTGTTTCCCCAAAGTATTTCAATGTGGAACCCCTTTATTGGGGAGCTCCTGAACTAGGGTACCTCAGAAGACACCTTGGGAAATGCTAGGTTTTGACAGTTGGAGTGTATTTGTGGGAGGAATGAGTAAGACGGAGTCACTGCCAATGAGTTCTACCAAACAATCCCTTCCCTTTCACTTGTGGGTAGAGGAGTGTGAGATGGTGGGTGTCACCGCAAGTCTAAGTGATGGCTTGAGGAAGTACTTCCCAACCCAGCTACGGTTCAGACTCAAGAGGGGGTGCTTATTAAAAAAATGCAGACTCCCAGGTTCTACCCCAGACCTGCTGAATCAGAACTCCAGGGAGGGGCTGGGACTCTGTAATGAGCACCTGAGGGAGTCTCCCGATCAGCGAAGTTGGGGACCTGCTGTCCTTAAGGATACAGTGTGGTGCGTTCCCTGCGGCTTAGCAAACCTCAAAAAAAAAAAACCAAACCCATAAAATAGGGGGCGCCTACAAAGGGAGACCTCTGCTAGGCTCCGTGCCTGCCGGTTTTGTGACTTCGATGGAGTCCTGGTAGGCAGGGGGGAGGCCAGGCGAGGATGGAGAGTGTGCAAAGGTGAGCACTGGCCTTCCAAGCCAGCTCGGGGCTGGAGAAGACTCTCTTGAGTCTTCACTCAGAGGCTGAAGCTCAGGATCTCAAACGAGGGAGGATAAACAGAAGGTCCTCGTTTGTAGTTTTCCACTGTAGCTGACATGTATTGGGCCCCTACTGTGTGCACTTGACACATATCAGCTCATAGTCTCCGACCAAGTCCTGAGGAGGGTACAATTTCCATTCCCCTTTTGCAAAGGAGGAGGGCGAGGGCTGAGGGTTATGACCCGGGTGTTTACAGAGCCATGTGCTTCCCCCCCAGCTGCAACTCCTAACCTCATGTCCCATCTCCCAGAGATCACCTGTGCTGGACCAACAGATGGTTGGCAGCGAGTAGCGCCTCCTGAGGCTTAAATGACTACAAGCTAGAGCAAGCAGCGTTGGTGGGGGAGGGGGGAGACTAACGACCTCTAAGAGGTGGAGGTGGCATGTGTCCCACGTTCAGAACCGGAAATTGACAGACATCAACAGCCAGGGCGGCAAGGCTCCCCAACCACAGGGATGGCTCCTGTTTGTTCATTTCTTGTGTGGCAGGCACAGTGCCAGGCACGTGAGAGCACCCCATCTCCCCTTCAACTCACAGCCACCCCAAAAGTAGGTGACACCATCATTTCTGTGTTCAGAGACTGGGAGCCATGTGCTGTTATGCCCCAGGCTCTCGATGGGTCCCTGAAAGACCTCCCGCTTGAGTACTGCACACCAGGCACTGGGCAAGGGGGCCTGATGCCCACTTTCCCTCTGGAATCTGGGGCAGGGATCGTTAGCCCATCTCACAGATGAGGCTGCTGCTTGGCAGGATGTTTTCCCCAGCTCCCGTCTGTCCCCCAAACTGCACACTCTGATGGGCCCCCTAGGTTTATCTGACAAGCACAACGCCTGAGCACTCTAGGTGCTGATGTCTCACAAATCGATCTTTTTGGAGGACTGTCAGGATTCTCATTTTTCACCTGAAACAGCTTCGGAGAAATCAATAGCTGCAGATCATGTGTCTAGGTGCACTTTTCTTTAAAATTCATCCTGCTTTGGGGCACCTGGGTGGCTCAGTCGTTAAGTGTCTGCCTTCGGCTCAGGTCATGATCCCAGAGTCCTGGGATCGAGCCCCGCATCGGGCTCCCTGCTCAGCGGGAAGCCCGCTTCTCCCTCTCCCACTTCCCCTGCTTGTGTTCCCTCTCTCGCTGTCTGTCAAATAAATAAATAAAAATCTTAAAAAAACAAATTGCAAGAAAAAAAAATAAAATTCATCCTGCTTACAATGCATTGGGCTTATCGGTGTCAGTCATCAGTCTGGAATTCACAACCATCCTGTCTTAAAATATTATCTTTGCACCATTGTCTCTTCTGATTCTAGAAGGTCAACTGAATGTGTTATAGATATTCTCACTCTATCTTCCATTAACATTTTTTCTTTTTTTTTTTTGTTTCTGCCTCTGTGCTACTTTTTGGACCTAGCTCTAGTTCAATCAATCTTTTTTTTCACTTGTGCCTGATTTGCTGTTGAGCCCAGCCACTGAGTTTTTACTTTGGGTTCTTGTGTCCGGGGCTTTCCCCTTTCCCATCTGCTAGGCCATTACTTAGTTCTGGGCTGCCTGCAGAGATTTCCAAGCTCTTCTACACATTTGCCCTGCTTGCTGAAAGCAGAGTGATCCTGCAGAACCTTTCATAAGCCGTAAGCGCAGAGTATCCCCCACTTTCCAAAAGTTTGTGTCCCGCCACTGCACCTTCACAAAAGACCTACCTTAGGTTGGTAAAGCGTCTGCCTTTAGTTCAGGTCATGATCCCAGGGTCCTGGGATCGAGTTCCACATCATGCTCCTTGCTCAGCAAGGAGCCTGCTTCTCCCTCTGCCTGCCTCTCTCCCTGCTCGTGCTCTGTAACAAACAAAATCTTAAAAAAAAAAAAAAAAAGACCTACCTTAGTACCTGTTATCGCTAACAGAAAGAGATCCAAAGAGGATTTTCACTTTTTTGAAAAAAGCTGTATCGTACTAAGGCAGATCTTTTGTAAAAAGCAAAGTGGTGTAATTTGAGCTTTCGGAAAGTGGGGGAGACCCGTATTCTAATCCGTGACTGGCGGGTTCACCGTCCAAAGCCCTTTTGAGTCTGCTTTTGCTCTGTTGTCTCTTCTGGTTCTTGTTCGTGGTGCTTTATTTCCACGCATGTTGGGTGACTTGACTTTGGGCTGCTCATTGTCTGAAAATCATTTGCGGGGATTCTAGATGACAGTTCTTTACCCCGGAGGATTTATCTTTGTTCCTGCCAGACAGCTCAACTCAGAAGTACCCTGAACACATGGATGATGCCACAAACCTGAGCTGAGGGCCAGCCTGTGTCTGCAGTCTCAGGGGCCACTTTCTTCTCTCCTTTGGTCTTGTGCCCCCGTCAGTATTTAGAACATCTCTGCAGTCTTCTGGGCCATCATCCTTACCTGAGCTTGTAGAGCTCCTATTAGATTGCCCACCTTGGTCTTGACTTCCGCCTGCTTGTCCCAATAAGACTACAAATTGGAAACCCAAGTTTGTCGGCACAAGCAAATGCCCTCAGAGCAAAAGTGGCTTCAGGGTCCCATGTCCTTTCCCCTGAAATTTTTGACGTAGTGTATCCTTTAACTGTATTATATTGGCTAGTTGATGCTTTTATGATTTTTTTACCACCTCTCCCTCTTTTTCAGCAGGAGTCCAAATAATCTGGCCCCTCCCTCCAGAGAAAACTGAAATCCCACAAAGCCAAGCCAAGGGTCAAACCCAGGTCTCTCTGATTCTGAAGTCTAAGTATTCAATAACTACTATGATACATCCTAGTCTCTATAGCCATTTTTTTTTAAGATTTTATTTATTTGACAGAGAAAGAGAGGGAACACAAGCAGGGGGTATGGGAGAGGGAGAAGCAGGCTTCCTGCTGAGCAGGGAGCCCGATGTGAGGCTCGATCCCAGGACCCTGGGATCATGACCTGAGCCCCGTCTCTGGTCATTTTTATTCCCTGATAACAATGTCAGAGACTGTGGGGGCCCCTGGGTGGCTCAGGTGGTTAAGCATCCCACTCTTGATTTTGGCTCGGGTCATAGGATTGAGCCCTGTCTCCGGCTCCATGCTGTGTGTGGGGCCTGCTTGGGATTCTCTCTCTCCCTCTGCCCCTCTGATAAATCTTAAAAAAAACTCAGAGACTGTTAATTATCTCTCACTACCCATTCTTTCCTCTTCCTTTATACTTGAATTTTTTAAAATGACTTAATTCCCCTTTTTTATTTAGTAAATAATTGACTGTTTTGAAGCTTTAATTACAGGGATCTTTAGTAGTTTTTTTTGTTGGGCATATGTACCCAAGCTGAAAAACTCCATGTCCCAGTCTCCCTTGCAGCCCTTCCATATGGCTAAAGCTCGGACCAGTGAGATGTACATATAAGTATAGTGTAGTACTTCTTGGAGGAAGGAGCCTTCTCTTCCTGCAAATTGGTGATGGTCAGAGTTCTAGCAGATCCACGGCCAAAGGACAGTGAGCCAGAAGCAGCCTGGGTTCCTGATGACTTCAGAGCCACCATTATCTGCCCACTCGGGATTTCTGAAGAAATGAAAACTACCTTGTTTAAGCTACTACTATTTTGAGATTTTTGAATCCAAACCGACACAGATGAAGAGTCAAAAATAATCTTGAGCTAAGGGACTTGGCGAAGGATCCTTCTCCCAATCTTTCCCAGCTCACCATGCAGTGCTCCGTGGCTCCCTTCTCTCCCCAACCCCCTCCCTGAACAACACACAAACCAGTCTGGGCCCAGCCTTATAAATATTGATTTTATAGAAAGGACCAATTCAAAACTGGTCAGATGCCACACGCCAGAAGCTTCCAGAACCACAAGGGTGAAAAAACAAAAAAACAAAAAACCCCAAATGGAACAAACGAAAATACCCCAGACCAACCTGCTTGAAAATCAAGGTCTCTGTTGACCAAAGGATTCTAAAGAAACACATATGGCTGGGGCTAGACAGACCCCAACGCCTGAACGAGTACCCAGAGTGGAAGGAAAAACAATCCAGAAATTCAAAGCCACAGTCCCTGCCCACCGGCCCCCCACGCTGTCAAGAGCGAGGCAAAGGGCTTCACAGCTTTTTTTTTTTGGGGGGGGGGGGAGAAGTGATGGCAATAGCTTCAATAATGGGAGGAGGGGAATCTTTATACTTCAACTTTTTTTTTCTCTTCCCCTTTGGGGGAAGTGAAAAGACCGGTAGCTTTAGGTTAAGGAGAAAACAGTGATTTTTATTGTTTTAATGGGGGAAAACGTCTAGAAATGGCAGGCTGCCACGAAAAGTGCCACATCTGATCTGTGATCTCACTGGCTGACAATTCCTTAAGAGGAGGTGAGCCCCGGTGTGGTAGGTCAGAAGAGCCAACCTTGTGCCCTGCAGCCTCTCAGGAGAACACAGCTCCAGAGACAAAAAACTGGGGGGGGGGGGGAGGGCGCCAGAATGGGGGAACCCTTGTGGAGTACCAAAATTAGCTGCCTTCTGCTCCCTGCTGGTGGGTCCCTGGGGTGTAGAGTGGCAGGGAGGGGGTTGGGACTGAATGGAGAAGTTGAGATGCTGATAAAAAACACCCTACTTGAGGGTCCACGGCCCTGGGTCTGAAGAGTAGAAAACCAATAGGTGTCAGTCGATCAGAGTGCTTTCTCAATCATCCCCCTGAGCCCCATCTCAGTTCTGGAGGGGGATCAACGCCGCCTGGACTGGGGGTACGGGCTGGTGACCCAGTCCTGGCCCTCGGCTCCCGGGGGGGAGGGGGGAGGGGTGGGCATGGTGGGCTCTCCCCACCCCTCCCCCGGCTTCACCTCCCTTCCTCCCGGCCAGCCCGGCCCCCGCCGCCCCCGCCTCCGCCCCCGCCGCCGCAGCCGCCCGGCCCATTGCAGGGCAGCACCCAATTGTTATCGTGCAGACCGAGGCGGCAGCCGGGCGTCTCGCGGTCGGCCCGGCGGCAGCACATCCAGTAGGAACGTCCGTAAGGCAGGTCGTGGTGGTAGGGCTTGGGGTGCCAGCGGCAGAGCGACACGTCCCCCTTCTCGTATCTCTTGCGGCACTGCTTGCAAGGGTCATCGCGATACAGCGGGTCACGGCTCCAGCGCGAGTCCGTGGCCCGCACGCCGAACGCCTCGATGATGCCCTTGAAGTGGTGGCAGGTGCACTTGAGGGCCGCCAGGGCCCGCGTGGGCAGGAAGCTGAAGATCTTCACCAGCACGTGCTCGGGCAGCAGCAACATGTACTGTCGCGGCTCCAGCAGCCGCTGGATCTTGAAGCGGATCTCCAGGAAGTCGTGGGACACGTGCCGGTAGAGGCGGCACAGGGACGTGTCCGCGGCGCCCTCGGCATCGTCCGGGCCTGGCGCGGCGGCCGGGGAGTCGGCCGGGGCTGGCTCGGGGGGCCCGTCTGGGCCACGGGACTGGAGGAAGAAGAGCTGGCCCGGTGGGGGCGGCTCCTCGGGGCTGACCGTCAGGCACACCGTCTCCTCTTTCACGTTCTTGGTGCCGTCCTTGCCGAAGAAGACGCACTCGTCCACCACCCCTGTCACCACCACATCCACGTGGAAGCCCGATGCTCCGCAGTCCCGGGCAGGGGGCGGAGGGGGGGCCGGGGGAGTGTCCTCAGGCCTGGCAGGGACCTGCGTCTCCCCCTCGCTGGCCTCATCCGCCCGAGCCAGAAGGAACTCCACGTTGCTGGGGAGGGCGTCCCGGGAGGGGCTGATGAGCTGGTACAGGTCGCAGGTGATCTTGTCCTTGGCCCGGGCCCCGGGGCCTGGGCTGCCCGGGTAGGCACAACCGGGCCGGCCCCCGCTCCCGTTGGGCAAGCTGCCGTCGGGGGCGCGGGGCTCTCGGCCATTGGAGATACGGAAGGCTATGCGTACCTCCCCGGGGCCTGGCCCTGGCCGCTCCTCTTTGCGGAGGCCTTTGGCTGGAGGGCTGTCCCGCTGGGCCTCGAAGTGGGCCACCGCCTCGGCTACCCGGCTGCAGTCCCCGCCACCGGACCGCCGTTCGGACCCCAGCCCCTTGGCAGGCCCGCCCTGCTCGGCTGACACGAAGACCACAGGCGCTGGGGTGCCGGGGCGTGGGTAGTTCTGCAGGGCCAGGGCGGCCCGCTGTTCCACCAGCGCCACCATCTCAGCCACAGAGAGCAGGTCTACGTCTTCGCCAGCCGAGGCTGGGGCCCCCTCAGAGGCAGGGGGCGCCTCTGGGCCTCCTGGGTCCGGGGGAGCCTTTGTAGGCTCAAGACAGCGCCTCCTCCGCTTGGCCTTGGAGCTGTCACTGCCCCAGTGCCCCTTGACCTTCATGGAGCTGGCCCGGCTGCCCCCACCACACTGGTGGGCCACAAAGAAGGCCACCTTCTCCTTTGTATTCCCGGGCTTGATGACGTACCACGTGTCCAACAGGACTCGCCCCTCATCACCAGCAGCTGCTGCTGAGAGGAGCGGGGCTGGCTGGGAGGCAGGGGCCTCCGTGGCCAAGGTGGGCGGGGTGTTCTCGGAGTGGGCAGGCCCGTGGTCTGGCTCAGCCCCGCTGCCGGGCTCTGGGCAGGCCGCCGGCTTGAGGGCTGCAGTAGGCGGGCGAGGCTGGTTCTGTGAGTAGGTGCCGAAGGGCCGGGGGCACCACAGCTGGAAGGGCAGGAGGCTGCCTCGGTCCATCCTGGGGAATGGTAGCAGACAGGCAGGGGTTCACCGCATTTCAGGACCTGGATGGTCAGGGGAGGTTCCACAGGCCACCTGGAGACAGGGAAGAGGAGGTTGGGGAGCTGGGGGGGCGGATAGCCTGCCCTTCTCTGACCACCCCAACCTCAACTCCTGAGGGGACAGACCAAATTAGATCTCTATTCCTGCCCCACTGCACAGGTGAGCAAATGGAGGGTTGCAGAGGGAATGAGAGCTGGTCTTTAAACACCCAGAATGGGGGCGTCTGGGTGGCGCAGTCAGCTGACAGTCTGACTCTTGGTTTCCCCTCAGGTCATGATCTCGGGGTCGTGAGATTGAGCCCCAGCACGGAGTCCGCCTGAGGTTCTCTCCCTCTCCCTCTGCTTCTCCCCTGCTGGCTTGAGCCTAGGCTCACTCGCTCTCTCTTTCTAAATAAATAAAATCTTTAAATAAATAAATAAAACACCCAGAATGTAACTAAAGCTGGCAGCTTGTTCCAACCCCGCAGGTCATATTCCACGGCCCAACTGCTTTCACTCACGATCCAGAGGCCTCCTGCTGCCATAACCCTGAACTTAAGTGAAAGTACCCACTGACAGCTCCTCCTTCTTCCATTTGCTCACCCAGTAGCCAGTTCCTGAAAAGACAAGAAGTTCCCAGCCCTGCCCACAGCTACAGTACTTGAGCCCACGGAGGAAGGAATGAGGCAGGCTGGGCAGGGGAAGAAAATGTGAGGTCAGAGCCAGCCAGGCCCTTAAGAAATAAGCTCTTTGGGGCGCCTGGGTGGCTCAGTCGGTTGAGCGTCCGACTCTTGGTTTTGGCTCAGGTCGTGATCTCAGGGTCGTGGGATCGAGCCCCGCGTTGGGCTCCACACTCAGCATGGAGTCTGCTTGTCCCTCTCCCTCTGCTCCTCTCCCCCACTCATGCGCTCTCTAAAATAAATAAATAAATAAAAATCTTAAAAAAAAAAAATCAGCTCTTCACTTTGTTCGAGTCCCCAGGCTCCCTGAGAATCTCTCAAAGCTGTGTATCCTCACCCAGAAAAATGCACCCACTTGCACAAGACGGTGTAGGTAATGAATGCCCTTAAGCTCAGGCACAGACCTCTGGGATAAGGCCTGTTCTTGTCTAGTTTCCTCTTCAAGTTGCCCACAGGTAGACTGAGTGGGGAAGGGTTACTTATCATAAAACCAGGCCCTCAAACTTGGCTTCAGGACTTTTTAATTCAGGGCTCTCTTAACAATGACCATTTTAGGGGCACCTGGGTGGCTCAGTCGTTGGGCATCTGCCTTCGGCTCAGGTCGTGGTCCCGGGATCCTGGGATCGAGCCCCGCATTGGGTTCCCTGCTCGGCGGGAGGCCTGCTTCTCCCTCTCCCACTCCCCCTGCTTGTGTTCCCTCTCTCTTTCTGTCAAATAAATAAATAAAATCTTTAAAAAAAAAAAATGACCATTTTATTTTGCAACGACTTTGTGCATGACCTAATCTGGAAGCCATTCTGCTAATGAGTCTGACATGACCACTCTCCACTGTAGGCCCAACAGATAGCATATTCCTCCGTCTCGATCATTCCCTGGGCCCATCTCCCTCCAGTCATCTTGAAACCAAAATACTCTCCAAACCTCAAATCTTCCACATGCCCATAGACCAGGGGTAAGCAAACCATGGCCCACGGCTTGTTTTTGCCAATAAAGCTTTATTAAAACATGCTCATCTATGTATGGCTGCTTTCACGCTACAATGGCAGAGTAGTTGCAACAAAGGACATATGGCCTTGCAAAGCCTAAAATACTCATTTTCTGGCCCTTTATAGTAAAAGTCTGCTGACCCCTGCAGTATAGACTGACCCCACCTATAGATGGCTAAGTTTACCATCCACCAATACATCTAAATGCCCAGGCATAGACACGAACACAGCAAAAGCCATTTTCTATAGATACTATCTCTCTACAACTTGGCTACCCCCTGAAATCCTCCAATCAGTTCCTACCCTTATCTCCAGAAGATAAATGCCCTCCTCCAAATATCCAGACCCTTTCAAATCCTAATTTAAACTTCCAAACCTATAAATATCCCCTCCAGCACAGAAGGACCCAATCTCAAGGAACGCCTCCCAAATCCCATGTCCACCAAGAACTCCAACATACACAGCAATCGCCCAAACTCACACATGCCCCAAAAGACCAGTTTCCTGAAATCCTATACTCCCCTTCAAACACTTTCTAAATCTCCACATGTATTTCCTAATTCCTAACAGAAGCCCCCCTAACTGCAAAAAAAAAAAAAAAGGCTATTTTTGTGAGGACAAAAACATAAAAGCTCCCTAACACATAAGACTAATCCCAAACCATATATTTCTCAAAGCCCAAAAAACTCCCAAATACTCCCAAAGAATCCTCACCAATGACACGTGCTTACTGCAGGGCTCACTGGAGTTTATTAGGTACTGTTCTAACCATTCCCGCTAATCCTTCCCAGTCCCTTTGAAGCAGGTAGTCTATTAGTCCCAGTGTCCAGATGAGGCACAGAAAGGTTTAACCCCACATCGCGGGTCAGACAGGTAGGAAGGACTCGAGAAAGGCGAAAGCCCAGGCATTCTGGCTCCAGACTTGGCACCCCTGGATTCTTTACTTTGCTTTTAAGTCTCCCCATGAGCTTCCCAAATCACATACCCACCAAACACCCCCAACCGCAAAGGAGACCCCTACAATACAACGGAAACTTCAACATTACATAAAAGAACCCAAACCCAAGCCCCAAGGCTCCCCCTAAGCTCAAGGGAACCCCAAGTATCCCCCACACCCACGCAAACACTTCAGGCCCCAAAATACCGCTTAACTGCAAAGGGAGCCCCCCAATTTTGTAACCGCCCCCCCCCACCCGCCAACCCACTCAGACGACCCTCGAAACCTAGACACGCCCCTAAAGTACCCTCACCGGTGAGCCCCGCCCCCCCAGCGGCGGGAGAGGGTCGCAGCACAAACGCATGCGCACGAGAAGAGGGCCCGCCCCCTCGCTCTTTCACTCCAGACTTCGCGCGGACAGCCGCGCGACTAGTTTCTCTCCGCCCCTTTGTTGACAGACCCGCGCGTGACGCCCCCAGCCAATGAGCGGCTGCCGTTCGGGGCCGTGCCCATATAAGGAATGCCTTGGCGAAGGAGCCTAACTTCGAGAGGGAGGAGTAGGCGAGAGGTGAAGGGGGTGTGGAAACAGTGGAGTGTAAGAGAGCGAGGAACAATTCCCAACTCCTTGCTAAAACGGAGGAACAAGACCAGGAGAGAGGCCAAGGTATTCAAGGAGAGGTTTATTACACGACGTTCCCTCTAAACAGGAGCCCTGATTGACAGTTGAGATTTAAAGGACCAAGCAGCTCCGGGATTGAGACTCGAGGGCGGAAGGAAACCGGCAGAAAGATAAGCGCCCAGGTTTGGCTGGAAACCCTGAAGACCGAGATTCCCTGCGGGAGAAACTGGGCAGCAGAATCACTTCATCCTTGAAGAACAAATGGCCGAACCCTGCGACGACTCCCTCGGCACTGAGTTCAGCCTCGGGGCTTGGCATCAAGGATCAGGCTGTGTGGCCAAACGCACCTTTCCGTTCAGCCTGTCCAACCAAGCGCCCCAAATCTGACTCAGACTTAGCACAAGAAAAGAATATCAAATACCCCGATAATGCTTTTTAAATATTAATTACCTGTTAAAATGATAATACTTAGGATATAGTTTAGTTAAATAAAGTACTTAAAATTAACTTCATCTCTTGACTTAAGATTGGCTACTATAAAATTTTAAACTATACATACGGCTCGCATTATATTTCTGTTGAACAGCGCTGGTCTAGATCCTTTCAATGCCAGGCCCATTCAAGAGACACCCAAAGGGGGCTCCACGTAGGCGGTCACCTGTCCCCCCACCACCCTGCCCCAGCCTTGCCTGCTTCCAACCATCCTGCAAGTCACGGCCAAAAGGGTCTTCTTATAGCACAAACCTGACCCCGTCCCTACCCTGTTCAAAAACTACCATGACTCCCCAGTGCCCCTGGGAAAAAGCCCAGGTACCCAGCAGGACAGGTTGCCCACACAGAACTGGTGTGAGTTGGAGCAGGGATGTGAATCCAGGAATCTGATTCAGGACTGCTGTGCTCTATTATTGCTTTGCTATATTCTCTGGTGTCCTAGCTCAGCCATTCCCTCCAAGAAGCTGAAACCCCGAGGCTGGGTCAGACTCCACCTCTGGGCTCTCACCCACATTGGCCTCCTGGCTTTTTATTCCTCTAGAGTCACCAAGCTCTTCCCTTCTGTGGTCTTTGCATTTGCTGTTCCCACTAACTGGAATGCTTTCCCCCCAGATCTCCACATGGCTCAGTGCCTTATTTCATTTGCGTCTTTGCTCAAATGTAACTTTAACAGAAAGGGCTTGGCCAAGCTTCCTTCTTGGAAACCTGCCACCTGACCAGAGGAGGACCTCTGGGTTCCCAAGTCCCAGCCCTGCCCACTCCAGTTATCACTGTTCTAGGGATGGATCTGGTCTCCTCTACGGGACAGTGGACCCAGTAGGGCCAGAACAATCAGGGTCATCATGGTGCCCCCAGCCACACTGCCCAGCATGGGGCTGAATGGATGAATCAAAGCTCCCTCCCCTGGAACAACAAGTCCTAAACTTTATGAGGCCTGGGTGTGCCTGGGTGTGAAACTCTGTTTCACACCCAGGTTCTGTCTGGGTCCTAGGTCACCGGGGCAGAATTTTCTAACTTCCCCCACACTGAGCCCTCCACGAGGCCCTCCATTAGGTCAGCTTTCAGAGAATGCTCCATGAAGATCCGTTTATTGTAAAACACCATGACCCAGAAAGACTGAAAATTTTTTTAAAAAATGGAAAAAGACCAGACAAATATGAACCAAAAGATAAATAGAAGAGAGACAATATCATTTAAAAAAACAATAAGGGGGGGTGCTTGGCTGGCTCAGTCGGTAGAGGATGCAACTCTTGACCTCGGGGTTGTCAGTTCAAGCCCCACGTTGGGTATGAAGATAACTCAAAATAAATTTTTTTTTTTTAAGATTTTATTTATTTGTCAAGGAGAGAGAGAGAGAGAACAAGCACAAGTAGGGGGAGTGGCAGGCTTCCTGCTGGCAAGGAGCCCAATGTGGGGCTCGATCCCAGGATGCTGGGATCATGACCTGAGCCGAAGGCAGACGCTTAACCGACTGAGCCACCCAGGCGTCCCTTAAAAGATATTTTATATATTCATTTGTCAGAGAGGGAGTGTGCACAAGCAGGGGGAGAGGCAGAGGGAGAAGCAGGCTACCCGCTGAGCAAGGAGCCTGACGTGGGACTCGATCCCAGGACCCTGGATCATGACTGGAGCCAAAGGCAGACTCTTAACTGACTGAGCCACCCAGGTATCCCTCAAAATAAAATCTTAAAAAAAAAAAGTAACAGCTGACAAAAGCAAAAGGTATTAGTAGGCACAAAGATGGTAACGAAATAAACTGACCCATTATATATAAAAGTTCTCAACATACGTGCTAACACAATGGCCTCAAAATGTATAAAGGAAAAAACAAGAGAATGGCAAGCACTTTGGCAAATCCACAACCGTGATGGGAAACTGCAATGTATCTCTCCGTAAGAGGTGGGTTGAACAGATAAAATTAGTAAGGAACTGAACCCCATGATCGACACTCGGTGGGATGCCCCCAACCATTCGAGAATCCAGTTTACACCCCTTATCTGACAGTCTGAGGTCCTCCTGCTTGCTGGCTCGGAGCTGGTCGCCTGGCACACAGAGATGACACTGAGCTCACCAGGAGGAGCTCGTGAGAAAGGGGGCAGACATCCAAATAAACCATCATGACCCGCATGAATATATTAAGAGATAAACTGATCACAAAGGCAGTTCACACCCGAGCATCATGGTTGGGAGCCAGGCTTTGCTCGAGGCATTTTACAAATATTAACTCACTGAATTGTCACATCATCTCGCTATTCTTAACCTCATTTCAAGGACGTGGAGGCATGGAATGGCGAAGCGATTGCCCTCAGACCCAGCTTTGTGGCAGGAGTTCCTGAAGTGGCCGGCAGCTTTAGTCACTGAGCGGCACTTTTGTGCAGATCATCTTACTCGGTCCTCAAACAGGAGCAGTCCCCCTCACAGAGAGCCACAGACAATGGCCTTTCTCTTCCCGATTTATTTTTTTCCTTAGCACATATCCCTATCTAATGTACTAGAAACTTTGTTGATAAAGTTTCTTGTTAGTTTCCCCTCCCAGGGCCAGTATTTTTGCCTATTTCACTTCGCTGCAGGATCCCCAGCTTTTAGAACAGCACCAGGCACTTGGCTCCTGTAACTGAGCTGCCTGGAACAGGAGACCCCGGCAGTGTGTTAGGAATGAAGTCTCTTGTGCTGAACCGACACTTCCACAGTTCTCAAGGGGATTTGCATGCACATTTGAGAAGGAATGCCCTAACCCATCAGAGGTGTGCAACGCATGTTTATTTGAACAGACTCCTAAGACCGCCACGCCGTCCGTCTTTACATGTGCTACTGGAGACCTCTTGGGAAAAGCCGGCTGGTTCCAGCCAAGTCCATGTGTGGAAATCCTGCTCCCAGGACGGAGGCAGATTGGCACCCCTTCCAGGAGCTAGTCCAGCATCCTCCCAAGCTATTTGGGATCTCTTCCTCCTGAGGCCTCCTCTGGCTGCCCCTGTCACCTGTCATTGCCGAATGACAATGACCTGGGTGAGGGCCTCTCTCCCCTCCATGCTGTGGGTTTCTGGAAGGCTGGGACCTCTCCTCAAAGGCACAGATGCTCCAGCCTCCGCACTTGGCTCACTGGCCTAGTTTAGCTCTTCCGGCTCCATCCTTTCCACGGTAGCTGGGGAGATTGCTCCAAACATAAATCAGACCGTATCAACTCCCCTGCTTAAAACCTTTCTGTGAGAGGCGCAAGTTTGCAAAAACAAAAATACATGTCCGGGAACCCTTCTCAGGAAGCTACCGGAGGATTTGCTTCACGAAAATAAAGCGGTGAACAAAGAGAAAGGGAGCTATCAGATCAAAGACAAAAGTCTAGCCCAGAAGAGAGGCAAAAGGGCATCCCCAGATGAAGGTAAAGGGAGAGCCTGGGAGCACAGCTTGCAGTAGGTCTAGGGAGAACCTGTTTCCACAAATGCACAAAGAAAAGAGAGAACAAGCTAAGCGTGCACCCTAAGAAGTTGGAACCAAGGGGCGCCTGGGTGGCTCAGTCGGTTGAGCTTCTGACTCTTGATTCTGGCTCGGGATCTCAGGGTGGTGAGATCGAGCCTGCTTGGGATTCTCTCTCTCCCTCTGTCCCTCCCCCTGCTGCCGAACGTACTCTCTCTCTCTCAAATAAATCTTAAAAAAAAAAAAAAAAAAAAAGTTGGAAGTTGGAAACAATGTCAGCTATAGCAGAATAAAGCAAAGAAAGAAGATAGGAAATAAAAAGTGGATGCCTGGCTCCCCTCACTCTGACTCAGGTGAGGCCCGCCCGCAACGCTGGGGCACCTCCATCCCACGGTCAGGGTCATGCCAGCACAGGGCTGGGCACGGAGCAGGTGCTCAGGGAATGCACTGGTCCATGGTCATGGTCACAGGAATCGGTGGCAGGATACCAGGGCTCTGTTCCTGGCCCTGCTCCTTCTATCCCCCACCCTCTTGACCCCCACCCCCATCCCCACTCAGTCCACAATCTTGATTCATCTCTCCCTTGGCTTTTTGGCCTCAGGGTCAGCCGCCCTCTCTCTCCCTCTCAAACCTTCCTTTCCAACAGCTCTTGCTGACGGCAGGAATCATCCAAATCCTCAGGATCTAGAGATCCAGGATGCAGACAGAATCCAGGCAGGGCCTGCAGACACCCCAGCTTTCCCACTTTTGGGGGTGTGTCCGTAGGTTAGGGTGCTTAACCCTTGGTGCCTCAGTTTCCTCCACTGTAAAATGCAGATAATAACAGTACCCACCCACAGGCTGCCTGATGATTCACGGAGATCAACCCAGCAGAGTGCTCAGTGTCAGCTAGGTACTAAGGAGAGGCTCAGTATTCCGGCTCTGGGCTTATCAAGGGAAGGAGAGACTCAGTACCTAGGAGTTTGGAAATCACTGAGTAAATCAAAGACTTCGTCCCTCTTTACTTCATATTCTGAAAGGAAACTGACCCTGGCTCCTCCAGGTAGTCAAAATATGGTCATTCCTTTGTTACTGTTGCGTATTGAGTCTCAACTATTAAACGGATATTTACAGAGCAGCTACTGTATGCCAGGAGCCTGTTCTGGGCACGGGGGGTGAGGGGGGAGGAGACAGAAATCCTCGCCTTCGCGGGGCTGACATACTAACTGGAGACAGGGACAGTAAAAATAGAGTAAGTTCTAAGGTGGCAAGTGCTATGGGGAAACAAATATAGCAAGTTAAGAGGACCGGGAGTGGAAGTGGGGGTTCTGATCTTAATCGAGGGGTCAGGATGGCATCATGGAGCAGGTGACGAGCCAAGCCTTTCAGAAAACTTGTGGTTTTAGGAATCATACGGCGTTGCCAGAGCTGCTAGAAATACCCCATTAGAAATGGTAAAAATATCATGTTGTATGAGTAAGCTTCGGACAAGCACAGGCTGAGAACACATTGAAGATTTTAAGAAGAGGCAAAATGACTTGGAAGCGGACACATTTTCTAAGACAGACAAATAAAGGAGAGGGGGAAAAAAAGTGTCACATGACCTCGGGGGCCCAGATGTGACATTCAGGCACAGGGATGAGTGAGAGGCTGGCCAACTTTCCCCCAAACCAAGAGGCTTTCAGAGGATTCGCGGAGAGCTGAAGACAAAGGGTTAAAGACCCCTGAAGTTAATGACGCAATGACAAGCAGGCGAAGCGAGCATAAGGAGCTGCAAATGAATCAGGGAGAGAAAAACCCAAACCCGAAAAATGAGCCCGAGTGCCACCAACGTTGGGATAACAACGAACTCCCCAAGGGCAGGGTGTCAGTCTGCACACAATAGGTGCTCTATTAATACTGTGGCCCCACTCAAGGAATGAACCCCC
>NC_138384.1:43679565-43715006 GCF_054177405.1 Leptonychotes weddellii
GGGCAGCCTGCGGGAGAAGGAAAAGGAGGCAGCCTGGCTGATGTCTCCCTCACCGGTCCCTGTCTTCTGCGTTCTTTCTCAAGTCTGTTTCCCACTCTGTTCAAAAAATGACAACTCATGTGTATTGAGCACTTACTCCAAGAACTTTACGTGCTTACCTCCCTGAACCCTCTAACCTTCTTAGAGTTACTGATCCCAATTTATAGTTAAGGAGAGACCCAAAGACTTGCCCAAGGTCACACGACAAATGAATGGCAGGGCTAAAATTCAAATTGAGGACTGCTTCTGTTCTGGTGTCTCTGCCCTAACTCATAACACTGTATTTCAGTACAAGGAGAGGGGGCGAAATCACAGTGGTGAAAGCAGATTCTGAGCCAGTATGCCTAGTTTGGAATCCTGAGTCTACCGCTTAATGCTGGATGACCTTGGGAAAGTTGCTTAAGTTCTCTGTGCCTCTGCTTCCTTTGGGGAGAATGGAGATAACCCCACCTATAGACCTTAGGGGTGTTGTCAGAATTAAATTAGTTAATATGCACGAGGAGTTAAGAAAAGGGCCAGGCACTTCCTAAACTCTAAGTGTTAGCTGTAATCCACTGTGGAGAGCCCCTGCCTGCTTCTTAGCTGGGGTGTGCCCTGATCAGTGCCAGGTTTTGAGAAAAACGCCTCTGGGGTTGGACTGATAAGAAGGGAACCCATTAGCACCTGTGACCCAGTCACATTCCTCGGGTGGGGAACTTCCCACCAACAGCTCCCAGACCGAGGAATTATTGCAAGGGAGGGTAACAATCTTAAGGAGTCTCCCCTCTTCTCAGTGGCAAGTTGTTCCCACAACACAGATAAGGGCACCGAGTTTCAGAGAGGGGAGACTTACCCAGGTCTCAAAGGAGTGACAGATTAAGAGATCAGAATGCTGGACTGCCAAAGCACAGAAAGCACTACACTTTCGAGATCCCTCTGGAGAAATGAGAGTGCAAAAGGTTCTAAGGCTCCTTCTGGCCATCTTATCTACAGTTCTGTGACTGTCCAGTTTCTCGGGAGTCTCTGGCTGGTCTAGGCAAACTATCGTTGCATCCAGGCGCCTAAAGCCATGCTCCCCACCCCACCCCCACAGTACGGCAGCCTCACCAACACACCACTCTACCATTGATTTCTCTCCCCCACCACCTCAGCTTGCCCTCCTGCCCCCAATCTGATCTAGAGGCCCTAACCCACCGCATCCACGGCTGGTCTCTCCTTCGGAGTCTACAGTCCCCCTCATTCATCTAGCTCTGACCCCCATGCCTTTCCGCATCCCCCAGGCTACCCGCCTCGAAACTGCTCCCTTCAGGGCCTCTGCCGGGACGCCCAGCCCGTTCTCCAAGTCGGGACTCCCTTCCCCAGCTCTGAGCTCCCTTACAATCAATCCCAAAGCTCGACTCCTTCCCCACCTCCAAGACCCCTCCCCAGCCCCCATTCTTCTACTACTCCCTCCGGCTCCCATTCCTCCCGCACCCCTCCCCAAAGCGATCTCTCGTCGTCCAGCCCCTTCTTTAGCCCCAGCTTCTTCCTTCTCGCCACCTGGTCCCGAACCCCCGCCCCAGCTTTCAAGAGCCCCCGGCCCCGACTCGGGGTTCTCACCATCTCCCCGCGCCGCAGCTCTCTCGGCTACGCGGGTTTCCCCCACTCGCTCCTCTCCAACCTCCCCTTCCGGGTTCCCGCCCCGAAGCCCGCTGGGAATTGGAGTCCGAGCGGCCACGGACTACACCTCCCAGAAGGCAGCGTGACCACGCTTGGAGGTGGGGAAAGGAGGCAAACTGGGCGGGCTGAGGACAAGAACGACTCTAACTCCCAGGAGGCAGAGAGGGCGCTTTGTAGCGCAGGCGCAGAGAGCGCCCCCGCCAGGAGGACTGGGAGATGGAGTCCAGTCTCCTCCATTTTGGCCCGGGGCCCCTGGAAAGAGATTGAGCAAATTTCAAAGAGACGTTTGTGAGGGGTGAAGAGTTGGGAAGGAGCAAGTTTATCGATTTCCTTATGCTTATTAACATAATAATTAACAGTGCCTTGTACTTTCTCAAACATTTTTCCATCTCTTCCCCCCCATTTTCTTACCATCACCTCCTCTAATTTACAAATGAGAAAATTAAGCCTTAGGAGGGAGGAAAGCCCCATGAACTAGGAACTATTCAATATCCTAGAAGCTTCACGAGGACAGGCACCTTTGTGTATCTCATTCAAGCACCCAGAACAGTGTAAATAAGTGTTGTGCAATATTTACTACATACCAACCATATGCCAGACACCCTGCAGACAACCCAAGTATTACCCCAAATTTGTAAAAGTTAAGGCAAAAAGAGATGAAACCTCTTCTCCATGGCAACTCAGCAAGAAAGTGATTTGAACTGAAGTGTGTTGGACATCAGGGCCTCTACTCTCCACTCGGTCTTTAGATCGCTTCCCCTTAAGCTGTATTTCCCAGTCTATCCTCATCGGCCATGAGAAAGAGCTTTGGAAAGTAGAGCATTTGCTCTGTCAAGGAACGTACATCTTCGTGAAAGGAACTGCTACTAAGGGCCAGTTCCCATGGCCCTCCTCTTTGAATCTTTTCTCAATTTATGGCTCTTTAATGCAGCCCGTGCTTCACTAGGTTCTCAAGGTCTGTGAGCCTTCCCGATTGCACTGGGAAGACCGCGGTGAAATTCCCAACTTCCAGCATGATCCTTGGCACACGGTAGGCCCTTATTAAGATATTGCACTGAAGGGGAAAGGTGGAAAGGGGGCCAGAAAGGAAACTGACGAGATCTCTTTTCTCCTGAGAGATGGCAGTTGGGGAGACCCCGCCTCCTCATTAGGATCCCCAGGCTCTGGTCGGCAGGAGTCGGGTGGGGCGGGGGTGGGGCCAGGCGGGGGCGTGGCCGGCCGAAAAGGCGGGCAGCTGACTGAGCGCTGATTGGTCGGCACTTTGGCGCGCTCCAGCAAAGGCTTTGTCGGGAGGCGCGAGGCCAAGCTCGTGCTGAGCTAGAAGCCAGGGCCCTTCCCCAGGCGCGCTTGCGCAGGGCCACTTGGACTCTGCCGTTTCCCCTCTCCAGTCTCGCGCCCAGCACACCTTGGCGGGAACTGGTGGGGGCGTGGCCTGGCCTCAGGAGCTCACTTTTGCTCCCTTCCACAGGCCTCCCACAGGAGCCTCGTTCCAAGGGGATTCGCGCCCACCCCACGGCCGGGTGGGGAACGCAGTGGCCGGGGCCCGCCTGGGGCTCGCGCGCGTGGCCAGCCTCCCGGGACAGGCGCGAGACACTGTCTGATCAGGCTCCCGAGTGTGGGACTGGCGTGAAACCAGAAGGGGGGCCTCACGCCATTTTGCACGTCCTGAGGCGCGTGCTGGAGGCCGACGGGGAACGGGGCAGGGGACAGCCCGCTGGAGGGGAGCGTGGGGTCCGCTCAGGAGCAGCACTCTGTGGTCGTGGCCTCCCTCCGGGAGTTTCAGGGGGACAGGAAGGCGGGCGTGCCCAGGTGCTCGGAGTGAGGCAGGCCAGGGGCGGAGCTGGAGTTTGGGTTTGAGGCTGGGCCTAGGTTTTGGGATCCAGGCTCAAGTTTGAGACAGGGAAGGCTCTGTTTGAATAGTGTTGGGGCTTTGGGGTCACAAGCTAGGATCTGGGATCTCCGGCTTCATATCTGGCTGTAACTAGTATTGGAATCTGAAGGTGTTGGGTTTTGTGACTGAAAGTTTTCCTGTTGGAATCTGGAGAACCTAATTTTAGGATGTGGGTGTCTTAGTTTTGAATTCTGGAGTATCATTTGGGAGTCTGGGGTCTGATTTGGGAGGTTTGAAGCTTCAGTATAGATTCAGGGTCTAGAATCTCAGTATAGAGTATGAGGTATGAGATTTAGGGTCTGGAATCACAGTTTGGGATTTTGAGGATTAAATTTTGGGGCCTGGAGTCCCCACGTTGAGTATGGGGCTTCAATTTTGGGACTCACATGTGAGATCTCAGCTTTAGGGTTGGGGGTCACAATTTGAAGGTCTGAAGTGACAGTTTGGGGGTCTAGAGGTCTTTATTTTTGGATCCGAGGTCAATTTGGGAGACTGTTGTTTGCTATGGGGCTTGGGTTTCTTACTTTAGGGTTTGGGTTCTCTATTAAGGTTTGTGGTCTGTGATCTTAATGGGATTGGGTTGTCTTTGGAGATCAGAAATGGACAGTTTGGGGGTCTAGAGTATCTCAGTATTAGAGTTTAGGGTTTTGGGGTTTGGGAGGGCACATTTTTGGGTTTTAGATCCTCACTTTGGGAGTTTAAAATCCTAGTTTTGGTGTCCTAACATTGCAGTTTAGAGATCTCAAACCACAGTTTTCAGGCCTGGTGGTAGGACATCTCACTATTAAGACCAAAGCTCTGAAGTTAAAGTTTGGGAATTTGCTGCTTTTAGTTTTAGGTGTTGATCTCGACTTGGCCCAAATTTACAACTTGGGATTCATGGACTTCAGTTTAGAGTTTGGGGGTTTGAATTTGGTCTCTGGGCCCATATTTGTGGGGGGTCGGGGACTCTTGGGATCTCTGAGTGCTCAAAGGAACAACATGGGGAAAATGAAGGTTGCCCACCATGTGGCCCATTCCTCCTGGAATCCCAGAGGTCACTTAATAATTCTTTCTTTTTCCCTCTTTGCAGATGTGGGGCTCCAGCAGACACCTGTGTTCCCTTGGATGGCCCAGAGCCTGTTCCCTGGGTTCCAGTGACAGGTAAGGGCTCTCCCCTGTCTATCTCTGTTCCAGCTTTGGCCACTCTGGTTGAATAATAACAATAATGTTTACTGAGCATTTACTGTTTGTCAGACTCTTTGCTAAGCCCTTTTGTTTGTATGATATGCTTTAATCCTTACACCTCCACAAGGAAATAGGTGCGAATATTACCGCCATTTGAGAGAACTCTGAGGTGGTTGCCAAAGATCATCTCAGAGGCCCTGCAGGCTTTGACATTTGGAGTTTTGTAAATGCCCTGCCTTCCTCTTTTATGCATGTATACATTCATCCATCAAGCACCTACCAAGTGTCAGGAATCTCATAAGAAGGGATGTTCACAGGATATTGAGGGTTGTATCAGATTCCCCTCCCCCAGCCTGGATAAAGAAAAGGGAGCCAGAGTTCATCTTATCTTCACTATCTCCCCGAATGACTTACTGTCCATCCATCTCTTCATTCATTAATTAACTCCAAAATTAAGCATCTGCTTTGTTCAGGTTCTCTACTTAGGTACTGTGCTCAGAAGGAGCACCATGAAGAAAATGAAGAATGCCCGTCCCACTGCCCATTCCTCCTGGAATCCCAGAGGTCACCAACAATGTTGGGGGGCAGTCTTTTCCCCCTTTATAGATGTGGGGTGGGGGGGTCATTGTATTAATAAAGACTCTTAGTTGCCATGAACAGAAACCTAGCTAAAACCAGCTTAGGCATAAAAGGAGATTCATTGGGTCCTTTAAGCCAAAAATTCAGGGGCATCAGTGTTGGCTGGTTCCATGTGAGGATTAAATGATGTTGCCAGGAACCTGCCTCTCTGGGCTCTGCTGTTGCCCTGTGTTGGCTTCCTTCTCAAGCAGACTCTCCCTTTGTGAGGGCAAGATGGCTCCCAGCAGCTCCAGGGCCACATCCTGCCAGCCTGACAACCCCAGCCGAGAGCCTCTTTCTGGGAGCCATTGATTCTGATTGGCCAAACCTGGGTTATGACCCCAATCCTGAGCCAATCACTGTGACTCTTCTTAGCTGGACCTTAGTTCTTTTTTTTTTTTTTTTAAGATTTTATTTATTTATTTGACAGAGAGAGAGACAGCGAGAGAGGAAAAATTAGGGTCTGGAATCCCAGCAGGGGGAGTGGGAGAGGGAGAAGCAGACCTCCCGCGGAGCAGGGAGCCCGATGCGGGGCTCGATCCCAGGACCCTGGGATCATGACCTGAGCCGAAGGCAGACGCTTAACTACTGAGCCACCCAGGCACCCCGCTGGACCTTAGTTCTGTGCTGCTAGTGGAAGGGGTGGTTGGGGCCCACCTCTCTGAACCACATAGAGCCAGTGGGGGAGAGGGGTGGTCCCAAAGGAAAGTATTACCAGGCAAGGGGGGTTAAATGTCAGTCCAAAGACAACAGCCTTATCAACTGTAGTTATCCAATACAATACTTCCACCCCATTCTTCAACATCCCTTATCCCTAAAAAATTCTGACAAATGACTGTCCACTTTCTGTCTATAACATTTTGTGAGCACTCTCAATGTGCCAGGTGTTATGCTCAAGATCTTTCCAGACAAGATCAGACTTTCTAGCCACTTCCATTTTATCAATGAGTTAAAAACAGCATCAGAAAGAGGAAAACGTGTCCAAAGTCACACAGCAAATGGCAGAGCTGGGATTCCGATCTAGGTCTGTCCTATTCAAAAGCTGGAACTTATAACCAACTATGAGGCTGCCTGTTGGGATTGCCCCCTGCTTTGTCCTACTTTGGGGCAGCTCTTATCCTTAAATCTCTGCACATGTTAAAGCAAATTAGGGTCTGGGCCTTGGTTTTCCTGTATCTAATATGAGAAATTTGGACCAGCTCTTCTAGCTCCTGTAAAATAAAAGAACTAGGGAGGGTTTAGGCTGATTGGCTCAGGGAAGAGGAAACCCAGGAATTAGGTCATTTGCCATTTCAAAGGCTGAGACCATCAGAAGACCGGAGCATTCATAAAGTCAACAATTTTTTGTTGAACACTTACTAAGTGCTGATCATTATTCTAGGAGCTAGGGATATAACTAGGGCCACATATGACTTGCTTGGGCCCTAGGCAATTTTGCCTTCTCGGGCTGTTCCTCCATTTTTTAAAAAGCTTTCTTTCTTTCTTCCTTTTTTTTTTTTTTTAAGATTTTATTTATTTATTTGACAGAGAGAGACACAGCGAGAGAGGGAACACAAGCAGGGGGAGTGGGAGAGGGAGGAGCAGGCTTCCCACTGAGCAGGGAGCCCAATGCAGGGCTCGATCCCAAGACCCTGAGCCGAAGGCAGACGCTTAACGACTGAGCCACCCAGGCGCCCCCTTTCTTCCTTTCTTTTTTAAGGTTTTATTTATTTATTTGAGAGACAGAGCACAAGCGGGGAGGAGGGGCAGAGGGAGAGGGAGAAGCAGGCTCCCGGCTGAGCAGGGAGCCTAAGCAGGGCTCAATCCCAGGACCCAGAGATCATCACCTGAGCTGAAGGCAGACACTTAACCGACTGAGTCACCAAGGCGCCCAGGCCCCTTCCTCCACTAAAAACGTATTTAAAGGGGCGCCTGGGTGGTTCAGTCGTTAAGCGTCTGCCTTCGGCTCAGGTCATGATCCCAGGGTCCTGGGATCGAGCCCCGCATTGAGCCCCGCATCGGGCTCCCTGCTCCGCGGGAAGCCTGCTTCTCCCTCTCCCACTCACCCTGCTTGTGTTCCCTCTCTCACTGTATCTCTCACTGTCAAATAAATAAAATCTTTAAAAAAAAAAAAGTATTTAAAATTATAGTTTACAACAACACTGGCATAGAATTTAAAAGAAATTAAAACATTTTTAGGGCACCTGGCTAGCTCAGGTGGTGGAGCACGTGACTCTTGATCTCTGGATTGTGAGTTCAAGCCCCACGCTGGGTGTAGAGATGACTTAAAAATAAAATCTTAAATAAAAAAGAAATTAAGACATTTTCATAAGCCCTTAAAAGTGGCACCAGATTTAGACTCTGTGCTTACTGGGCCTAATGGGCAAGTCAGTCCGGGATATAAACATTAATAAAATAGACAAAAATCCCTGCCCTTTGGTGTTGATAATAAAGAAAGAAGATTTCAGATTCTGATAAATGATACGGGGATGTGACCAAGAATGTGCTTAGCTAGATTGGTTGGTCAGGAAAGGTCTCTCTGAGGTTACATTTAAGCTCCGTGCTGAATGGCAAAGTAAAACCAGCCATACAACAATCAGGGCAAAAGAACATTCCAGGTGGAGGGGGGCGCCTGAGTGGCTCAGTCGTTAACTGTCTGCCTTCGGCTCAGGTCATGATCCCAGGGTCCTGGGATCGAGTCCCACATGGGGCTTCCTGCTCAGCGGGAAGCCAGCTTCTCCCTCTCCCACTCCCCCTGTTCGTGTTCCCTCTCTCGCTGTGTCTCTCTCTGTCAAATAAATAAATAAAATCTTAAAAAAAAAAAAAAAAAAAAAAAACATTCCAGGTGGAGGGAATAGGAAAGGCCCTAAGGCAGAAAGAAACTTGACAGTTTAGAGAAACGGAAAAAGGACCTGTGTGGCTGGAGCTGGCCTGTTCCCTGAAGACCCAGAGGGCAGAGCTGGGATTAGTGGGTGAAAATTACAGAAAAGAACTTGTCTGAAACCAGAACCATCCAGCAAGGAAAGGGGCAGACTTGGGAGGAAGTGCCTGGCTTGCAGAGGCCCCCGGGGAGCACACCCCAAGTCACACCTATTCAGGACTCCTGCCCAGGAGATGTCAAGATTTTGTGATGCCTCATCGTCACCCTTTTCCTCCCGCCAAATTTCTTCCCAGGAACTGCTGTGTTTGCACATAGAAGGCTCTCAGTGCTTTGCAAAACCCAGAGTAAACACCCAGGGACTATAGTTGATACGAAATTCTTTTTCTCAGCCTTGGTCAGGTCACACCTTGAACTTAAATAGGCCTGGACACTTTTTTTCTTCCTTGCTTCCTATGTTGTTTCTCGCTGGGGCTTCCAGGGGGTCCTTCTAGAACAGAAGGAAAGTGATATGCAAAAAGTGAATATCAGGGCTAAACAGGACTTTAGAGGTCAGCCTACCCAGTTTTCTTCCAAAGATAGAACCCCAACGCCCTTGCCCCTCAGAGTTATGGTTTCTAGCAGGAGGTAACTAAAGACCAGAGATTTTTTTTTTCTTTCATTCCTTCATTCAGCTGACATATATGTGTGTCTTCTGTATTCATAGCGGTTTTGAGAGGGTGCATCAATGACATCCTCCCCCGCGTAAAGCCCTTTTATGGCTTCCTGTTGGTCTTCAGATAAAGGCAAAACTCTTCTGTACTACGAGCCTTTGAGACCCTGCCTCATCTGGCCCCTATCTTCTTCTCCAGCCTTGTCTCACCCCACAAGACTCCTTGCCTTCTGTGCACCAGACAGGGCAGCTTTGGTTCCTTTGAGTTCTCCCTGCTTCCTTGTGCCACAGGGCCTTTGCGCATGTCCCCTCTATCTGAAATGTGCTTGTTCCCTCTTCACCTATACATCTCCACTCATCCTTCAGAACCAGTTCTGACCAGGTTTACTTCCTCAGGGAAAACGTTGTAGATTAGATCAAAGCCACCTGTTTCAAGCAGCCTTCTTCTTTGTCCCCATCAGGGCCAACTCCCTGGGTATGCAAACTCATACGCAGTTACAGAGCCCTGTGTTTAGAAGAGCCTGACGTTTGGTTTAATGCCCTGCTCTCACCACCTTGAAAACCTTAATTTTTAAAAAGGGGGCCCCACGTTTTCATTTGTAAGGCTCCCCTCCCCAGCAAGTTATATAGCTGGTTCTGGTCCTAATTGGAATTTTATGCTTGTCTGTGTGTGACAATCTGATTAATGACTTTATCCCTGATGGTCCTGTGGGCTCTAGAAGGGGCTGTATTTTGGGTTTTCTACTTTTATCCCTATCACCTAACACCATTCCTGGCCCATCGTAGGTGCTCAATAAGTAATTGCTGAATGAGTGAGGGAGGATGATTCTTTTAGGACTTCAGGGTTTGGTTTGGGAGGTAAGTGCGTCTCCCACCCTGCTCCCCCATCTCCTCGAGAGCAGTGACAGTGTCTTCCCTCTCCTTCTGTGGTGTCCAGCGCAGGGTCAGTGTGTGGGTTTGAGTAGGAACTAAACACCCGTCTGTAATCAAGGGAGTGTTTGGGGGCCTGGCCAGGCCGCAGGTGATAAAGTGTTGTGGACATTCAGAGCAGGGGAGGAAGGCATGGGAGGTCTCCAGAGGCTTTCTGGGCAGGTGGCAATGGTACTGAGCCCTGAGGGGAGGCAAGAAAGGATTGGGTGGAGACAGGGTGGTGTCCGGGCATTCCCAAAGGAGTTGTGTGTGAGTCTGGCAACAGCACATAATTTGGGAGAGACACTCCAATGTCTTTGTGTCCCCATCTGTCAAGAGAGAGAGAGATGGAGGTGTGTGTGTGCAGGGTTATATTATGAATTATGAATGCAGGGATTAGATCCTGGAAGTTCTGCATCCCCAGGAGTCAGCTTCTGTCATGCCCTCATTTATTTATTTAGCAAATATGCAGTGAGTTCCCACGGTGTGCCAGACCCTCTTCTGGATGCTAGAGATACAGTGCCCGCCCCCTCCCCCCCAGCTCTCAGCTCAGAGCAGGGCTCAGAGAAATGCATGAGCACGGGGTTGAGGGCCCTTAGCAGAGGTACCTCACCTGTCCTGTAAGAGATGAGACCAGAATGGTCAGCCGGGCCAGGTCTTGAGGGCCATTATAAGCCGGATTAAGGGTTTCAACTTGGTCCTTAATAATGGATGGCATCGAGAGTTTTGAAGCACTTACTAGACAACTAGAGTATCAGGCTCCGTTCTGGACGATTTCACACACACAGGTGTATTTGGTCCTACTGATAATCCTCTGAGCCTCAGTGAATATCCTCATTCCCATTGCCCAGATAAGAAAACCATGGCCAGATCTGTGTTGCAGAAAGCTCACCCTGATGCTAGTAGACAGGATGAACTGGAGGAGGCCAGGGGGAGGCTGGGAGGGCTAGGGGGACAGCCACACGTGGACTAGGGCAGGGCCTGGGGCTGGAGAGAAAGGATTGGAAGGGGAATGGGTGAGATTTGATGAGACCTACGATGCCTAGGATTCTGTCTGGGGGTGCTGGGGTGGACAGCCTCTCTGAGATGGGGAGCACGGAGACAGGTGGTTTGGGGGGGGTCAGGTGCCAATGTCCTAACCAATACCAGCTCTCGGCCCCAAACAGGAGGCAGAGGAAGAACCACACCAGCAAACTTCATGAGTTGGCACTGCTGTTGCCTGTGGCCCTGAAGACAGGCACCAAGAAGCTCACCAAGGTATGGGGGTGGAGGGAGAGGAGGCGGATGTGGGGGGCAGGTCTGAAAATCTCAGTAACCGGGTTACTATCTCTCGTCCTGGGGCCCCAACACAGACCCTCTCGGCGACAGCACCGAGATGGGCGTGGTCCTGCCCTGAGTGGGCCTTTCTGTGATCCCATCACTAGAAGCCTGGGGGATCCTTTCTTGCAAAGGGGCAGGGGCAGCTGGGAGGGAAAGATCGGCAAGGAGCCAGATAAAAGTCATCACTTTGGGGAGTCAAACAGCCATGGGTTCGAGCCTGTCAGCCCTGAAGCGGCAGGACTCTGGGCAGGGCCCTCAGCTTCTCAGCCTCTCAAGCATCCTGTTTCCCAGCCATAAAACGAGGGAACATAATGTCTACTACCCAGAGATATTGTGAGGCCCAAACGGCACACTAGCCGTGACCGTCCTCGAAGAAATGTCACTTCCCTCTCTGAGTCCCTTGTCCTGGGTCCTGGGGGCGGCATCTCCATCTCCCGAGGTAGCAGGACTTAAAGCTGCTCTGCGCGTCCCCCAAGTGGCTACTCGATAAATACATACGGGGCTGAGCTGCCTCCTCCCTCCGCCAGTGGCAACAACTTACTAAGGGTCTCGGAGATCTTGAAGGCGTGGTGTGATGTTTTCTTGCTATAGTTCCTCTCATTCCATCACGTATCCACTTATTCATCAGCCAGTTATGGAAAGACTGTTGGATGGCAGAAGCTGTTCTGGTCGCAACGAGGGGAGGCAAAGGAACTTGAGACCCGCCCCTCATCTGCTGGGAACTCAGAATGTGGTCAAGACAATAAAGATTCCAACCCAGGAATCACCGATCCCCAGCTAGAACGTGCTTCTTGCCTTCTGAGAGGCTCAGAAGAGTGGGCGTTTGGGGCAAGATCCAGATCTTTGGGTGCCAGATCCTAACCCTCACCTCCTGGGTGCCTACCACCTTCCATCGATCACCGGTTCATGTGGACTCTCCCTCCTAAGCCTCTCGCAGCCGTTGGCACTGTCCTAGCTTCCTGTGGCCGCTCTAGCTTCCTGTGGCCTCACAACTCTGTGTCTGCAAACAATGCGGATTTTTTCTCGAACAGTGTAGAGGGCTGAGGTCCAAAATCGGCCTCGCGGGTCTAAGAGTCGGTTCTTCTCCAAGGCTCCCGGGGAGAATCCGTTTCCTTTCCCTTTGCCAACTTCTAGAAGCCGCCTGTGTTCTTTGGCTCATGGCCCCTTCAAAGCCAGCAGTGTAGCATCTCCCAGTGTCTCTCTTTCTCTTCCTCTGCTCCCATCCTCACCTCGCCTTCTCTGCCTTCGACCCTCCTGCCTCCCTCCCACTTGTAAGGACCCCTGGGACCACAGTGGGCCCACTCAGTTAATCCAGAACAATCTCTGCATCTCAGGATCCTCCACTCAGTCACATCTGCTGAGTCCCCTTTGTCATATTAGGCAACATATTCACAGGCTCCGAGGACTAGGACATGGACGTCCTTAGGGAGAGGCATTAAGCAGACCACCACGGTGCTCAGAAATACCTGAGGAATTTTGCCCTCTGTCCTCAAGCATCTGTGTATGCAATGTGCACAGGTATTGCGATCAACTCTTGGGAGGTGGGAGGGGGGGCAGAGACGACTGGGGGACAGTCCTGGCCCCGAAGGAATGACAGTTGAGTCAGGCGACAGGCAACATTTCATCACTGACCGCATGACCACATCTCGTGGAATTCTCCCCAGGCCTCAGCCTGCTTTCATGACCATTGATCCTCTGATGTCTTTTTTTTTTTTTTTAAGATTTTATTTATTTATTTGACAGAGAGAGCGAGAGAGCACAAGCAGGGGGAGCAGTAGAAGGAGAGGGAGAAGCGCAGGCTTCCCGCTGAGCAAGGAGCCTGATGCGGGGCCCGATCCCAGGACCCTGGGATCATGCACTGAGCCAAAGGCAGACGCTTAACCATCTGAGCCACCCAGGCACCCCGATCCTCTGATGTCTTAAGGATCCCTCTTCCTCCCCACCTTCATCCTTCCTTGGGTTCAGTCCTGGGTCTCCTGCTCCATGGACAACCTGCGTCCCTGCCAGTCCCCAGCCTCCCCCTCGACTTGTGTGCCTGGAGGGTGTCACCACGACTTGTGACAGGGCTGTGCTGTGACAGACGCGCTCAGTCTGATGCTCAATGAATGAACTGAGCTGTTATGTGTTGCCTTTCCTGTGTTTGAGATTTGGGGTGTGGCTTAGGTTCGCGGCATCCTTCCTCACCATCCTGACTCATGATGTGCCCCCAGCCCTGTATGGTCCTGTGGCTTCTCTCTCTGACCATCAAAGCCCTGGGCATATTCCTGGGACTGTTTCTTTATCTCTGACCCCTTTAGATGAGGGGTTTTGTGAGGGTTAAGGACCATAATGGAAACATTTCTATCCCCAGCACCCGCAGGGCCAGCAGACAACAACCATAGCTACTCCCAATTTACTGAGGGTTCTAGGTGTCAGACCCCGAGTGACAAGCATTTTGGATACGTTTTCTCATTTAATCCTCCCCCAAGGCTTGAGAGGTGCATCTGGTGTGCTCATTCTCCACTGTGAGGAGAGGGGTCATGTTGCCCAGAAGGACACAGCTAGTTAATGGCAGAGAGAAAGAGTCAGATGTGTCTCATTCCAAAGGCCCACATCCTCAACTGCTTGGTCACTCAGTGCTCAGTAGGTGTTTGTTGAATGAATGGGTGAATGAGTGAGTGAATGAATGAATCCCCTTAGCGAAGACAGTTATAGGACCTGTCGATCTTGTCTTCAGAAGGTCTCTGGGATCGGAACCTCTGGCGTAGCCCCCAAGCTAACCTTCCTGAACCATCAATTCCTGAACCTTCGGTCTTGGAATCTGAAATGATGCCCAATGGCCTTCTGCATAAAACCTTTATACTGCTACTAATCACATTTCATATAACTTGACAGTTTACAGACACAGCGTAGTGAATGCCAATCATGTGCCAAGCCGGGGGTTGGAGATAAAATATCTGCTCTTGAGAACCCCATGGTCCGGTTCTCAAAGTTAGAAAAGGTCCTCATTTAATCCTTTGAGAACCTGATGAAAGCATTCTCATTCAATCATCGACGAAGTATTTATTAGGCAACTGGTATATCAGGCTCTGTGTTGGGTGATTTCACACACACTAATTTATTCAGTCCTAATGATAATCCTCTGAGCCTCACTGACTATCCTCATTCCCATTGCACAGATGAGAAAACTGAGGCTCAAAAAGGTAAAACGGTCTGTTCCCGATACACAGCCAGGAAGTGGCAGATTGGATCCGGGTCCTTCCAAAGTAACAGTCTCCTGCCTGTGTTACATGTATTCCTTAGTTAGATTATAGCTTCCTTCCATGGATCAGGTCACATCATTTCAGTGACCGTCGCTTTCTAGCTTATGGAACAGTTTCACACAAGTCCCTTTGTGGGACCGTGTTTCCTGATCTAGGGTTTGGAAGATTACTGCTAACGGTTTTATTGGTATTCTAAGGACCCAGTTCAATCCAAGAAATACTTACTGGTGTTCTTCCCTCACCTCTTCACCAGGCTAACTCCTGTCATTCTTCAGGTCTCCACTTAAATGCTGGAGGCCTGGGGCGCCTGGGTGGCGTAGTCGGTTAAGCGTCCAACTCTTGGTCTTGGCTCAAGTTGTGATCTCAGGGTCCTGGGATCAAGCCAAACGTTGGGCTCCATGCTCAGGGGAGGGTCTGCTTGGATTCTCTCTCTCTCTCCCTCTGCCCCTTCCCCATCTCTAAAATAAATAAATAAATCTTTAAAAATAATAAATGCTGGAGGTCTTTCCAGACACTCAAGTCCAATTTTAGAATCTCTTGTTACACTCTTATTCATAATGCTTATCACACCGTTGATAATTCTGTATGACTTACGAGTTTATTGAGGGCTGCTGTCCTCACTAGATTATAAATTCCATGAAGGTAAACAAAAGCATGTCTGCTTCACCCCTATGTACCTGGCCCTCAGTGGGTAGTAGTCTTTTTTAGCTTTGTGTCTTTGACACTGACTTAGTACTTGGTGGCTGGCTGGGTGATGCCTGCTGGGCAGAAGGCATCATGCTCTGTGCTACGGAGATCATCCTTCAGCGATCAGTGGCTAAGCTACCTCTTGATTCTGTGAGCAAAGGATACAGAAATCACTTAGCTACAGCCTCTACCCTCAACTAGTTCAAGGTCAATGAGAGAGAGTAACGCATGAACAGGTAATTAGGCCAGGGCATTGCAAGAGTGCTGAGGAGGGACATCCGACCCGGCCTGAGCGAGAAGGTTCAGGGAGGTGGGAAAGCTTCCGGAAGGGGAGACCACTGTGCTAAGGCTCAGAGGAGGAGAAGCCAATGCGGGAGCTTGTGGGGAGAAGAGGAGGGCTTTGCAGATAGAGAATACAGCATGTGCAAGGGGCCATGGGTGAGAAGCCAAACAGTGTGCGTTGAAAAACTGGGCCAGGAGGCAGGCAGACCTGAGTTCAGATCTCAGCTCTGCCCCTTCCTCTCTAACCTTAGCAAGTCATGCTAGCACTCCGAGCCTTGGTTTCCTTAGCTGCAACAGACCTCTCCCTGAGCTGCAGCAAGGTCTAAACAGAATAGGAATATCTCCGCCACCAGAGGAACTGTCGGGCTGGGGAACGGGCTCCTGCAGCCTGTCTCTGGTCCCCTGCAGCCTCACATTGTCTTGGGCCCCCATTCCTGTGCTCAACCCTGTCTTTCTTTTGGGGGCAGAAGGAGATTCTGCTGCATGTCCTGCATTACATTCAGTACCTCCAGAAAAGCATCGATGTGGCCAAGGCCTTGCTCAAATTCCATACCACCAATGGGGAAGGCGGACTCGGGGGTAAGTAAGTTCAGTCACCATTTCCCAGGGCCTGCTCTCCATCAAGTCCGGTCCTGGCTGTCAGGGATACCAAGTGACTTCGATGAGCCCCAGTCCCCGGGGATCTCAGAGCCTGGCAGAGCTGACAGAGTCAGAGAGATGGGCCCGATGCCGTGAACTCAGAGCAGGGTGTCTGGGGCCTCGCGACCGGGCCTGCGCGGACGGTAGCCTGGGGGAGCTCCGGCAGGCAGGAGAAGCCGTGAGCAGGAGCACGCAACCACAGGAAGACGTGTGTGGAATGTCTGGGACAGGCCAGCAGCTGGTGTGCTTGGAGGGACCGTGTAGCATCAGGACGACGTGCGCAGGCTCGCGAACCAGACCCTGACGCAGACACATGTCTTATGACCTTAACCTCCCTGTGCCTCAGTTTGCTCATCTGCAAAATGAAACCAATACTAGTACACTTGACCCTTGAAGAACACGGGTTTGAGCTGCATGAGCCCAGTTATACGCAGATTTTCTTAGATATATCCTGTGCAGTCCTGTAAATGTCTTTTCTCTTCCTTATGCTTTTAACACTTTTCTCTAGTTTTCTTTACTGTAAGAATACAGTATACAACACAGGATATACAAAATATAGACTAATCACCCGTTTGTGTTATTGGTAAGGACTCTGGTCAATAGTAGCCTAGTAGTAGTTACATTTTTGGAGGGCCAGAATTAGACATGGATTTTCCACAGAGTGGGGCTCGGGCTAAGGAGAGAGACGAAGATGAGAATTATGGCGGAGGACTTTAAAAAGCCAGGAAAAGCCATGATCAGATTTTTTTTTAAGCAAGAGGTGCCTGACATCTAGTGAGCAGGATTGGTTGGTTACTAAGGGAGAAACTCGAGTCAGGGAGGTCAGCAAAGAGGGCTTTAGGAGGGATCTGGACCGGAGACAGGCCGATCTCGCACTGAGGGTGAGGCTGGGGACAGAAGTCGTACCTTTGGGCGATGTTGAGGAGGAAGAATTGAGAGGCCTGACAGAGAGGCAGGGAAGCCTTTGGGAAGCGTTGAGTCTGTCTTCCTTCTTGGAGGACCCCGAATGGCTTTGGGGGGGATCTGAGTTTACGCCCTGGAACCTCTGTCGCCTGGCCGTGCAACCTCAGACCAGTCCAGGCTCCTCCTGGGAGCTCAGTTTCCACATCTATAAAGTCAGCTTGGGGACTGTGGCCGCCCCCCAGCCCTCTGCCCAGGATTGGGAAGCACGTCTGGAAGGAGGAGGCAGGACGGCATGAGGTCGGGGGGCATCTGACCTCTTTCTCCACCCTGTGCAGGGCTGGGTTGGAACTGGGCCTCGGGCCCTGCCCGGCGGAGACACTCCACCCCTTCGAGCTCCCCGCACTCTTTTAAGTCCCGTCTTCAGGGAGCCTGCCGGAAACCCCGGAAGAAGAAACCCACTGGATTGTCAGGTACAAGGGAGACCAGATAGGAAGCCAGGTCACATGGGAGCAAAGCTCCTTCTCCAGAGCCTTTCTCATTCCAGGGAGGCCCGATCAGCTACCCAGAGCCCCTGGCACCGCTTTACAGTGAGATCTATCTGGTTCAACGCCCTGGCCCCTGGGCTCACTATCTCCGAGGCCTGGCATGGTTGCTTTCCTTCTCTGAGCCTCAGCATCCTGGGGGTGGACCACAGGGTGGTCTTAAGGACCAGGAGCCTGGGTACATACCCTTGGAGCAATGCTGAGTGGAGAGGCTCATGGTCAGCACTCGGTGAAGGGAAGCTGCTGTTACCATTTATTGTCCTTACAGCCAGTCACCCGTCCTGGGCCAGGGCATCAGGGGGCACAGGCTGATGGAAAGACCCAAGTGTGGAAAGCAAGCATCCCCGGGCCAGCTTCAGCCTTGCTGCTAACTCTCCACGTGTCCCTTGGCCTCTTGAAGGCCTCAGTTGGCCTGTCTTTAAAATGGGAGTTGTACCTAACCAATGATTTCTAGTCTTGGCTGCATATCTACTGAATCATCCAGGGAACCGTAAAAAATGCCTGTGCCTGAGCCTCACACCCAGAAAGTCAGGTTCCAGTGGCCTGGGGTGGAACCTGGGCATCAGTATTTTTTCCAGAGCTCACCAGGTGATTCGAATGTGTGGGTAGGGGCAGGGAGCCTCGGCTGAGGTGACTGCTCGCTGAGGATCCAGACTGACCTGGGAAGGGCTGGTGAGCGACCAGGCCCGGCAAAGCTTGGAATAGGCTGGGGGGCCCAGGGCAGAGACGCCCTCCACCGGAGCCCCCTCTGATGCTCGTCTCTCTGCTCCCCCAGAACGCCAGACCTGGGCCCAGAACCCTCGCCGCTGTCTGGCCCTGGACAGGCCCGGGAAGTGGGCGACCCCATCCCCAGAACAGCAAGGAAGACACATGGGGGGGACCACCACCCCTTCAAGATGTGCCAGCCCCGGCTGTCACCCCAAAGTTGCGTCATCCCTGCCTCAAGGTGACAGGAAGGGAGGCAGGTCCCGGCTGACGTTGCTGGACATGGCTGAGAACAGCATCCACTGTGACTTCTCAGGTTGCTATCTGCCCTCACCGTTAACTTAGTCCCTTCCACACTCCTGGGCAGGCGCCCGCAGCATCCCAAGTCGGGGCCCAGTAGTGGGGCCTCCGCGGTGGCCAAGAGGGACTCTGTCTTGGGCCTCCTTCCCCACGTCTCCTTCCCTCTAGGCCCCGTTGTGGATGGAAGGGTGGGGCGGCGTCAGCGAGCCTCTTGGTGGGGCTGTGGGTCACAGAGCCAGGGGAAGACGGGCAATGGCTCCCATGGCTCCCATCCCTGGGCCACCTGGAAAAGGTGTGGTGACGTGCCCAGCAGGGCACCGGACGAGACGGGGGCGCCTGGCGGGCTGGGGCGGTCCTGAGCCGTCCTGCCCCCCCCCATCCGTTTATCCGGCCCCTGCTCCCCGAGCATCTCGGGGCCAGGCCGCGTGCGAGTGCTAGTGCCACAGCCCAGTGAAGGGGCACAGAGGGACCCCGACTTCCCACGGTCGCCCAGGAGGCCATGGGGGCCCAGAGGAGGCACCCGACCCACCTGGGGAGGGAGGGCTCTTCGGCTCTTCCGCTAGTTGTGTGACCTCGGGCAAGTTACCTGGTATCTCAGGGTCTCAGTTTGCTTAACTGTAAAATGGGCATAATCATGGTACCCTCCGGCAAAGGGCCACTGACTCGTATTAAAATGCCCCAAACCGTGCCGGCAGGGCGAGCGCCTCGTATGCGTTGGCTCTCATCGTCTTCCTCGACAGTATTCCACTTCAGGATTTTAGTTCTCTTACACCTCTGAGAGGGATGTGGGTTTCCAGAAACCGAGGGGTCATTCGGGGCATCCCATAGGCTCACGCAGAGGCCCCGCAGCCCGAGGTCTTACGAGGATGTGGGAGGGAGAGGCCGTGGCAGACCGTGGCACTTCTCCATCCAGGTATCTGTGACTCCTGGGATTTGTTCCAGTCCCAGCAGTAAGCATTCCCACTTGCCTCCCATTCCCCCCAGGCTGCTATGGCCGAGTCAGCGGCCAGAGTGATGGGCTCTACCGTGCCTTCAAGGCCCAGCAAGGGGCTGAGCAGATCCACTTTCTCAACAGGACCCAGCCCTGTCCCAGGTAAGGGAACCCCAAGGGCTCCGAGTGGGGGAGGCTGAGGTGTCTGGTCCGGCACGGCTGAGGGGTGGTGAGAAATGAGGTCGCTTGCCATCCTCACTGGTGTCTGTGGAGAGAACACCGCAGGCCCAGCTTCGTGCGGGCTGCGGACGCTCAAAGCAGAGCCTGGCTTTGGGGCTGCCGGACCAGGGCTGCGGCCTCTCGCCAGCCTCCCTGCCTCGTGCCTCACCCCTCCAGCCCGTCCTCCCCAGGGGCCGCAGTGGCTTTTCTAACCCCGGACCTCGGTCACATCAGCTCATGGCTTTCAGGCCTCCCTCAGTGCCCGTGGGGCAGAGCCCCAGTATCTTAGTCGGTATCTGAGAGCTTCCCTGGCCCCAGCTCATCTTGCTAGCCCCCTCCCCTGCCCCAACCCCATGACCCTGACCCAAAACACCACCACATATTCGCCACTCCATGGGAGCCGTGGCCTTGGCCTGCTCTGGACTTTTCACCCTCCTGATCCCTGTTCCTGACAAGCCTGTCGCCCTCGACCACCGAGAAGACCACCACCCTTCAGGCTGAGCTCAGTGTGGTCCTCTCTCTGAGTCCTGCTGGAACACGGCCCATCACAGCCCTTCGCCCTGGGCATCAGCACGCGGGGACGGCCGCCTCTCCTCACCAGCCTGAAGCCCCTTGAGGGCAGGCGCCTCAGCTGACTAAGCTTCCCGCCCCGCCCAGCAGCCAGCACAGAGTGATCCCTGTCTTTCGTCACAGCGGGCGACACCAAGACACCCCAGGGGGAAACGGCTGGGCCCAGGGCTCCGGGTCTGCCTCTCGAATTCCCACCTCTTGCAGGCAGAAGCTGGTGTTCTACAATTCCAGCGAGGAGCTGGACAAGGAGTCCCCAGATGCTGACCCTTGGCTTCCAGCCTGGACCCCGGAAGGCAGCCCCCCTGGTGACTGAAACTCCATCTCTCCTCCTTGTAGGCTTGTGTGGGGCCTTTCCCGCTCACTTCCTTCTGAGCAGCACTGAGGTGGGAGGAAAGAGGACGGGGACCCGGTGTCTGCCCAGCACAGGGCTGTGTGCGGCCACTGTGGCAGACGTTGCTAGCCAATCATCCCTCTTTCTGTGAAGCCCACACGTTGCCTCAGAATCTTTCTTAACCCAGAGCCCCAGGTGGCTACAGTCAGTCTCTCAGAGGCGGCACACCAGACACTGATTCTGTTTTTGGTTATCCATGACCTGATGCCAGGCATGGCGTCTCCTAATTTCCTCTACAAAGCACTCAAAATGAGCACTTGACCGAGTCACCCTTCCCCCATGTCTCACACCATCTCCTCAGCTCCAGCCACCACACTGGGGGAGAAGGTCATCCTCAAGCCCGATGCTTCCTTTTCAGGGAGCCCGCTGGCCTTGGGGCCTCCCCAGATTAACAACTGGAGTGTGACAGGCCACCCGAGCGAGATCCTAGGGCTCAGCCCCTCCCTCTTCAGCTCCCCAGGAAGGCTGCCACCAGATCAGATCCGGGGGGATGGCACTGAGTTCCTGACCCAAGGTGAGCTCCCGGGCCCAGACCCAACGCTTGGTCCGTTCAGAAAACATACGGCGATAACCCACCAAGTGCGCTGCCCTGGGCTCGGCCGTGCTGGGTGCCCCGGGGTGGATCCCACCCGGGCTCTGGCTCAAGAAGCCCGCAGCTTCGTGGGGAAGCGGCCCCGGACCGGCCCAGTGAGGGGAAGGCTCCAGGAGCCAGCGTCAGGGACCCACGCCCCCTGCTCAGCTTGGAGCTGCCCCAGGGGAGCTGGCCTGTGAGCCGGATTTGGTCCTGGGACAGGAGATTCCTGAAGCAGAGACCCGGAGAAGGGCACCGGGGCGATCTGCTCCAGCCACCGCCCGCTGTCCCTCCCCGACAGCTCTCTTCAAAGAAGTGTTCCTAGATCCCGAGTCTTCACCTTCTGACGACATGCTTGAGGCGCTCCAGGACAAGGTAGGCAGCCGTCCACAGACACGGCCGACCGTCCGTCCTTCTTCCCACACGCATCACTCTCCTCCTTCACGGACTCACCCGGGCCCGCGACCAGGCGGCCGCCTCCCCCCACCGGCTCACTGTCCATCTGTTCGAGCTTCTCCCTGTCCTTCCAGAGACTCGTCTACCGTCTGTGTCCTCATCTGGCCACCGGGCGCCCCACTCATTGCTGGCCACCGGGCGCCCCACTCTGTGCTGGGCATTTGGAATGAACTAGACCCCAAGGACAAGAGCTAAAAGCTGCCGGGTGCCCAGAAAAGACCCCACGTAATTTTAACAGCTGCGGGGTCTCTGGTGACCCCAGGTGACAGACGAGGAAACTGAAACCAACAGAATGAGCTCAGGAATCCTCAGTTGGAAAGAGCCTCCCTCCCGGGCCCCAGGGCTCACCTCTGGCCACAGTCCTCTCTGGGGTCTCATCGCCCAGCTGACAGAAGGGCAGCCCCAGCTCGGGTCCCCAGATGAGTCTGCCTCCACCTCTACTCTTTCCTCCAACGAGGAGCTGAACCTGTGGCAGAAACAAAAGTAGGCACTCTTAGCAGAGCTCTTAGGACGTGCCAGGCACGGGGCGAGGTGCTTCTCAGCCCTGCAGGGCATGTGACGTGACCTCATTCTGTAGGTGAACTTGATGCTCAGAGAAGTTACCACTTGCCCAGGGCATCACGGCTGCCGACCCTATGGCATTAAGAGCTACTGGCCCAGAGCGGGGGGCGGGGGGCGAGCCCCCTGAGCCCAGCCAGTCCCCCCGACCCGCTGTGGGAACCTGGGAACACTTGCTTGGACGTCCAGGGGCTGTTTGGACGAGGTTGTCTTAAATTCGAGCTGGTTCTGATGCTCCCGTGACGTTAGGAAAGCTGTGAGTGGGGACATGAAGGGACACCGTGGTCTCCCCTCACATCGCCCGTCTTTCTCCTTCACCTGCCAGGAGATGCGCTCGGAGGCTCCCGAAGACCCCCCTGACTCCCACAGCTTGTGCAAGTCGTCTGTCTCGCTGGACCACTGCTACCTGTCGCTGAGCGAGAACAGCAAGGCGCCGTCCAGCTCCAGCTCCAGCTCCAGCTCCAGCTCCAGCTCCAGCTCCAGCTCCAGCTCCGAGGACTCAGACACTGAGTCGGTGTGGAGGCGGCAGGAGGTGATGGGGGGACAGCCATCGGCGAGGTCGCTCCCCCGTCTCCTGCCGGCGCTCACCTCCCCGTCCCCCACCCAGGACGCTCAGGCCGACCCCGAGGGCCTGCCGTCCTCCAATGACGAGGATGGGGACTACACGTGGACCCCCACCCGACGGGCCGCCACCCTGCCCGCGGCCGGGAGGAAGGCCAGGAAGGGCCGGGCGGGCCGGGGCCCGACGAAGCCCAAGGAAAACAAGAAAGCCCCCTGCCCGACCCAGATGAAGAAAAAGTGCGTCAATGGCTTCATCATGTTCTGCAGGATGAACCGGAAGCAGTACATCCGGTGGGTGGGGGTCCTTTTGGGCCCTGGGTGGGGCCCGAGCTGCACTGTCTCCCCCCCCACCACCCGGAGCATGTTGCCCCTGCTGACACAGTTGCCCCTTCTGGCCATGACCCACTGACCCTTCCTCAGTCACCACCCCCACCCAGCATCTAACCTGGTCCCCTTGCACTGGTCAAGGCCTGCAAATTGTACGCAGTGAAACCTAACTCAGACTTAAGAAAAAAGGAACGTGTCTCACATAGCTTGAAAGAGGAGAGAAGGTAGATGGCCTTCAGGTGTGGCTGGGCCCAGGGCTCAGGCGATGCCGTCTGGGCGTTTTGTCCCTCTCTCCACTCTGCTCTTCTGGGTTGGCTTTGTTCTCAAGCACATGGGGTGCGCTTGGTAGAGGGTCCCCCCAAGGCTCAGGTCCAGCGACCCAGGGGGAGGAGAGCTCCTTGTTTCTAATGTTTCCCGCAAAAGTTCTTGGGGCTGACTTGATAGGTCAGGCGCTCAGCCCTGAAGGTGGGGGGGGTCGGTGGGGGGAGGCCCCCCAATCCACAGCAAAAAGCTGGTGCCCTGACAGGAAGATGCGGGTCCCCTCCAGGTCCCAAGACTCGGTGTCCCCTTCCCGACAACCCATCAGTCCCCCTCCCTTCTTTGACACCTGGGCTCCAGAGGGTGTGTCCTGAGGCCCTTCAGGCCAAAGTGGGTAGAAAAGATCCGAGTTCTAAGAAGGGAGCCTCCTGTGGTCAGACCGTTGGCCTTCGCCCCAAACAGCCTGCCCTGTGGGCCTCTCCTCACCTCTTCCCTCCTGTCCCAGAGCCTGTCCTGGGACTGCGTCCACGGCTGCCACCAAGGAGCTGGCCCAACTCTGGCGGGTGATGACCCAGCAGGAGCGAAGACCGTACTGGTGAGGAGCCCGGGCCCCAGGGGCGTTGTGGGGGCGGAGCGGAGGGGCCTCCTGGGCCCCCGGACACCTGCTCTGATTTTTAGAGCCTTGGGCTTCATGATGTTGGGAACAGGTTGGAGTTTATTACTGGGGTGGAAGATTTGGGTGTTGCCAACTCTTATGAGATCGTTGGGGGGTGACGGAGGTCGGAAGGTGCTCGACCTTGGAGCTTAGACGGGCAAATAGCCCAATTCGGGCTTTGGACCCCCTTTGCCCTTCCTGCCACAGGGAGTTTCTCAGAGCAGGAGGCTGGGTCTTTATTTCCCTGTTACTAGCCCTCCTCCCTCCCCTCCTCCTGTCCACCTGGTCAGAGCAGCCGCCTGCCCCCCTCTCATCGGCCCCTGAACACACAGCCCTAGGTGCGCACTTCGTAACAGATCTCACAGGAGTGTGGGGCTCCGGCGGCCCAGCCCCGTTGTACAGATGGGGACCTGGAGGCCTGGGCTCTGGCGGGGGGCGGTGAGACAGACGCCCCCCAGGGCAGGGAAGGCGTGACCACCGATCGGCCCCCCTCTCCCCCAGCATCAAAGCTCGTAGGTTCAGCCTCCAGCACAACCGGATCGTGAAGCAGGACAGCTCAAGCAGCGAGGACGAGGACTGGGGGACCCCCAAGCCCTTCTACCAGCTGCTGGCCGAGAAGGCCCACCGTTCCCCAGAGCTGGGCCCTCTGCTGCCCCCTCAACACAACTGAAAGGGTAACCCTGCCGCGCCCCCTCCTCTGCTTTGCAACCGGGAGCTGGTGAAGAGGTTGTCCCCTCCTGGGCCTCACCCCTCCTGGAGCAGGCTGGGAGGGGGCGTACTTAGAGCCCCTGATGCTGTGTGCGTTTGCCTGGTGCTGGGGCCGCCTGAACTCAGCCTGCCCGCCGTCACCTGCCCTGCCCTGCCCTCCATCCCCCGCCCTGCCCGCAGCCCCTCTCTCGCTTAGGTGCCTCCGGGGGCGCCGCCGGGCCCGAGGAGGGGAGTCCTGAGTGAAAGGCAGTAAGGTGAAGTTTACAAGAAGGGGCCCGCTCTGCCCTTCCACTGCCCACCCCAGGGTTCAGTGGTTCAGCCCTGTTCATTCTTACCTCGCCCCACTCCTCCCTCCCGTTCTATTTATAGATTATTTATTGTTTGCAACAAAATAAAGTGGAAGCCTTGTTACCAGCAAGGACAAGGCAGGCTCCTTTGGTCCCCTGCTTCCTCCGCCCTGGGTGGGGGCTCCTCCTGCAGGATCTGGAGGGCCCGGGGCCTGCAGTTGGAGAGAACCCACACCTTCCCAAGCGGCAGCACAGAGCTGCCCTCCAGCCCCCCGGCCCTGTCAGGCAGCGGCGGCCAGAAAGCCAGAATCTCGGGTGGGGATTTTTTATGGTCCAGTGTTTCCTTCGGACAAGTAATTTAGAAGGTAGCCCACACCCCTGGAGGTTCTAGTTGTCTGTTAACTTTATTTTAATTGAAATGGAGGCATAACATGTCCTAGAAAAATAAAGATTTATGATACAAACTAGACACAGGGGTCAGGGTTGCCCCAGGGGTGAGGGGATCTTTGGTCTGGGGCCGGAGGTGAGAAAGAAGGCTCTAGTCCAGGGGGAGCCCCACGCAGGCCTCCCCGCACCTGCCTCCCTTTTCAGCAGGGAGGGCCCAGCCGGGAGGGTCCCAGGGGTCTGGGGCACAGGACTGCCTGTCCTCCACCCTCCGACTCCAAGTGGTTCTGAGAACACTGGATGTCAGTGGACCTATTAGTGTTTTAGGGAGCGACGGGGGCGGGCCCAGGGGCTCAGAAATCCAGCCACGTGGCAGGGCTTGCAGCTCACAGCTAGTACCAGGTTGAGGGGGGCAGAGCCCCCGAGTCAGGCCCCACAAACCTCCCTGTATATTTGGGGCACAGAGCAAGGGCTGTAACAGAGGATGCCGCCGAGCCCAAGGATAGTGTCCCTGGGCGGGAGTGGACAGGGGCCAGCCCCCCCTCCCCCCCGGCACCTCCAGGGCTTGGAGAGTTTCCGCGGCCCGGGTTGGGGGCAGCGCACGTAGTGTGTGGAATCTTCGGCTCAAAGCAACCGTGTCTGGGCAGCCCCCTCGTTCGGCCCCAAGTGATGTCTGCGCGGCCCCAGATCTTGAGCACCGTTGGCAGCAGAGGCGTGGAGACCCGGCGCGGGGGGGCGGTCACAGTTCCAGGGGGTCTTCCACAGGCACCGACTGTAGCTGGGTCAGAACCTTGGGCTCGGCTTCCAGCCCCTCGTCAACCTCGCCGCCGGCCGTGGACCCCAGGAGCAGCCCCTCGGGGTCGGGGTCCGGCAGCCTCAGCACGGCGTGGGGGGCCTGCGTCCCCAACCCCTTTTCTGCTTCCAGCAGCCCCTCCGGGCCCGCGCTCAGTTCCAGGCCCGCGGGCCAGACGGGCATGGCTGCAGGCGACAGCAGGAGCCCTTCGGGCGGGGGCGCCGGGAAGCCGGGTAGGAGACCCGAGGAATCCGGGGAGAAGGGCAGGCTGGCGGCGGCGGCAGCGGGGACGGGGACGGGCGGCGGCGCAGACAGTGGGCCCAGGGCGTGGACGTCCGGGAGAGCAGGGCTGGGGGCCACCGGGAGGGCTCCTTCGGGCACAGAGATGGCCGGGTCTGGCTTCAGGGGCAGGGCCAGGCCGGGGGCAGGCGGCAGGACCTGGGAGACCAGCATGCTGGTGGGGAAGGTGGCCGTGAGGATGATCTTGCCCTGCTGCACGGCCACACCTGTCACGATGGGGCTGCCCGACACGGGGTTGGCCAGGAGAAAGTTTCCTGTGGGGACGAGACATGGGCCAGGCGCCGGGGTGAAGATGACGCTCAGCAGGGCAGGCAGGGAGATCAGCAGGAGGCAAAGCGAGCCTCTTCGAGCCCCTTCGAGGCCGGGGCTGCGTCTGTGGGGCTTGAGCCTCAGGCCGCCGCCGGCTTCTGGAGGGTTCTGGGCCGTGCCGGGGGGGGGGCTGCCCAACCTCCCCAGAGCCCACTGCCGGCGCCGCCCCCCCAACCCCCCACCTCAGGCCCCAGCAAGGCAGGAGGTACCTGGGGCGGTGGCCGAAGGCAGCTGCAGGGCAGTCACGCCCACCCCGGAGTTTATCAGGTGCACGTTGGCGGGGCCCGCGGCCGCCACCTTCACGGGGCTGCCCGGCCCGGCCGCCAACAGCTGCAGCGGCCCCACCGCCTGGGGCAGGGTCACCACCTGTGAGGTGGGCACCACCTGCGGCAGGTTCAACAGTGGGGACGCGGGGCCCAGGCCTGCAGGGTACCCAGGGGGCGGGGAAAGCGGCACCACCTGGGGAGCAGCCACGGAGGGCACTGGCCCGGGGGGCAGAGGGAAGGGGGCAGCCGGCGGGGGGCCGGGCACCACCTGGGGCAGGGGCCCCGCAGCCTCCTCTCCCGCCGGCCCCGAAGCAGCCACCTGGGCCTCCTTGGTCTCGGCGGCCTCGGGCTGAGCCTCTTCTAGCCGAACCTCCCCGGTCTGAGGGTCCAGGACCAGGGAGGTCTTGCCCTCGCTGGCCCCCTGGGGCCCGGGCTGCGGTGCAGGAGGGCCACTGCCACCCGTGAGCAGCAGGGGGCCCAGGCCGGAGGCCTCCCCGAGGGCCAGGCTGTTGATGATGACGGGGCTCCCGTTGAGGAGCACGGCGGGAGAGCTGCCCGCAGCCAGGAAGCTGCCGTTCACCAGGATGGAGGAGGAGGCGGCGCAGGGGGCAGGAGGGGCGGCCCCGGCCAGGAATATAGAGCCCTGGGCGGGGGCCTCCGCCGCCACCGGGGCCACCGCCCTGTCCAGGTCCTCGGGACTGCGGCTGCACTCGTCCTCGGTGGCGGGGTTCCCGTCAGACTCGCTGGCCAGAGAAAGGATTGTGAGTTGTGGTCCCCAACGCCCTGCGTCCCCACTGGCCGCCCCGCCGGAGCGCGGGGCTGACCGCTGCCTCCCCACCTTGTCGCAGCCCAAGCTTCTGCAGCCGCAGGCCTGGACCGGGCGGGTTATAAAACCTCCTCCTGAGACCACCCAAGGACCCCCAAGACGAGCCTCTGCAAGTCCAGCATTGATACCTCTCCATAAAAGCTAAAGCTGGCCCCACCGGAGGGAGGAGGCCCTCCTCTCCCAATCCCTTGGCCTCCGGGCCCCAGAGGCTGAGCACTGGGCTGCCCTGGGGTCCCCCGGGTCGGGCCGCAAGCTGCCCGGCGTCTTCCCGGAGAGTGAGGAGGCAGCCGCCGCCGCCCGCTCAGTTCCCGGTGCCTCCCCCCGCCGGCGTCAGAAAAGGGAGTGAGAGGCCGGCGCGCAGGGTGGGAGGGGAAGGGCTTGGGTTACAGGGAAACCGGAGCTGGGGAAGGTTCACGTTTCACAACAAAGACAGACAACGGACCACGCTGTTTGGGCCCCGAGGGGGGGTGAGTGGGGGGGGGTGAGGAAGAGCCACGGTCAGGGAAAGGCCCGGCAGCCCGGGGGCGTGAAAGACGCCTCCACGCGCGGTGGGTGGACAAGGCCCCGTCCCCCTTTCCGCAGCCCCCCTTTTCCTCACTGCCTCCCCCCAGCCACGGACACGGATGGGATTTGGGACGGCGCTCTGAGCGCAGCAGAGGGGAAGAGGTCTCCCGGCCTCCGCGACAGGAGCTGCAGGGTCCGGGAGAGGGCCCGGGCCGTGTGCCTGTTCCGTCCACACGTATTCCCTGCGCCCTGGGGGGCGCCTGAAGGCGTGAGCAGGAGGTGTCCCCAGAGCTCGGCGCGCTGACCCCAGCCGTGGGCATGGGGGAGAGGGGGGTGGCTGGTGGGTGGCACGTCCCCGGGAAAGCGGGACTTGCGCCGCCCGGGTCCCCTCACCTCTTGCAAGGCGCGCCGCCGCCGCCCCCGGTCCGATCGCGCTGTCGCCGGTTCTTGAACCAGTTGCTGACCTGCGTGAGCGAGAGGCCGGTGAGCGTGGCCAGGCGGCGCTTCTCGTCCGGCGTTGGGTAGCGGTTGCCGCGATAGCAGGCCTTGAGCGCGGCGCGGGAGCGCTCCTTGAAGCAGTAGACGGTCTCCTCGCCGTCCCATATGGTCTTGGGCAGCGGGAACTTCTTGCGCAGACGGTACTTGTCCACTGCGCCCAGCGCGCGGCCGCGGGCCCGCTCGGCCTCGTGGTAGCGCGCGCGCAGGTAGAGGTCCTGCAGAAAGGCGTGGTGGGCGGCGGGGAAGGGGCGGCTCTCGAGCAGCCGGTAGAGCTCGGCGTACTCGCCCCGCTGGAAGGCCACCAGGGCCCGAGCGCGCAGCACCGGATCGCTGCCACGTAGGCGCTCGGCCGGGGGCAGCGCGCCCAGGAAGCGGCTCAAGCGGCCAGCGTGGCCGGCTTGTAGCAGCGCCTCGCAAACGCACGCCACCTGCTCGGGCGAGAAGCGGAGGCCCGTGGGCGGCTCGGCAGCGGCCTCGGGGGGCGACCCGGGGACGCCCGGGGATCCCGGGCCCTCCGCTCCCGACGCCGCTTCGCCCGCCCCGGCCCCGGCCGCGGCCGCTGCCTCACCCTCGGCCGCCTGCAAAGTCTGCAGGAGCTGGCGCGCTTCCTCCTCCTCTTCTTCGGTCGCCGCCGCCGCCGCCACCGCCGCCACCGCCTCCCCCCCAGCCGCCGGCCCCGCGCTCGGCTCCGCAGGCAAGGTAGCCATGTTTTGCAACTTTGGGAAGTTCCTCCCTCCTTCTCCTCCTCCCTCGGGCTTTCCCCAGCCCCCCTCCCCCGCCCGTCCCCCCTCTCCGCCCTCCTCTTCGCGCTTCCCGATCTTCTCCCCCCGCGCCGACCCCGCGTCTCCCCCAGCAATGCCAGGCCCGGCTCTCCACTTGGGTCTCGGTCCTAGTGTCTGTGTGAGTGCCCGCCCCCCTCCCCGTCTGTCCGTGATTCTCCTTTTGTTTTCCCTCCGCCTCAGGCCGCGCTTTTTTGCCTCCCCCCGCGTGTGCCTCAGGCTCAGGGCCTCAGTTTCCCCATCGGGACAACGGAGAAGGTAACGGGCCGTCCGGGAGCGCTAAGGGCGCGAAGCCACCTCCGCCCCGAGACTAAGCTTCTGCACGCCTCCGTCTCCAGAGTCCTCTGAAGGCCCCCCCACTCCCCCATCTCTGCCTGCGCTCCGCCCCTCGGAATTCCCGGCGCCGCAGGGGGGCGGGCCTGGCAGGGAGAAGGGGCGGAGGAAACGGGTTAGAAAGTTTGCAGCAACTTTTCTTGAGCAAGTCTCTGGAACGGAGGCGCGTGGCCCGCGCAGGCGCAGTGGTAGGAGGATGGCCGCGCGCGCAGCCGGCCCAGCCCCCTTCTTCCCGGGGAGCGGGTGGCACAGCTGGGCCACAGCTGGACAGGGGGCGGTGCCTCCTGGTGGCTCGCTAGCCATCTCCTATTGGCCGGATGCCGAGGCCACGCCCCTCAGCGTCCCCATCCCCACCCCCGTCCCTGATTCGTCAGCTCTGCGGCCCGCTAGCCTCCCGCCAGGCCATTGGCTGCCTCCACTCGCCTTCCGATTGGCCCCCTGAGCAGGCTCCTTCCCGCAACGCAAAGAGAGCGGACACCGGGGACTTCAGAGCTTTGGGCAGACGGGAGGGCCTTTTATTCGCGAGGATCGGGGGTGGGGTCCTAGGTGGGGAGAGACAATAAATACTGAGGAATGTCGGGGTCTCAGTGCATCCAAAACGTGGATTAGGGCGCTGGGGTCCTGGAGCCTGTCAGCGGGTCGGAGGACAGGTCAATAAATACCCAAACTGCCGGGGCGGGCGGAGCCTGCGGTGGCTCCGAGAGCCGCTTACGTGAGGAGGGCGCGGGAGTCCCCGAAAAAGCGGGGCTGGCAAAAGCACAAGGTTTCCGAGAGAGCGGGCGGAGCTCGCACTAGACGTTCGCCGCGAGGGGAGAACGTTCCCGGGATAGCAGGGCCTCATGCACAAGGATTTGTGGTCTGCGAGCCGATGGGGGCGGAGGGGGGGAGGGGGGGAGGCGGGGAGGGTGAAAAATTGATGGCCGAGCCCTGGCCCCGCTGCCTTCTCTAGATCGCAGTTTGCCCATACATGTCGGGGCCTCAGCCAGGCCGCAGGAAGGAAGTGGTCTGCCATCCCCACCCCCCGGCAGCAGCTGCAGCATTGCCGGTTACAAGCCTTCCAGGAGCCCCGTGCTCCGACCGCGGGCCCGGCTCCTCCCTCTCCGGCCGCCAGGGGGCGGGCCCGGATCACAGGGCTGGAGCTGGGGCGGACACCCACGCTTGGAGCGGTGTGAACGCGGAGGCGGTGGGAGCGGCTTCTGGGCGGTGCCCAGGTCACCCAACCCTCCTGCTTGGGGTTCTAGGGTTCAGGGGGCGAAGGCGGCTCCTGGGTGGCGCCAGACCGGGGCGAGATGGTCGGCGCAGGCCACCAACCCAGTGCAGCCCAAGGCGGCGGCAGCAGCCAGAGCAACGGCGAACAGGAGCAGGGAACGCGCCTCCGATAGGTCAGGCTTAGGGACCTGCGGACAAGAGGGCGGGATCAGGTCCCCGCGGCACGGCCCACCGATTGGCTCCTGAGACTCGCCACGCCTACGCCCATAGGTGGGTCCACAATCTTTTCTGCACTGCGCCCCGCCCCCGCGGGCAGCTGCGGTTGGTCCGCTGGCAAGCCTCAAGTCTTGTCGGAACTCGCCACTGGCTGCTTCCTAGCGGCCTGTGCTGATTGGCTGCCCGGGCATCCTCCCTCCCCGCGGCGGGCCGGGCGGGACAAAGGCGCAGCTAAGCAGAGGCAGCTTGGGGTAAGTGGAGCGAGGAGGGGGCGCGGCGGCGGGCGGGCGTGAGAAGCCGGACGTACCCTGGCAGGGAGCAGCAGGTGGCGGCGGTGCATGGGGCCTGGCCCCACCAGCGGGCATTGGCCCAGAGCCACGGCCGGGGGGCCATCTAGCTGGAGAGAGAAGGGACAGGTGACCCGATCGGAGCCCAGCCCGGCCCGGCCGCCCTCGGCAGGGGGCAAGAGACAGCAGAGGGAGTCGGGGAAGGAATCGAGGGAGTTCCTAGACGGGATCTGGTGGGGCTATCTGGAGGGGGGGGGGGCCTGAATGGAGGGTGTCTGCCGTCTGGAACCCCCAAGAGATAGGGTGATCCCTAAATCTGGACGAGGAGACAGGGGCGGGGTCTGCAGAGGGGCCAGCAGGCTTGATACAGGGGAAAAAGAGGGGTCTTACATGGGAAGGTGGATCCGTGGCCCCGGGACTGGGGACCCCCGTGACAGCTGGAAGGAGAAGAGAGACGCATAGGGCGCGTGGAGGGGCGGAGGAGGGCGGTGGCGCGGCGTGCCCCAGCCTGGGCCCCTCGCCCTCCCCCAGGTGTCCACACACGCCGGGGGCCCACCTCCCTGGCCCCCCCCCCCGCCCCGTCGCCCTCGGGAAAGGGGACGCCTGAGGGACTCGCCTGCGTCTCCCCCGGCCTGCAGCAGCTCCATCCGCTCCTGCAGCTGCTGGACGTGCGCCTCCAGGTCTCGGTTCCGGGCCTCGGCCTCACGGAGCTGACTGCGGGGAGGAAAAGGAAAAGACCGTGAGCGCGCCCGGACCCGAGCGAGACAGGCTGCTGGCGGTAGAGAGGCCCCTGCGCCCCGACCCCGACCTGGCAAAGCTCTGGTTAGCTGTGCGGATGGCCTCCAGCTCCCGGCTCAGGCTCTGCCGTGTAAGCACCTCCTCCTCCAGGGCCTCCTGGAGCTCCCGCAGCGTCACCTGGGCCTCCCGGGCCTCCGCCGAGGCTGGAATGGCCTCCGGAACCGCCGCTTCAGCCTGCGGGCGGGACGCGCTTAGGGCGGCCTTTGGCTCCTGCGGCACCCAAGACCTGGGCACAGGTTCTAGGCTGGGACCCCGACCCCCACCCCGCCCTGTCCTCTAGATCTCTGGGAATCCTCACAGCTCCTGCAGTGACCCAAGTCTCCTCCTTCCCTAACTAACCCCAGCCCCTGGTCTGGGCCTTTCCCACCCACCTTCCACACACAGGAACCAAAGGACTGGTCCTAAAACTCTAACCCAACTTGACCACGGCCTTCTCTTTCTCTCCAGCCCCTCAGCGCCCTCAGGGGAAGGCCTGCCTCACCAAAAGGCCCTGTTTGGTTTGTTTCCTGATGGCCTCAGTCTCGGCTCCCCTCAGCCTCCTCCAGCCTCCTCCTGGAACAAGTCAGCCTTCCCGCCCTCCTTTCCTGTTCGAGAATAAACCTTTGCCTTGAAGTTCTGTCAGCTGACCAGTGAGTGGGTCCTTTTCTTCCCATGGATGGTCCTCCTCCTCCTTCTCTTCGGTGTTGTCCCTTCCCAGAGTCCCCTCCTCCCACACACAATGGCCGGTTTTAGTGTCTTTATAGGGATTGTTTCTGGCTGAAGTAACTTTGCCTCTACTGTGTTTTCTGTCCCTTTCTGTCAAGTGAGCTCCCAGAGGGCTTAGCGCTCCACAGCATGCAAGACCCCGGAAGCCCTTGCCTTTCTTGCCCATTCGTCCCTGACTGACCTCCTCCTCCAAAGACTCACTGTTTCCTCCAGTGGGGGCACTGTGGCCTCTGGGCTGGGTGCTTGCACAGTTGGCTCAGGCAATGGCTCGGCCTCCAGTTCCATGGCCGTGGGGCCTGGGGCCTCCTCGTCCCTGGGGAGAGGAACAGGGCAAGGGGAGGGAGAGCTGGGCCCCCTCGAGAGGTTGCCCCGCCCCTGGATGTAGAGCCAGGACTCCCTCTCCTGTGGCCATGGGAGAGCCAGACCCTGAAGAACCCCCAGTGTGAGGAGGGGGAGGGACAAAGAGAAGGGAACTGATTGCCAGGTTGGTGTGACTGGTCCCCTTCTTGTTAGTAAAGGCCTGCCCTTCGCATGGCCTCATGGGCCTGGGAGCTGGCCTCTCTGCACCTTCTGGCAGATCCTGGGCTCCAGATACCCATGCTCTGGGGTCTGCTCATCTCCTCCCTCTCCATGTGACCTTTGCAGACCCCTCTCCTTTAGACGTCAGGACAGTGAGGGGGGATCCCACCCAACTCTAAGCCACCTCCCAAGATACGGTCTTTTTCTGGTCATCAGCCCCCTGCCCCCACCATCCCCAGCTGCTGGGAAGAGGTCACGCTCTCCCTGGGAATATGAAATTGCAATAAAAGTGGATGTTGCCTCCAATCCAATGCTCCCTCTCGTGGAAACAGGTGTCAAGGGCCTGATGAGCCTGGTGAGCATGGAGACCAAGCCGCAGCTATTCATCCAGCTTGGGTTATAACAGAGATGGACTGATTGAGTCCCGACCCGCCCAGTGAGGAGAATACTGCACAATGGCTCATGCTGTTGTTCATTCATGGTAAGAAATGGCATTTGTGGGGTGCCTGGGTGGCTCAGTTGGTTAAGCATCTGCCTTCGGCTCAGGTCATGATCCCAGGGTCCTGGGTTCGAGTCCTGCATCTGGCTCCCTGCTCAGTGGGGAGCTTGCTTCTCCCTCTGCTTGCAGCTCCCCCTGCTTGTGCTCGCTCTCTACTCTCTCTGACAAATAAATAAATAAAATCTGAAAAAAAAAAAAAAAAGGCTTTGGGGCACCTGGGTGGCTCAGTCGTTAAGCATCTGCATTCAGCTCAGGTCATGATTCCAGAGTTCTGGGATCGAGCCCCGCGTTGGGCTCCCTGCTCAGCGGGAAGCCTGCTTCTCCCTCTCCCCCTCCCCCTGCTTGTGTTCCCCCTCTCGCTGTGTCTCTCTCTCTGTCAAATAAATAAATAAATCTTAAAAAAAAAAGGCTTTATGGTTATGAGTGATTCGATGAGTTTGTATTCTTTTAAGGTCAATTTAGAAATTCTAAACTTATTTTCTAAGATTCTGAGGTCCTATGACTGTACTAGAAATCTGAAAGTGGAAGGTTGGAAGATTCTGGAAGGCCGAGTCTTTGGCTCTGAGGTTTTACAACTGAATCTAAAATTTCACAGTACTCATGGTCTGAGATTTTAAGGTCCTACATCTCTGGACTCCTAATAGTCCGTGGTCCCAAGGCAGGAAAGTTCCAAGATTGATCCTGCAATTCTACTGGGTGCCCCTGGACAGCATCCCGGGACCTGTGGAGGCTGGCACCACTGGCCCGCTCCTCACAGGCTGCCCAGGGGCACTGCCTACCTGAGGGCCATGCAGGAGTAGGAGTAGCCCACAAACGGCAGGTGGACCCCCAGTGGCATGCCTTCCCGCATGTCCGTCAGCGTCTCCTATACAAGAGAAACAGATGTGGAGTGACCTGTGCTTGTCAGAGCTGGTCCTTCGCCCCTTCCCAGTCTGGTTTTAAATACCCGCTCCCACTATCTTAAGTGGCCCCTCCCTCGTTTTCTTTCATTGTGTCCTGCGGCTCCCCTTGGGGTACTCTCCATGCTGTAATTATATACTTCTCCAGGTTGTAAGTGGATGAGGGCAGGGGCTAGGGCTGGCTTGGTCCCTCTGTGTCCCTAGCAGCACCTGGCACAAGGGCACCCAGGCTGAACATGCGCTCACTCAGGATAGTTTGTTGAGAGAGAGATGGCCTAAGAGAGATTCCTCCGCACTGTGGTGCTTTCCTGCCTCTCACTTCTCATCCCTCCAGGTCTCAGCTCAAATAGTGCCTCCTCCAGGAAGCCCTCCAGGACTTTCCATGCTGGGTCAGGAGCCCCACCCCCTGGCCCTCCCCTGTTCACCCCCCCCCC
>NC_138384.1:43715106-43760945 GCF_054177405.1 Leptonychotes weddellii
ACCATGGCAGTGAGCCCGTCTTCCACCACATCGAAGTTGCACGTGTCAGTGGCACCCTCAAAATCCGGCGTAAAAGGGGGCACGCTGTCTCGAAGACCGTCCCAGTCAAGGCCAAAGAAAAAAGGATGATTCTGGAAATCACCTGCTCCGTCCCGGCCCAGCCGCATCTCAGGGGGACACAGCAGCTGCTGGATGAGGTCTCGAGCCTCCTCAGGGACCCCTGCATCGGTCAGGGGTAGAGACAGGTGCTCCTGCCAGAGGGAGAGGGAAAGCGGGGGACGTTAGCCTGTCAGTATGCGTGGAGGGAGATCAGGGGTTCCTCTGGCCGTGCTCACCTTGTAGTGCACGATCTTGCCGTAGGTCTCAGCCGTGGAGTCGGCGTAGAAGGGCGTCTGCCCGTAGAACATTTCATAGGCGAACACTCCCAGCGCCCACCAGTCACACTCGGGCCCATAGCTGCCCATCCCGGGCCCGCCACCCACGGCCTGCAGGATCTCGGGGGACAAGTAGTCCGGGGTGCCCACAGCCACCAGCGACCGCACCTGAGCCAAAAGGTGCAGAGCTGGGCTCGGTCCCGCCCCTCCGAGCTCTGGCCCCGCCCCTCCCAACCACGCCCCGAGGGCTTAGTCCCTCCCCTTGCCTGCTCTAACCCGGAGCCGCTCACGCACTTAGGCGTGGGTGCCCTCCTTCTCTTTCCCACTCCAAATCTGGTTGTGCCCCCACCCTAACTCTACCTGTGCGCCTCAGCCCCACCCCCACACTCTGCACTTCCGGTCCCCCCACCTGACCCCACTCCTCTTTGGTGGTCCGAGCTGCTCGAAGCAGCGCCCCGCACGGCTCACCGTTCCGTCTGCCCGCAACTTGAGGCAGGAGCCAAAGTCGGCCAAACGGATGTGGCCGCAGCGGTCCAGTAGGATGTTGTCGGGTTTGATGTCCCTGCGCAAACGGAAGAAGAGGGTGGGGGGATAAGTGAGCCTCCCTCCATCCATCTCACCAGGCTCCACCCCTCCAGACAGCACGGCCTCGGGTCCCCACCCTCTTAGGGACCATGCTCTCCGATTGCGGTCCCCCCCTTAGGGGATTCTGCAATTCTGAACCCCACTCCTCTGTCCCTGTCCCCAGTGGTCCCAACCAAAGAGGTCCCTCTCCAGGCCCCGCCCCCTCTGGCTCCAACCTTGGCGGTACCCTGCCCCCTACCCGGGTGTAACTTTTGCTTTCCCTCTCTGGGCCCCGCCCTCAGCCCCCGCCCCTCAGCCCCTGCTGCGCCCACCTGTGTACATAGCCCAGCCGGTGCACTGAGTCTATGGCCATGACAATCTCGGCCAGATAGAAGCGCGCCATTTCGGCCGGGATCCGCTCCCCAAACTTGCTCAGCAGCGTTAGCAGGTCCCCGCCCACGTAGTACTCCATGACCAGGTACTGGCAGGGGACGTGTCATGGGGGGGGTCAGTCGCACCCCTCGGCGCTGACAATAGCCCGGGACAAAGACTCCCGCAGATGCTCCATCCCTGGGCAGAGACCCCGTAGCCCCAGCCCCAAGAGAGCCCAAGAGATCTCCCAGGCCAAATCAGAGACACTCCCCCCGCCAAAACCTAATTCTCCCAGGATGTCACTGGACAGAAAGAGAGAGGGGGAAAGAGAGCCCAGAGAGCTCCCAGTGCCCAAAGTACAGAGCCTAAATACCCTGCCCAGGGGCCCCCACATAGATTGTACAGAGCTATCCCAGTCCAGGTAAGAGATCCGCCCCCCGCACCCCGACGGTGGCATCTTTACAGGGTCCTCTGGAATCAGCCCGAGAAAAGAGCTATAAGGGGCATCTCCCATCCCGGGAAAGGAAGACCAATTCCTCCCACACCCAGAGACACCGCTGCCATTTCGAGACAGCCTAGAATTTCTCCCTGACCCCGCCTCGTTCACTGACGGCCTCGGGATCGGGATCCGTCTCCCTAGTCCCCCCGGGTCTGGGGCTCACCAAGTAGTTCTCATCCTGGAAGGCGAAGTGCAGCTCCGTGATCCAGCGCCGGTCCCCGTTCACCAACACATCCCTCTCTTCCCGGAAGCACGACACCTGCGGGGCAACCGGAGGCACTGAAGCGGCCCGGAGCCGGAGCGGGGGTGGGTAATTCTAGCGCCCTGCACATCCGGCCCCCGCCCTCACCTCGCCTCTCTTCAGCATGTCCCATTTATTCATGATCTTCATGGCATACACCTGGCCCGTCTGCTTCATCTTCACCACCGCCACCTGAAGGCCGAAACAGGGTGACTGGGGGCGGAGGTGGCGGGGGAAACACGCGGGCTCGCCGAGGCTGGACTCCACCCATAACACAACCTACTCGTGGCTCCGCCCCACGATTAACGCCACGCCCAGCGACCTCAGGCCCCGCCCCCGCCCGGCTGGTGTAGGCTTTCTCAGCTCAAGTCATTCATCAATTTCTAAGGTCCCGCCCCAAACCCCTGGGTCCCGCCCACTGCACGAAAAGTCGCGTCCCCTGCTCCGCGGAGCTGCAGCCACCGCTCAAGGCTCACCTCACTGAACGCCCCGCGTCCGATCACCTTCAGAATCTCGAAGTCATCCCTCTGCAGTCGGGCCTCCTTAAGCCTCGCCGCGATGGGCTCCACTGGGGGGCGGGGTAGGTGAGAACCGAGGGTAACTGGGATTGACACTGGAGACGGGAGGAAGTCCCACCCTCTGTCCCTCAGTCTCCCCCTCTCTGTCCCTCCTCGGTCTCCTCTGTCCCTTGTTCTCTCCTCTCTCTGTCTCTCTCCTAGGACTGTCAGCCTCCCAAAGGCTTCCCCGCAAAAACACTGTGTGAAGTTTTGGGGACCCCAAACTGCCCTCCTACAGAAAAAAAGGTGGGATGCCTGAGGAACCCCTTTTGGGAAGGGCATTGGGCCAGAGGGGCTCTAGTGGGTGCAGGTGGAGAGGGCGGGCTCTGGGAAAGGGAGGCTCTGAAGAACAGAAGATGTGAGTTCCCAGGCCTTAGGGTCTCCTGAGCTTCAGTCCCCACCCCTACTCTGGCTGGGAGTGGGACTGCCAGGCCCACACCCGGGTTCTCAGTCTGTCTCAGGTCCTGTCCTGGAACATTCAGTTTAGTCCAGCACCTCCAGGTTTAGAGGCTGGTGGCTTTGGACTACACTTTGGGAAACACTGGATTTGGGGATGGGGCCCTGAGAGGGAACAGGAGAGGGAAGACAAAGCCAGCATGGACCCAAATTCCAAGCTCTAGTGTATTCGCTCTGTCCTCAACTCCAGGAAGAGGGCTTCTTTCGTCACCCCTCATTTACAGGAGGCCCATCATTTACTGGAGGCCCCTCGTTTACGGGAGGCCTTTACTTGGCTCAGATGGGTGAAGAGGTTGGCCCAAGGTCCTACAGCAGGTAGGGAGGGGAAGGCCCAGGTGGAGGGGATGCAAGGGCACAGGGAGAGGGAGGACGCTGGGGACTTGGGAGGCAGGACAGAGAGAGGGACGGATTCAAGTGAAAGTAAGGGGAGATAGAGTGGGCTATGGCAGGGAGAGACAGGCCCCCATGAGTTTCAAGGTTCGGGAGAGTGGGCCCGGCAGGGAAGAACCAGCCAGGGCCCAGGACGGGGGAGGGAGGAGAGAGCCAAGATGTTGAGCCCTTTTAAGGCAGCAGGAACCCAGGCCCCCTCCCCCGCCCCGGGCAGCCTAGCAGGGGAGGGGCCGCAGGATGCTGCTCAGGCCACAAAAGGAGTGCTCCTTACGGGAGAGCCCAGACCCCTGCCCCCAGCTCCGGGCTCAGTTTACCCTGCTAGCTCAACTTCACGCTCTGCAAAATCAGGGCTGAGAGAGTTACTAAGGACTGGGGGAGGCGGGGAGAAAGTTCTTCCAGGGGCTGAGTGGCCCGGCCTTTGGTCTCCACCTTCCTATCTGCGAAATGGGAGGGACAGGAACGAGGCCTGGGTCAAAAAGAGATGAACACAAGAAACGAGGGAGAGCGGAGAGGCAGAGAGACAGAGACATACAGAGCCCCAGGACCGAGTGCAAGCCACTGAGGGACAAACCAGTGCAAGGACAGAGTGGCAGGGTGTCAGAGAGACGGAAAACCAAGTGAGCCTGAGTCCTGGGGTGGAGGAGGGCCGGAGGCAGACAAGGCCAGAGGGGGAAGCATCTTCCCTTCAGACCTGTCTCCAGGGAAAGACCTGGCCAGAAGGGACTGTGGGAGAGCTGGAAGGTCAGAAGTCATGAGAACCAGGGACTTGGGGAGCTGCCCCATGCAAACTAGACAGACCAGGGCTGGTGGAGGGGGGGTGGCCAGACCCTAGAAAGTGGGCACACCCAGAAGAACCCGAAATTGTCCCTCCTCCATCCAGGGGGTGGGGGGTGCTGGGTGCCGCCTGTCTGCGGAGCCAGTTCTCCCCCAGGGCCTGAGTGGCCGCACCCTCCCAGTGCCTGGGCACCTGTTGGGGCAGCGGGAGACGCTGGCGCCGAACACCTGCCCACTGGCCGCACCCCTGGCAGCTGCCCCATGCTGTCCCTTCCGCCTGCCTCTGTGCTCTGGGAGGCCAGGGTGGAGAGCCACGGGGCCCATCTTGGTGGTGGTGGGGGCGGTCCTAGGATCCAGGGCTCCCAGCATGTCCCTAGGCCTAGACCTTGGGGAGGGGGTACAGAAGGACCACAGAAGGCCATGCCCAGTCCAGCCTACCATGGCTCCCAGGTCACGCACGGTTCGGAGTCACGGCTGCCCTAGCCTCTGCTGACCCCAGCCTGCCCTGCCAGGGTGGCACAGGGGTAGGGACATGCCACCCTAGGACCCAGGACCAAGTTCCGGGCTCCTGAGTCGGAGGCTCTCCCACGTCCATCTTGACCCCAACTATCAGCCCCGATGCCCAGCCCCATCTCCTGCCTCTGCCCTGCCCCTACCGCCCCCCAATCTGTGGCACCCACGACGGCAGGCACTCACCCCACTGCAAGAAGTCGGCCACATACTTGTCCTGGGCCAGGTCGGAGGCACCCAGCTCCTGGTGGACGCCCAGGAGAAGGTCGAGCAGGGGCTCCAGCCCCAGGAAGCCAGGGTCCAGCACCAGCTGCTGGAGCCGCCTCAGCCGCACCTCGGCTGACATGTCGGGCAGGCAGCACCATGGCCCCCTCCCCGGGCCAGGGGCTCGGGGTCCTCCAGTCACAGGGCCTGGCAGCCCCTGTCCAGGCCTCGGGGCTCTGGCTGCATGTCTGCCTGTCCCTGGCTGTCCCCTGGGCCTCTCTGGCCACTTCTCTCCGCCGCTGAGGCCTCCTCCCCTTCTCCCCACCCCTCGGGACGGCCCCCTCCCGCCTCCCAGCCTTAACCCCTTACGAGCCAGGCCCCCCAACTCCCTCCTGCCAGGGCCCCTCAGAACGCGTCAGTGTGAGATGGGGGGGTGGAGAACCTCAACTCTCCCACGATGCCTGCCCCCCAAAAAAGGAGGAGCACATTAGTAGCTACAGGTGTGCCAGATGCCAAAGATGAGCCCTCCCATTCTGAGGGGGCCAATTAAGGTTCAGAATGATCGGGTAACACCCTTCTCAAGCCCTGGAATTGGGGTGGGGGAGAAAGGGGTGAGGCCTGGGAAGGGGGGGCAGGAGGCCAGGGAAGCTTCACGGGTGACTCAGCCACGGATTCAGACTTTGGGACGGTTTAAATTTAGCCCTCAGGCCCTCTGCTTTCCACTGACTTTTTTTTGGCAGGAGGTGGGGAAGGGGTGGTGAGAGAATGGGGAAGGGAGGCCCTCAGGAGCCAGGACCAGGGGTGACCCACTGGCCAAAGCCTGGGGGAGGCAAAGGAGCCCCCAAAATAGCTCCTTGGACCCTGGCCGCACAGCCACATTCCTGCCCAGGCTAGGATTAGAAACAGAAACATTTCGGGGGGTGGAGGGCAGAGGGGGAAGACACCCCTCCCTGCAGCTCCGGAGAGCCAGCCAGGAGGGATTTTCGTTGTTCTCGGCAGGGGTGGACAGAGCTCCGGGAGGAATCCATGGTCTCCAGCTGGCTCTGGACGCCTGCGCCCTGTGAGCCTGGAGGCCTGAGGCAGCGGGAGGCCAAGCCTTAGGGTGCATTTTGGGCACCTCAGGAGCTCCCTGGGGGACCCATCTGGGCAGCCCCCCACCCCCCACCGGTATCTGACCTGGACAGTTCGGGCACTTTCAAACTGGGAAGGAGGCCCCGGTGGCACTCTTTCCTCCGGAGTTGGGGGGTCTGGGGGCTCAGGGCTGGAGGGCTGGCGGCTTAGTGACCCATCAGCTGTGTGCCCTGAGTGAGTCCCTCCTCCAACCTTCAGCTTTTCCGGCTATGAGAACGGAGCAGGGAGGGCACCGGGTCGGGGACAGGCAGGGCCTCTCTTCGTTCGGTGTTAGTAGCTGGGTTCTAGGACTGCTGCTAAAGCGCGCGCTCCCTCCCTCCACACCTCCCGGAAGGGACCAGAGACGCTGTGAAAACAGGGAACTTTAGTATAAATAAGAGGTCCTGGGGGACAGGGAGGGCCCCGAGGGGCTTCCATAATTTAACACTCTTCAAAAGCACAAACAACAGCAAGGGCAGGGTAGGGGCCAGGGGAGGGGTGGGCCGCCCCAGCCCTGCCCACAAGAGGAGGGGCACACTGCAGAGCTTGTGGGCGGGGAGTCTCTCCCCCAGGAGTGACCAGTCACATGCTGGGGACAGGGATGAGGTGAACACTGATGTTTCAGAGGAAGGGGTCATTGTACTTGGCAGTGGGTGGGGACAAGGCTGAGGCCACATGGGCCACTACATCCCCCCGAGTGTCTGGGCCAGTCTGGGGGACCCTCTGACCCCCAAATTTGTGCAGGGCAAGGGACTGGAGCAGTCCATCCGTCATGGTTAGTCTTGTTAATACGTTGATCCGTGAGGTCAGCGGGAGGGTTATGGCTAGGAGGCGGGGAACACTGGGGGGGAACCCCGACATCCATGGCTTCACACCACTGTGCCACTCGGGGAGTTGCCTGGTTGGGAGGAGATGCCCTGGGGAAGACGAGAGGGGAGACAGGAGGGTTAGAGACCGCCTGGGGCTCCCACCAGTCCCGTGGGGAGGGAGCCAGCCCGGAGTCCCTAAGGCAGCTGCCACCCTGGCCTTGCCCTTCAGTCCACCCCAGAGCCCCCCAGACAGAGGCCGCTGCTCTAGGTCGGGAACTCCCAGCTCCACTAGTTTCCCTGGCCCCGCAGGCAGCACTCTTGGACAATAATTAGAGCGCTTGGGTGGTCCTGAGCAGAGAGGATGGGGGTAGGGGTGGAGAGGATAGGGGGGAACTCGGGGCCCCGACTGGGGGGGTGAGGGGGAGAGAACTCAGGGACAAGCCTACCTCTACCACTGACTTGCTGGGTGACCTGGGCCAACTTCCTTCCCCTGTCTGGGCCTCGGCCTCCTCGTCTGTGAACTAGGGAGATAGAGGGGTCTCTTTCAGGACTCCCCAGACTCCCCAAATCCCAATGACCCTGCATCTGAGACTGTGTCATAGAGTTCTAAGAATTCAAGACCCTACAATTCTAAAACCACTCTTTGAGGGAACCAAGCCACGGGCCTCAGGCCTAGCAACCCAGGCACACAAGCCCAAACCCTGTGGAGCTGAGCCCTCTGAGACAAGAGCTCCAAAGATGGAAGGCGCCAGGCCTGTGCTCCCCCCTAATGGGGTCTTCCTGAAACCCCAGCGCTCCCCCAGGAGGTGGACACGTCCATCTACCACCCACCTTCAAGGCTCCCTAAGAGGTGACAGAGGTCAGCAAGGAGCGGTGACTTGCCCAAGGTCGCACAGGGAGCAGCCCCGGAACCCAAGCTGGGATTCCATGAGCTGGGGCTCCAGAGTCTGAGATCCAGGCCGGAAGGCAGGCCCATAGGCTCAGTGTTGCCCCCAGAATTTGACCCACATTATTCAAACAGTTTCACAATTCACAAATTGTATGTCCCGTAGAAACACAGACTTGGCTTCGAGTGACAAGTGATAAGGCCCGGCTGTGCTGGGCCCACTGGCCGCCCTTCAGATAGCTGGCCACAGCCCTCACCACTCCTGGCTGTCTCTTCTACCCAACCCTCTCTCTGCTGCCACGGAGAGTTCTAGAAGCCTGGTACCCTAAGATCCGAGAAGTCTTGCTCTGGGATGCTAACATTTCCCTGGCTTCCCCTCATCCCACAGGGCCAAAGGCTATGACTGTGACAAACCCTCCTCCCCACGCCCGCCTCCTCCTGGGCCCTGGGTCAGCCGGCATGGGGCCACTCACCGCCTTGCCTGGCCGGGCCCAGGTACAGATGAGGCCCTCCTGGCAGGCGGTGATGATACAGTCCTCCAGGAAGAGGAGGACCGTGAGCCGCTCCTGGGCGATCTTCTTGCACACCAGGGGCTCGAGCAGGGGCACCTCGTGGATGCGCGGGCACAGCGCGGTGCCCAGCACCTTGGCTGGGTCCAGCCGGCTGCGGGGGGCGGGGCCGCTGGGCTTGTCCCCGCCGCCGCCGCCGCCGCCGCCGCCCCCGCCCCGGCTGATGTTGCCGAGGCTGTGGTAGCGCTTGTGCTCTTTCTCTGACCCCCGGTCCCGCCGCTCCTGCAGCGTGAGCGTGGCAAAGCGGCCGATGCTGAACGGTGTGCCAGGCTCAGTCGTGGCGCCCGCGCCGCCCGCCTTGCCACTGCCTGCCGGGTGTGGAAGGCTGTTGGAGCGGGACAGTGAGCGGGGCAGGGGGCCGGGGCCGGGCTCGCCCCCGCGAGAGCTGCTGTTGGCGGGTGGCGTGGTGCCAGGCGTGCCAGGGAGGGTGCGGGTGCGGGCCAGGGGCGGGTGGGGGTAAAGCACGTCTTCAGTGAGGTCCCACAGGCAGAACTGCGTGTCCTGGCCGGCCGAGCCGAAGCGGTAGGTGATGGGGCCGGCTTTGGGCAGCGGGGAGAGGGGGGCTCCCCCGCCCGAGCCTGTGCCCCCTGCCTCAGGCTCCTCCTCCTCTTCCTCCTCCTCCTCCTCCTCGCCGCTCCGCTCCCCGTCACCGCTGGCCGCTGCCGCCTCCTCGGCCCTCGTGGTGTAGGGGTCAAAGGCCACAGCGTTGACCCAGGACTTGTGGCCGTGGCCTCGGGCCACCACACGGCCCTCGGTGAAGGACCACACGGTGACCAGGTCATCTTCGCCCCCCGTCACGACATAGCGCCCGTCAGGGCTCCAGCACACACACAGCAGGCCCCCAAAGTAGCTCTTCATGAGCCCCCGCAGGAGCATGGAGTCGAAGTGGAAGACGCGCAGGCAGCCGTCCTGGCTGACGCAGGCCAGGTGCCGGCCGTCGGGCGAGAAGGCAAACTCGTTGAGGGGCCCCTCGCCCACCGCCCACTTGGCCAGCGGGTTGCGGGGCGCCTTGCTCTTGGCCGCGTAGACGGCGAAGCCCTCGCCCTGCTTCAGCAGGCTGTACTGGGGCGGGGCCGAGGCGCACGGGTGGCTGACGTTGTACAGGTACAGGTGGCCGCTGGCGTGCGAGGCCAGGAACAGGCTCTCGGACTCAGGCAGCCACTTCAGATAGGTCACCTTGGTCTTGTCGATCAGCCGCTGCCGGGAGAGACGGCGGGGGTTGGGGAAGGCGGTCGGCTCCTGGCGACGTCCCCCCCCCGCCCGGGTTCCCCGAAACGGCCCTCAGACCTCCTCGGAGAGCCCCCCACCCCCGAGGGTAAGGGCTGGACCCCGGACCCCGGGCCACAGGAACGCAAAGGAAGAAGGGCGGCCTGTGAGGCAGCCACAGAGAGCTCCACGGAGCCTTGGTGTCCCCGTCTTTGGGAAGGGGGACAAGTCCTGCTTTTCAGAGAACTCTCATATGTCTAACCCTGTCCTCTGTCTTTACCGCGTCGGGCTTCAGGCAAGAGGTCGACTCACAGAACATCAGCTCCCCCAGGGAAGGGATCCTTATCTGTGTGGTTCACCGGCCTAGCCCCAGCGCACAGACCTGCGCACGCAGGAGGCGCCCGGACCCACGAAGGACCGCCGCGTCCCGCCAGCTGCGCATGCGCCTCTGCTCCTTTTCCCCCAACAGCTCACGTCCAACCCTTCGCTGATACCCCGAACCTGCACTCGTCTCCCCCATGAACCCCACGGCAGCCTTTCTCAAGCAGGGCTCCAGAGAGAACTGAGCCCTGAAGCTCCCGAGCACCCGTCGTACACAATGAATCAACTTCCCCAGGCATCTAAGTTGCTTCTATTTCTTGGGAGAAGTTAAAAAAGAATCCCATCATCTCTGTGTTCTCTGGCTGAGACGAACCCTGGTCGAGAAAGGCTCTGAAAGCCAAAGTCTTTACCATGACCCTCCAGACCCTCCAGGGACCAGCGTCTCCCAGTTGTTTCTCAGGACCCATCTTCCACCCTCCCCTCAGGAACCATTCTGGCCACAGAACCCTTCTGCTGTCCTGCTTCCAGGCTTTTGTCCTAGTTGTTCCCTTTCCTCAGAATGTCCTCCTCCCCTGGTAACTTTCTTGCCTCCTTCAGGTCTTTATTTCAATGTCACCCCCCTCAGTGAGGCCTTTCCTGACCCAGCCTACTTAATTTAAGCCTCACCAGGCACTCCACATCCCCCATCCCCCTTCCCTGCTGGATTCTTCTCTGTGGTGCTCACCACCTTCTGCCATACAGCATCCTTAACTTATTTGATAAGTGTCTGCTCCCCGAGCTAGATGAAGGCTCCACAAAGGCAGGGTCCTCTGTTTTGCTCACTAATATGTGAGATCCCTGGTGCTTAGAACAACGCCTGGCACAGACCAAATGCTCAATAAATATTTTGTGAATGGATGAGCCAGTGCATTTTTAATCCATTCACTGTTGTTACCCTCACTCCCTTCTGCCATTCATGCATTCTGTATATTTGGAACACCTCCTCTGAACAGAGAGAAAAAGCCAGAGGACAAGAGCAGCCCCCGCCCATGGATAAGGTCGTTCCTTGGCATGTTCCTTTGGCACCAACTCTAGCCAGGACAGAGCCATCTCCACATACGATTTCGTAATAATGGTCCCATGAGGCAGGGATGAGAATCCCATTTTTCAGAGAAGTAAAACTGAGGCTCAGGAGGGACAGTCACCTCCCCAAAACCATATAGTGAGTCAACGGTGCAGCAATGACTTGAATCCAATGCTCACGGGCCCAGAATTTGAAGATCAAGGGCTCTGGCTTCCAACAAGTCCCAACTAGAGACTAGCCTCGGTTGTCTTACGGGCACCACAATCCCTAACCCATGGAGGAAAACTCAAGGAGTAAAAAGTGTTCAGCACAGGGCTAACAGCCCAGAGGCCCCGAGCACGGCAGGTGCAGCTGTCATTATTAGCTGATGTCCCACTAGCTGCTGTCCATGACCCCATGCCATATATCTGTCAGCCCATCCCCTCTCTCTCCTGTATCCTGCCCCTCTCAGGCCTCCACTGCTCCCCAGGCAGCTGCAGTCTCATGGCAACACTGTGTGGGTGGTGAATGGGAGGGGGGAGCCGTTCTAGGCCCCGGGGGCCCATAATCACCTCTTCATTGAATAGCTTGCTGGTGTCCTTCTTGATGAGATCCAGGTACTGCACCTGGCCAGCTGAGAATCCCACCAGCAGGGAGATGGTCTCTGTGGCAGCAGTGAACTGGTTGAAGTCATGGCAGGTGGGCTGGGTGCCCTTATAGATCCGCTTGTCAATTGGCTTGTTGAGGTCAATGGACTTGAGCAGTGGGAGAAAAGGAGTTAAAAGCTTCTACCACTGAGAGGAAGGAAGAGGGTGTTGAGGTTGGGGGAAACCACTAAAGGAAGCAGGGTTAAATCCCTAAGGGAAGTGGGTAGGTGGATGGGTGAGTGGGCAACCACAGACAGGAAGGGGGACCCAAATCACAGACCCAGTAAAGGAAAAAACAGGAAGGTGCCCCCCCTCCACCCCACATGAGACCACAGTGCCTCCCTCCAAAGTTGACACCTCTAACTTTAGGGACACCCTTGCCCACAGTATAAAGGCTTGGGGTCCCCACAGTCCCTGAGCTCCAATTCCTTTCCAGTCCTGGCCCACAGACTCAACAACTCCCCCTGGATCTTGGCACCTCAATATTCCAAGCTCCCCAAAATGCAGAGTCACCCAAATCCCCAGGACTCTAACACCCAACATCCCAGGATTCTCTTTACTTTGGAGTCCCTAAATCTCAGGACCCCCATCACAGTTCATGGATGCATTAAACCTCATGGTCCCCCACATTTTTGGTCCTTCACCACCTCTGGGCTCTCAGGATCTCCATCACTTTTGGGAACCATCATAACCTCCAAGGGTCTCATCCCCTCTGGGACCTACATCTCTCTAGAAATAGCCATCACACCTGAGGATGTCCCCTTTGGGCTCTTATCACCTCCAGCTCCCCATCAGCTCAGAGATTCTCATTCCCTCCAGGAATGATCTCATTCCCTCATGAGATCCAGAACCCCAGTGTTCATTAAGACTTCATATACCTGCAGGATCTCTATCACCTCTAAGTGCCTCATCAATTCCACAATCATCCTCACCTCTGGGCTCCCAAAGTCTCAAGATCCCCCCAGCCCCCCGCAACACCTCCGGACTTGCAACACCCCTGGGTTCTCCATCACTTTCAAGCCTGCATCATTTCAGGATTCTCCATCATAGGCAGATTTCCTATCACCCAGAACCACGGAGGGTCCCATAGCATCTCAGAATCTCTCCAAAATACCACTCCAGAACCCCCACGCGTAACTTGGGGATCCCGCATGACCTCAAGATTCTCCATCACCTCTACGATGGCCAGCACCCCGGAGGGCCTCCCCGGCTCCCCACCACCTTTTAGGATTCTGCATTACCTCTGGGTACCCTTCCCCCTGGGATGGCCGTCACATCGAGAATGCCCATCTCAGAACCCCACATCCATTCGGGGACTCTTCTATCACTTCTGGATCACCTCAGGGGGCCCTATCCTCTCTGCCAGCACCGAGGCCACCACGATGCAGGCCGCTCACCCGTTGGCTTCCGCTGCGGCAGCAGCCCGGGTAGAAATAGAGCTCGCGGCCCAGGTTGAAGCAGACGCGGTCTCCTCCGGCACCCAACCCCGCGGGCGTGGCGGGCGGTTCCCCGGCCCCGGCGCCGTCGGGCTCCCCGAGGCGAACGAGGCTGAGGCGCACGGCGGGCAGTGCGGGCCCTGGACCCGGGCCTGCGGGCGGCGGGGACGGAGCGGAGCCCGCGGCGCCGGGGCCGGAGGAGGAGGCAGGGCCGGGCGGGGGCTGCGGCGGCTGGGGCGGTGCCGGGGTCTGGGCGGAAGCTGGCCCCGACCTGCGAGCGGCGCCATCGCCAGGGAGCAGCTTGTAGAAGCCCTCGCGGGTGCGGAACTGCGACTTGATTTCCGCGCAGTCCCCCATGGCGGCGCCGGGGCCCGAGCCGCCCTCCGCGCCGCCCGCCGCCATCTTGGGCGCCCCCCCGCCCAGCCCGGGCCCCGCCGCTGCCGGACCGCCGCCCGCCACCGGGCCCCCTGCCGGAAGCCTTGGGCCCGCGCCGGAAGGGGTGGGGTGGTCACCCGGGCGACGCCTCTTCGATTGGCAACAGGTTCGGGAGGCGGGATGAGCTCCGGCCGTCGCTCGGGTAACGGTTCTGGGGCTGGGGGCGGGGCGAAAGGTGGGCGTGGCCTTGTGTGTCCGCGACCGACGTGTGGTTGGTTGCGGGGCGCGGCCCAGGGGGAGATGGGCGGGGTCATGGAAAAGCACAAATCCCTAGCAACGGCGCCCTGGGAACCGTTTGCCTAGCAACGGAGGGACCCTCAAAAGAAGGCCTGGTTCATAACCTGACCTTCCCATCACGTCACAGATGACCCCAGTGATTCCAGTGCCGCGTTAGACTTCCAACATACACCTTCCTGACCTCCAGTGTTTCCCACTGACGTCTTAAAATCCCTGACTGGCGACAGCATCTCCAGACCCTCCTCCCCGATCCTTGATGATCCCGCAGATCCCGCTGATCTCCAGCGTCTCCATAGAATTCCAAGGACTTCATCCGACCCACTACCGATTAACGTTAACCCTAAACATTTCCACATTTCCCACCAACCTCCAATATGTATCTCCATGACTTCACTATCTTCAACAACCTCACTTCGTCCTCCAACACCCTCCTCTGATTCCAAAATTTCATTGATCCCCACAATGCCCCTCAGTGTCCCAGTGATCCACTAGTAATCCAAAAGCGCTTGGTGATTCCATGAGCCCCCGCTGATAGCCAGTGCCCTCACTTCCGCTGAAGCCACCCTGCCCCCATCACAGACCTTCTTAGACCCATTCTCAGTGGTCTCTCAGATTTCTCACCGGAATGTCCCAGAGGCATCTTACACTCGACAAGTCCTACAATGAAACTGACATCTTCCTCCAAATGCTGCTCCTCTCCTGTGTCCCCATCTTAGAGCTCGCACTGCCATCCCCCCCAGTCACTCAGGCTGCAGACCTCAGGGTCTCCCTAGATCTGCATGGTCTCCCTTCACGCCCTGCTTCCAGTTCCCACGTTTTTTGCATTCTGTCATGTGAAGTCCTCTTTTCCAGTCCCTCTCTCTGCATAGCGCTGGTCCAAAGTCCTCCTCTCTTGCTCGGGCCCTCTCAGCATCAGCTTTGTCTCTGCTCCCCTGGACCCTACTGCTCTCGTGGCAAAGTAAAGCCCTGAGTGCTCTGCTCCTGCCAGTCTCTCTTTCCAGTCTCATCTCTCACCACTCACTCCTCACACCATGTCCCTAACATGGGGTTTCAGGAAACCTCAACACAACGCTCTCTTGCCCTTGGGTCTTTGCACTCCTCTGCTTGGAATGCTCTTCCCCACTCTGTTCTTGACACTTTAAGAGTCATTTCAGGAGGGGCGCCTGGGTGGCTCAGTTGGTTAAGTGACTGCCTTCGGCTCAGGTCATGATCCTGGAGTCCCGGGATCGAGTCCCGCATCGGGCTCCCTGCTCGGCAGGGAGTCTGCTTCTCCCTCTGACCCTCCTCCCTCTCATGCTCTCCGTCTCTCATTCTCTCTGTCTCAAATAAATAAATAAAATCTTTTAAAAAAAAAAAGAGTCATTTCAGGAGCTCTGTCCGTCCTCTGGGCTCCCCCATCTGGGTTGTCACTGTCTGTCTCTCCTGTAGAGTGTGAGCCCTGGGAAAGCAGAGCTGGGCTGACAGAAGGCACTTCAGTAGTTGTTTGCTGAAGGAATAAATGACACAGATAGGAGAGACTGTGCCAGCCAATGTCTGTTCCCAGCAGAGCCCAACAGCCCTGACTTGGAGGCCGGGTCAACAATTGAATGAGGAGCTAGGCCATGATGCCGTGGGGAAATTTTATTTAGAGCAGTTACCTTCTTCTTCTACCCCTGCCCTCCAGGCAAACCAACTGTGAACAAAACAACCCATCCCTCACTATGCATGAGGGAAAAGCTGCTATCTACCTGCTTGGGAGAGGGGGCTAGGGGGTCCCCTTCAGTCCTCCAGGTCCTCATCCTCATCTTCCTCCTCATCTTCCTCCTCTTCCTCCGAGGCTGCCAGGGCCTGCTCCTGGGCTGCCTTGAGGGCCTGCTCCTCCTCCACCGTGGGGTCAGTCATTTCCAAGACGTCTGGGCTGCTGGGGTACTCGTGCTGAATGGGGGCTGGCAGGGGTGGGTTGAAGTTCTCAGGACTGTACTTGTGGCCCCAGCCAATGTAGATGTTCTCAAACTTCCTGGAAAGGCGGAGAAATACTGGGAAATCCTCCCCGAAGGCCCCAGCCTGGGTTTTCATTGAAGGTGGGACCCAGCTTGGGTCCAGCACGACTGCAGAGTGGTGGGTGTTGGGGTGATATGTGCCCAGGGGGTTTCTCTGCGTGTTCTTCAGTCGTTATGGGGCATCTGTCTCCTAAGTGCCAGGTGTGTCTAGAGCTGCAACAGCATGTGGAACCACTGAGCACTTGACACGTGGCCAGTGAGTGTGACCAAACAGCTGAGTTTCTAATTGTATTTGATTTTCTAATTTCACCTGCAATTTCTTCTTCAGCCCCCTGGTTATTTAGGAGTGTGGTAATTTCTACATATCTGTGAAATTCTCCCAAATTCCTTCTGTTTTTTTTATTATTATTATTATTTCTAATTTCTTTTTTTTAAATGTTTTATTTATTTATTTATTTGTCAGAGAGAGAGAGAGCACAAGCAGGGGGAGCGGCAGGCAGAGGGAGAAGCAGGCTCCCCTCAGGGAGCCTGAAATAGGACTTGATCCCAGGACCCTGGGATCATGACCTGAGCCAAAGACAGATGCTTAACCAACTGAGCCACGCAGGCATCCCTGATCTCTAATTTCATTCCAGTATGGCCAGAGAACATATTTTATACCATCAATATCTGGGTACATTTATTGAGACTTGTTTCATGGCCTAGCATATGGTCTGGTCCTGGAGGCTGTTCCATGCACACTTGAGGAGAATGTGTGTTCTGCTGTTGTTTGAATGGATTTTATTTCATTGTAATGAATTTAAATTTAAGCAATAAAACTGATACTCAGTTCGGTTACTAGAAAATGTCTAAGCATGTCTGGGACAACTGGGGTCCATGAATCTACTTTCTCAACTGTAAATGTTGTGAAATCTGAGTACAGGTCAAGTACTTCTGATGACAAGGTAGCTTCCAAATGGAATGTGTGCTTTAAGTGTCAACTTCACACCAGATTCTGAAGAACATGGTATGAAAATAAAAGAATGTAAAATAGCTTGTTAATTTTTACATTATTGCTTTCACATTGTAATGATAACATTTAGGATATTTAGGGTGAAGTAAAATATATTATTAAAATGAATTTTGCCTGTTTTTACTCTTGGACATGGCCATTACTAGAAAATTAAAAAAAAAAAAAACAAATTAAAAAGTTAAATAAAGTTTAAAAAAAGTTTAAAAAAAAGTTTAAAATGACACAGGTGGCTTGTATTTTATTTGTGTTGGACAGTGCTGGTCTAGATGTGGGGACCCAGCAGTGAACCCCTTAAGCAAGAATCCCTGTGGTGATGCCTACATTCTAGAAGGAGGACACTGATAATAAACAAGAATGTAACTGGTTGGAGCCAAGCCCTGTCAGTCCACCTGTTCCCAGAATTTTAACTAGAGGAGGAAATGGGAGCAAAGGAGGGGGACTGGGAGACAAGGAGAGAGGCAGAGAGGAGTGGGGGTGAGGGAGAGAGATGGATGGAGAATTTGCCATGGAGACTCTGTGGCTTTGCCCTTTATCACAGCCTTGCTGTTCCTAGGACAATTGTTTTCCACCAGGTCTTCCTTGGAGCCTTCAAATATATTGCCTCCTTGGAAGCCTCGCCCGGGAGGTTGAGCTTGCTGGGAAGACAGACTCTCAGGCCCCAACCCCACTCCCGTGCCACCAGAACCTGCACTTCAACCAGATCCCTGGGGTCTTGTGCACTCATGGTCTAGGAGGCTCTGGTCTAGAATGTCCTCTACCTGCTTTTCCGCGTTACTTCTCTCTTTCCCCAAATATTTCACGTCAAGTTTGCTCTCCCCAGGAATCCTACTTTGATCCCCTTAAGACGAGACTTTGGAGCTGTAATTGGTCCCTGCACTGTCTGTCCCTAGTGGTACTTAGTTTGTAACAGGGTATTTATTTGGCTGGGGGGCGGGGTGCTATACCATTAACCTCTGTGCTTCCTCTGCCTGCTCTCAGGGGCAGGAGCCACATCGCCTTTTCAATAAAGGGCCTGGGACCTAGCATACAGCTGGCAAAGAAAAAAAATGGAAAAAACATGGATGATTGGAGGGATGGACGACTGAGTGGTGGATGGATGGATGAGTGGAGCTCCAAATTTGGATCTTTTGCTTTCAGAAAGATGTTGGCAGGGCACCTGACTGGCTCAGTTGAGGAGCGTGTGACTTTCGGTTGTGAGTTCGAGCCCTGTGTTGGGTGTTGAGATCACTTAAAAATAAAATCTTGGGGCGCCTGGGTGGCTCAGTCATTGGGCGTCTGCCTTTGGCTCAGGTCATGGTCGCAGGGTCCTGGGATCGAGCTGCACATCGGGCTCCCTGCTCAGCGGGAAGCCTGCTTCTCCCTCTCTCACTCCCCCTGCTTGTGTTCCCTCTCTCTGTCAAAAAAAAAAAACAACAAACTTAGGGTCACCTGGGTGGCTCAATCAGTTAAGCGTCTGCCTCCAGCTCAGGTCATGATCCCAGAGTCCTGGGATCGAGCCCTGCATCGGGCTCCCTGCTCCACAGGGAGTCTGTTTCTCCCTCTCCCCCTGCCCCTGTTCCTGCTCTCTCCCTTTCTCTCTCTGTCATGCTCAAGCTCTCTCTCTCTAATAAATAAATAAAATCTTTTAAAAAAGAGTCTTAAAAAAAAAAGAAAAGAAAGATGTTGGCAAATTAGAGTGTGGCCAGAGGAAGGGGGTTGGCAAAAGCAAGCAAGTGAGACTCTTCTGTTTCTGGAGGGGAAAAAAATTGCCAAGAATGTAGTTAAGGGGGGCGCCTGGGTGGCTCAGTCGTTAAGCATCTGCCTTCAGCTCAGGTCATGATCCCAGGGTCCTGGAATCGAGTCCCGGATCGGGCTCCCTGCTCCGCGGGAAGCCTGCTTCTCCCTCTCCCACTCCCCCTGCTTGTGTTCCCTTTCTCGCTGTGTCTCTCTCTGTCAAATAAATAAAAAATCTTAAAAAACAAAACAAAACAAAAGAATGTAGTTAAGGTATCAAGATTACATGAAATCTCATCACGGGATCCAACGCAGTATATAGGTTTATCATGGAGATGGAAAAGGAAAAATCTATGAAAACTTATCATGCCATCTAGTGGACAGAGTGGTAGAGGAGGGCACCCCGTAAGTGGCTAAGCAGAAAGGCTGGGATGCGCCTGGTGGCAGAGACTAAGGGACTCTCAGTGTGCAGTGAGTGTGTAGTGAGCATCTCAGTGAATGTGTAGCTGTGGGTGGGAAGATGCAGGAGTGACTTCAGCCTGCAGATCTTTTGGAGCAACTGGTGGGGGATCCTGATGGGGAAGACTTCTGCCCTGTAGCGAGAACTGTCCAGGGGCCCCGGGGAAGGAGTTACATCCCCCAGACACAAGGCTCTGCCCCTGTCAGGGTCACCTCAAGGTAGACTCCTCAGTCCTGTCTGGCTCTGTGACCCACATAGATGAGAGGCCTGGGCCAGGAGGCCAGAGATCCAAGTTTGAATCCTGCATATGCTGTGTGACCCTGAGTCAGTTCCTTCCCCTCTCTGATCCTCCATTCTTTTATCTGAGGGGCTCACGCTCTTTGTCCAGGATTTAGCCCTAGTGGAATTCCTGGAACTGAGTGTGGAGGTCAGCCCTGGCGGCTTCCAGAAGGGGATCCTTCCGATCTCCATCCTGCCCCCTGCCCTCACCACTGAAGAAGTTGTAGGGGCTTTCTCTGCTGGAAGGGACTAGAAGACCTACTTGCCACTGGCGTAGGCATAGGCCCCTGGCCAAAGATTGGAACGCACGACGGCCACGGAGTACTGCGGGCAGAGGCTGCAGGACAGGCGGGCTGTCCACGGTGACATGTGCATGATTTCTGCAGGGGAGTGGAGAGCACCAGGGAAGTCAGAGCTCCCCGCAGCCCTGCACAGCCCCCTGCAGGGGAGACAGAAAGAGGGGAGAGAGCAAAGGGGGAGGACAGGAAGGGGCATGAAGGGAACTGTGGCTGGCTCCAGATCACTTTCTTGCTGTGTGGCCCCAGGAAGCCACCGCATCTGTCTGAGCCTCAGTGACCACACCCAAGAAGTGGGTATCCTTATCACACCTGCCTTGCAGGAGCTGCTGTGGCCTCCCTTCCAGGTGGTCATTGGTTTGGACCAGGGTGCAGAGCGCACGGGTCAGGCCCTGGGCTCCTGGAAATCTGGGTTCAAATTTGGGCTCTGTCCACTCACCCACTCTCACCCTCTCCTTTCCCCTTCCTCCAGGTGCCTGAGGCTCTGACCTCAGGACATTCCTATCCAGGCTTCCAAAAATCCAGCTCAGGTCCTGCCTCCTTTGTGGAAAGGCTTAACTCTCTCTCTCTCCCCAAACCCACATGGGACTCAAAAGATCATACCCCCCCATAAGTCGGGACATTGCCAGGTGCCTGACACAGCTCACAAGATGGACGTGTCCCCATAACCCCACGAGGGAGGCGCTGTCACCAGGCCCATGGTATAGAGGAGAGAACAACTGAGGCTCAGAGAGATGCCCCCCCGCAGTCTTGCTGTCCCTCCCACTTTCTCCCCAGGCCCCACCTGCTCCGGTGGGCTGGTGTGTGTGAGGTTAAGAGGGTGAAGAGGACGGTTACCTGCATCTTCTGAGAGCGGGGTCAGCAGCGGGGGCCCGACCTCCTGCTCCACCTCCTCTATCCCCTCATCTGCTTTCTCTTCCTCCTCCCCCAGCTCCTCTTCCTCTTCCATCTTCTGCAAAGGGTTCACCCAAGTGCAGCGGCCCTGGGGGTGGGGGGAAGGTCAGTCGGCATGCCTGGCGGACAGAGCCTGGCCTGCACTCTGGGAGGAGGTGAAGGGCCAGGAAGGACACTGGGCACTGGCCCTATCCTCAGGGAGCCAGGGATGGGCCGGAGGACAGGGTTAGTCACACAGGTCAGGGAAGGGAGGGCGGCTGAGAGAGCTGTAGTGGTGAGGTGGAGACTCCTGCCACCCCCTAGCTGTGTGGCTCCCATCTGTGCATTCATTCATTCATTCATCTTATACTTAATGAGCGCCTACTATATACAGGTAGGTGCTGGGGATAAATCCTTGAGAAAAGAGGCCCCCCCAAATCTCTGCCCTGTGGAGCTGACATTCAGCAGCCCATATGATCCTCTGTTTGCTCATCTATGGAATGGGGGTGTCATGGGGTCTCTCTCATTGGACTGCTGTTGGGTTCCATGAGGCACTGGAGGGCTGATACGTGTTTGTTGAATGAATGAGCCAAAGCGCGCAGCATAGAGCCGACTTCAGTTGCCTCAACTATGAAACGGGAATGACAGTTGTAACGATCTCAAAAGGAGTTATTTGGATTCAGTAACGTTGCCAGGGTCAATAAAAGTTTGTTGAATGAATGAATGAGTAAAAAGTTCCTAGCATACAGCAGGTGTTAACTTGAATGAGTGAATGAATGAATATAAAGCCCAACACATCGGGCATTCAAGAAAGGCAGGTCCTCAGTCTCTTATCCACAATTCCCAAACCTGAAAAGCTGTGAAAACCAAAAGTTGCTTTTTTGTGCCCGACCTGAACTAATGAGAGGTTATTCAGTTTTGCAACAGAAATAAAGTCTTGGAGGATGGCTGCAGCCCCAGCCCCCTGGCTTGAGGTGCTGCATGATATCTGGTATGTGCGCTCTGTCACCTTTTTAAAATCTGAAAAACGGGGGCGTCTGGCTGGCTCAGTCGTTAAGCGTCTGCCTTCAGCTCAGGTCATGATCCCAGGGTCCTGGGATCAAGCCCCGCATCGGGCTCCCTGCTCAGCTGGAAGCCTGCTTCTCCCTCTCCCACTCCCCCTGCTTGTGTTCCCTCTCTCGCTGTCTCTCTCTCTGTCAAATAAATAAAACCTTTAAAAAAAAATAAAATAAAATCTGAAAAACGCAGGCCACCAGGATGCATCTGGCCCTGGAAGGTTTCTGTCAGGGGCACCGGCAGCCGACATCGGCCCAGCGAATGAAACAACAGAGGAGTGCACATTAGTGAGCACCCCATCTGGCAGAGAGCAGTGCTCCAAAGCCCCCTGGTTCTGACACAGCGGGGGTGGGGGGTGTGCGGGGGCGGGGAGGCTGGAGTCCCCGGACCTCACCTGAGGCAGGATGTGCTGCGTATGATGCACCCAGTTGGCCATCGAGTCCACCAGCTCGAGCACCGGGATGCCCTCAAAATCGGGGTTCTCCTCGTAGGAGTCGCGCCCCGCACCGCCCTCCTCCTCCTCATCGCCCTCCTCTTCGCCGAACTGGTAGAAGCCAAGCGGGCTGATGTGCGTGGCGGCCGAGATGCGGGCGATCTGGGCCCGCAGGTAATTGGCTTCGTTGCCCGGGAAGGGCGGGAAGCTGATGACCGGCGCGTCCAGGTACCCTGTAAAGAACTTCTTGATCTTGCGGGCCTGCACGATCTGGATGGGCGTGACGTGCGGCAGCCGTGTCCATGGCCGGCCCGGCTCGTTGCACACGAAATACAGGTACTTGTTGGTGCCCGAGCGGCTCTCCTCCTTGGGGATGACGGGTGGTGGCTTCCACGTGGGCTTGGGGATAACGTCGGTGACCTTCTCCTCGTCCTCCTCGCCCTCCTCCTCAGCGTGTGTGTCCAGACCCTCGCCGCCCTCCATCATCTCCTCCACCTCCTCCTCCTCCCCTTCCTCCTCGCCCTCCCGGAACTCCACCTCAGCCACCAGGTAGCTGCGGCTCAGCCCCAGGATCTTGCCCCAGAAGCGGCAGGTGTGGATGGGCTGTTGCTCCACCAGCTGCTTCAGGGCCATGAAGATGCGGAAACTCTCGTCTGAGCTCAGGCCCACACCAGCCTGTTCGAAGTAGAAGGCCGTCTCCATGATGTTGGGTACTGCTGTCTCAGCCTGCAGAGGGTGGGGTGGAGGGCAGAGGGAAGAAGGCTGAAGCCCTGCTCCCAAGCCTGACTCTTCTAAAATCCAGAGAAGTGAACTACTCTGTAACCCAGCTGCTCATGAGACCACTGCTGGTCAGTGAGATGTAGGGGCAAGTCCTTGGGGAGGATGTCCCTTATAGGAAAAGAAAAGGCAAAACAACAACAACAACAACAACAACAAACCACTAGGAGAAAATCCGTTGCTCCTTCATCCTTCCCTCTTCTTTCTGCCTGGAATGGGTTGTGAGATCTGGAGGCACAGCAGCTATTTTGGGACCATGAGGCAATGCACGGGAGACAAAGTCCCATACCCTAATGATGGTAGAGCTAAAAGATAGAAACTGCCTGTCCCCAGTGGCATCACTGAGCTGCCTTGCCTCCCCAGCCTTCTTGTTCTATGGGATAAAGAGGCCACTTTTAGTCATGGTTTCTGTTGCTTGCAGCCAAATGCACCCCTAACAGATACCCCAAATCATATAGCAAATTAAGGGAAGAGGCTGGTCTTTAAAAAAAAATAAAGGTATTATTTATTTATTTTGAGAGAGAGAGAGAACAAGCGGCGGGAGGGGCAGAGGGAGAGGGAGAGGGAGAGAGAAATGCAAGCAGATTTCACGCTGAGCGCACCCCAAGTTAGTCTGGAATTATAAATGCAAGAATAATCGGCCTCTGTTATGAAACAGAGGCCCGGTGCCGGGGAGCCTTATGCTATCAAATAGCCAAACCTGCTATGCAGCAGCTGTACACAGCAGGCAGGAGAGTTCTAAAGCAGAAAGCCAGCCACAGAGCGAACGTGAAGAATAGAGAACCCACAAACAGGTCGAGTCCATATAGGTGTAAATAATTCATAGAGATGGCATTTCAAAGGAGGGCATAAGGAAAGCATGCATTTTTCCACAAATGCTGCTGGGGACTAGAAAAAGGGAAATGAGAGCCCCATCTCCTGTCAGAAAAATAAATACAAAAAGCTGAATCACGGATTTCTTTAAGTCTCCTCCTAGAGACATGCACAGGCCACAAATGCCCACAATTTTGCCCGTTTGCTGACCTCCCATTAAGAATCCCAGCCCCAGGGGCGCCTGGGTGGCTCAGTCCTTAAGCTCTGCCTTCCCATCGGGTCGTGGTCCCGGGGTCCTGGGATCGAGCCCCCACATCGGGCTCCCTACGGGGAGCCTGCTTCTCCCTCTCCCACTCCCCCTGCTGTGTTCCCTCTCTCGCTGTGTCTCTCTCTGTCAAAAACAAAAACAAAAAAATCCCAGCTCCAAGTACTTAAGGGGGTGGGGCCTTCAGGGACCAGGCGTCTGAAGGGGCGGAGCCTCCCCACGGACTGATTTCCAAGGAGGCGGAGCCTCAAGTGCAGCGGTGTTCTAAGGGGCGGGGCCTCTAGGAGCAAAGCGTTCTAAGGAGGCGGGGCCTTCGGGGACTTGAGTTAGATGTGGGTAAGACCTGGGGGTAGGGAAGGAAGGGTGCAGTTCTAAGTGGGTGGGGCCTCCTGAGGAGAAACTGGATGTGAAATTCAAAACCCTATTCCCGGGTAGAACTTCGTGCCCAAGACTTGGGATTTCCACCTGCGCTTTGCTCACCCAAGGGTTCATTCCTTTGTCAGATTGTCCTTCTCCCATTCTCTCACCATCCCACCCCACTATCGCCAGAATCCTGGAGTCTCAGAAGCATAGATAGAAGTGAGCACAGAGCAACAGCGTCTGCAGATAGGTCAAAGGTTGTATATAGCACGGGCTTTGGAGATCATGGCCCTACTTTCTTAGTCCAGTCCCTGGTACTTCCCACCTTCCTGCCCTCTGAGCCTGCGTCTTTCCTCTATAAATAGGAATAAGTAGCACTCGACTTGCAGGGTTATTTTAGGGATGAAACGAGAGCTCTCCAAGCTCTTAGCAGGGGCCTAGGAGGTGTCAGAATGATCATAAAGAGTCCTCAACAAATTTTTCTTGAACGAGTGAAAGAACACTTTACCTGAATTTTCCGCCGTCGTCCAATTCTGGAAACAATCGTGGAATTAAATATTCTAAGGATAGTGAAATGTTAAGGGGCCAAGAGTGAAAGAGTTCTTAGAGGGTCTCAACTTAATAAAAGGGGAGACTGAGTCCGGGAATTAGTGGGCACTTCAGCGTGGAGAGACTCCAGGAGGCAATGGGCTTCACAGAGAACGTCTGCAAAGCAGAATTATTTTCGGGAGGAAGGAGTCAAGGATGGTAAGAGGGACCAGTCTCCACCTCCACAGGAGTTCTGCTTTCTTAAAAGGCAGAGCCCACTAGCCCTTCTTCTGCTTCAAACACTTCAGGGCGTTCCAGACGCCTCAGGAGAAAGCCCAAGCCCCTTGGCGGGCATTCAAAGCCCTCTGTGACCTGGTCCTGGCCCCCTCGGCCCGGTGCGCACACGAAACTGAAATCGTTTGTGTTTCTGGGTCACACCGTGCGTTCCCTCACTTCGGGACAGAAGCACAGGCGGTGCCGAAGCCCCGGCCATTGCCGGCCCCGCCTCGCGCCCCTCCCACCGGCTCACTCACCACCTCCTCCTCCATCTCCTGCTCGCCCTCGCCTGCGGCGCCGCTCCGAAGGAATAGCGCCTTCTGCCTGTCCGCCGTCTCGTAGTTGGGCTCCATCTCAGGGTCGTCCCGCATGGTGTCCAGCCTGGGGTGGAACCACTCCCATTGTGTGGTGCGGTTCAGCGACTCCAGGATGGACAAAGGGTCCTCGGGCCGCTGGTTCAGGATCTTGGTCAGCAGGTTCACCAGGTGCTCATACCTGCCTCCCGCGGGAGGGAGTGGGAGGTGGGAGACATCACTCGCTCAGCTCAGTGAGCTCACTGTTGTGTGCCCGGCCCTGTATCTGGCGCTGGGGACCCCGTAGGGAAGAGAAAATGTCCCTGCCCTGGTGGAGCGCACATTCTGATGATGGAGACAGACATCAACCAAATAGGCAAAAATATATAGTGTCTTTCTATGAACACAAAGCAGGGAATGGGGACTGGGAATGCCAGGGACAGGAGATGGCTTCTGATTTTAAATAGGGAGGCCAGGGAAGGTCACACCAAAGGGCACATTTAAGCTGAGATCTGAATGACGTGAGGCAAACCATACAGATATTGGGGGTGTTTCAGTCAGAGGGAACAACTGGTGGGTAGGCTCTGAGACATTTCATGAGTCTAACAGAATGTTAACAAAGCTCAAGGAAACTAGGAGACAGGAACATTCCATGCCAATCTTAGAAATAGATTAGCAGGATTAGATTAGAGGATGCCTGCTTAGAAATATAGATGCTGCAGGGGCGCCTGGATGGCTCAGCCAGTTAAGCATCTGCCTTCAGCCTAGGTCATGATCCCAGGGTCTTGGGTTCAAGCCCCATGTCAGGCTCCCTGCTGAACAGGGAGCCTGCTTCTCCCTCTCCCTCTGCTGCTCCCCCTGCTTGTGCTCTCTCTGGCTCTCCCTCAAATAAACAAATAAAAATCTTAAAAATATATATAGATGCTGAAATTCTAAGCTAAATATTAGCAAATGGCACCCAGCAAAAAGTTACTCTCAAAAAGATGACACACCATGATTAAACTGGGCTAATAACAGGACTGGGCTTGATATTAGGAAAATAGAAAAAATATAACTCATGTTAATATGTTAAAAAATATATATGTAAGTTGGGGCCCAGGGTGGCTCAGTCAGTTAAGTGTCTGACTCATGATTTCAGCCCAGGTCATGATCTCAAGGGTCATGAGATCGAGCCCCGCATCAGGATCCCCACTCAGCGGGGAGTCTGGGATTCTCTCCCTTAACCCCCCCCCACTTGTGCATGCTCTCTAAAATAAATAAATCTTAAATAAATATATATATGTATATATACATATATATGTAAGATAATCTCAACCAGTGCAGAGAAATTTTTGATAACATTCAACAGTCATTTATGACTTAAACAACAAAAAAAAAACAACCCCAGCAAACTAGGAATAGAAGGTAAATTTTTATAATCATATAAAGGGGATCCATAAGTAACCTACAGCACACATGATGGTGAAAGACTGAAAATTTTTCCCTATGAGACTGGTAACGAGGATGCCTGCTTTCACAGCTTGTATTTAACACTGCACTGGAGGTCCCAGCCAATGCAATCTGACATGAAAAAGAAAGGAAAGGTAAAAAGGATTGGAAAGGAAGGAGGGAAACTGCCATGGTGTGCAGGTGATGTGATTGGGAATGATGTGCAGAGGCCTTGAACTGAGGGTGCGCCTGGCATGTTGGAGGAACACCGAAGAAGTCAGAGTGGCTGGGGTGGAAGAGGGGAGAGGGGTTGTGGGGAGAGAGGAGGCAGAGTGATGACAGTATTGTAATGGCTTCTTTGCAACTAAGCCTGGGACTATGCTGGGCACTTGGGAGCAGTGCTGGATTCTCAACCACAATCACACATCTGAGGAACAATGATGATCCCTACTCTCCAGATGAGGAAACGGAGGCTTAGAAGAGTTGAGGGCATGAGGTCACACAGTGGTTGCACAGCCAGGATTTGAAACCAGATTGGTCTAATTTCAAAGCCATTTGGTGGCAGTCTGGGGTGTGCTGGAGAGCCATCACTGAATTGGGAAGGGTAAGGAGAGTTCAGACTTTGGTCTCGGTTTTTCAATAGCCTTGAAGTTCCTGAGGGTGGGAAGAGCTAGAGGTGAATTTTGACTAGACTCTAGGATCCTGGATCAGGAGCTGACTAGAGATGAAGTTTGGAGAGCCAGTAGGGGCTGAACTGCTGTTGTGAGAAGCATGAACTGACTCCTGAGGGCACTGGGGAGCCATGGCAAGCTCTGCACATAGGAGGGATAGGGTTAGTTTCGTACTTTAACAAGATCTGTTACTTCTCCAGCCTTGTCTCCTCCTGCTCCCCCTTTCTCCCTTGGTTCCAGTCATATCAGCCTCCTTGCTGTTCCTCAGACACAGCAAGCCTTAAAGCCTTTAAACGTGCTGTGTCCTATACCTGAACCACTGTTCCTCCAGTTACCTCCAAGGTGCTCTCCCTCATCTCCTTCAGGTCCCTGATCAAATGTTACCTCCTCTGAGGCTTTCCTTGACCTCATGCTATTTAACATGTACTCCCTAACCCCACTTACCCTGCTTTACTTTCCACTTTAGCTCTTATCATCACCTATCACTTGTTATCTTGTCCATTCTCCCAATTAGAATGTAAATTTCACTAAGATGTAATGGAGACTGAGAAGTGTATTGACTACAGCTAACCAGCCTTGGCAAGTGCCTTCCCCAGGCAGAAAAGTTTAGTGGAGAATGGGGCCTCAGGAGCCAAATCACACGTATCTGCCACATCCTAGCTGTTATCATCTTGGATACGGGACCTAATTTCTCTGTCTCAGTTTCATCCTCTGTAAAACAGGGACAGTAGGTGTGCTAATCTCAGCTGTGAGAACTAGATGTTAACGTGTGAATGGTGGCATGACGTTTGGAAACTAAATATTAGCTATTATTAGTTTCATCCCCTGACTCCTAGTCTGAGTCAGATGCCCCTGGAGCAGGCACTGATTATCCACGAGGGATGATCCCGTCTGACAGAAGAGACCCCAGAGCCTGAGGCAGAGTCTTGGCTGGATGGGGCCTTTCCCTGCCTGGGTCCCATCCCCGCCCCCCCCCCCACTCATGAGCCCCATCTCACAGGCTGAGGCTGCAACTGACGCTGGTCTGCAGCAGGTAGGCCTTGGCATTCTGTACGGCCAGCTCCCGAGGCTCTGGCTCAGGCACCTCCATATTGAAGGGCATGAAGCCCAGCTCGGAGGGCGAGTACTGGAGGGCGGGGTCATCCCTCATGTAGGGCCCATGCAGGGCACCCTGGTTGAACTGTAGGTCTTCTCCCTGGTACATGTTGAACTGGCCCAAGAAGTTGGGCTGGGTCTCCAGGTAGGCAGAGTCCAGTTGCTGGAAGAGGCTGCCTTGGCCCTGCTGTAGTTGCTGCAGCATTAGACTGGCGTTTCGGGCGGCCTGGATCCCGCCTTCTTCCAGATAAGGTTGGGGCTGAAAGCCCATATTCAGGGACGTGTACTCTACACCACCCAACTGGGCTTCCTCAGCCTGGAACATCTCCTGTTGGGTCAGGGGGGGCCCTGATGACCAGTCCTGGAGGTTGGTCTGGCTCGCCAGGATCCCTTGACCGCTCTGCAGGACCCGGCCGTCAAAGGCTATCGGCGGCACCTCCTCGGAGATGGTGGGCGGGGGCTGACTGAGTTCCCGACTGCGCCGCTGGGAGACCTGGGAACTCCTCCGACTTGAGGGCTGCTGGGGACGGGGCTCAGGGTCGGGCGGTGGGTCCCCCATAGTTCAAAGGAGGTCGCAGACTTCCAGGAGGAAGGCTTGCAGACAGGCAGGCCAGACCTGTCGCCCGCCTGCCAGCACACGCCCTGTAGCCTCTACGCCAGCCGCGCCCGTTTCTAAGGAGGGAGGGGGCGGGCCGTTACCACGGGAGGGCGCGCGCGGACGCCGGGGCCGAGGAGCTGGTCTCTGCGCAGGCGCGGCCCCACGACCGAGGGCCTGCCAGTCTTCCAGCCAGCACCTGGGGGCGTTCACTCCACACCGTGCAGTCCCACAGCTGACACGCAGGGAGAGACGAGAGACTGCATCCACGCCCCAGACCCGCGATCTTTTTAATTTTAAAGGCAAAGCCCCGCCGGCTAGGCCCCGCCCCGCCCTTCCCGAGCTCCCTGCCCCACTCCCCTTCCCCACCAAGCCCCGTCAGCTGTTCCCCTTGCTCTCGGGTTCCCCGGATTCCTCAGCGGCCGGGCTGGGGGTCTTCATGGTGTCTTCTCCGGCAGGGGTGAGGGTCTGGGGACTGCGCTCCTCCTTTGAGGTCAACCCGCCCGCTGCCTCCTGGTGACAGGAGAAGGGGGAGCGGGTCAAGGATAGCTTAGCGTGGCCCTAACTCCACACTTCCTTCGGGCTGTACCCTCCCCGCCTCCGCCCGACCCTGGGCACTTGGCATATACCCTTCACCCGGGGGCCCTAATTGTTTTCTTCCTTTGCTGCTTGGAGGTTGTCATCCCTACCTTAGGTAGGGGCCCCTCAAGACTAGAGTCCAGGAGTGCGGCCTCGGTCAGCCCCGAGTCGTCATCCATGCTGATGAAGATGGCCGGGGTCTCACACTCAGGCCCCTCCTCCCGGAAATCTATGGTTTCTTCGGGCTGGGGAGGGCCTGGCCGGGTGGAGGAAGAGGACGACGACGAGGGGGCTCCCACTCCTCCTGGCTTCAGCTTCTGTTCCTCCTCTAGCTGACGCTTTAAGGCTTTCTCCTGGGCCAGCCGCAGGCCGATGAGGTCCTGAGGGGGCCGGGGGGCTGGGGCTGGGGCCGGGGCCAGGGCCAAGGGCTCCAGGTCGTCCTGGGGGTGGGGAAAGGCACACAGAAACTCAGAGCGGGGGTATGGGGGCCAGGTCATAGGCTGCTGTCAGAGGATGGTGACAAAGAGCCAGAAAGCACCCTGAGGGAGACAGCAGGGTGGGCATAGGGAGTACATAAGGGGCAACTGTTCCCCCACCTCCCATCCCTTTCAGCAGGAGCCTCCACCAGACAGGTGGCTGAGGTGGGGAGGAGGACAGGGTGGGCCTTGCTGGCTTGGGGGTTGGGGAGCTGTGGGCCCTCACCTCTTCCAGGGGCCCGGCAGGTACTTCCTTGGCCTCTGGCTCCTGCTTGCCACTGGCCTCCAGGATGGTCATGATGGAGTTGGGGATGTGTGCTTGCTAGGGGAAGAGCAGATTGGGGGCTCTATGGAGTGCCCAGACCCGAGACCCCTAGTGGACGCCTCTGAGCTTCTGCAGCAGTGCAGGGCTCCCCTCTGCCCACCCCCATCCAGTCCTCCAGGGCTGAACCCATGGGGCCACCCATCCCACACCCTGGGGTACCTGGTGGGGGGTGAAGGATCGGACGTGGGCCAGCAGGGGCTCCCGGAGCTCTGGGCACTTGTCAAAGACGGCACCCAGCTGCTGGGGTGGCAACTGCAGGATGACCTGGAAACTCTGGGGCTTGGTGCGTTGACAGCACTTGATGAAGCCCTCCCACACCTTGGGATACTTCCACACCTGGACGGGGCAGGGAGGGAGCGGTCCTGAGGGGGTGCACAGGAAGCCACCCCAGAAACTGAAAGAAATTCAAACCTTACCAAGATGGGGCCCAAATCCCTACCATCCAACAGAGTCCTCTGGGCTACCCACAGCCCTGACCTCCAGCCCTCCAGAGGACTTTCTAACGTTCTCTTCCTGATCCCAAGCAGCTGAGGCATGAGGGCAGCCCAGGGAAAGGGGAGAAGAAAACGGAACACCCTTTCATGTGAGCAGTCTCAACTCACTCTCGCAGCAGCCTCAAGGGGTGACTCAGCCCTGCTAAACAGACGAGACCTGGGAAGGTGCGGGGGCTCATCCACGGTCAGGCGGGTACCATGGGGCAGAACTGAGGTTTGAACCCAGGGCTGTCTGAATCTGCACCGCACCTCTAAGCCGGATGTTGCAAAGTGGCAACCTGTGGGCTGAATCTAGTCTGAGCGCTTGAGAATTTTTTTTTAATTTCATCACGATATTTTTAGAAACCCAGATTTCTAGCTTCTCTTGAGAAATGGGCCCATCTTTCAGCTCTAGTATGCATCCTGGCTGGGTGCAGAGGTGGTGGCAAGGGGCACTAGGCCTCTCCTGGGACGCCCACCCGGTGAAGCCTACCACCACCTGTTCCTGCCCTCACGCATCACACTGCCATCTGGAGCCCTGGAGCCGAGTTAGTGACCCCTGTTGGGCTGTACTGTCTTGGCCCAGGGCAGGGCAAAGGGGCTGGCCGGTCTCCTAGAGTGTGCTCTCCTCATCCTGGCTCCCTCTGCAGGGTGGGAGGCAAGCAGGCTGGAAAAGCCCGGAATCCTGCCTCCCATCTATCTTCAGTGTGTCCTGCCGCAGCCCACTGCCTGCAGGACTGGGGCGGCCGGGGGCGGGTTACCTGCTTCATGATGAGGCGGGACAGGATGTTCATGACGAAACCCCCCAAGCGGGGGTACATGGTCAGAGACTGGATGACGGTCCTCATGAGCAGCATGGGCAGGGGGCTCTGCTCCATCAGCTGCTGCATCACCACGGCCAGCACCTCCGATGTGTACACGTTCCGCTCCGCAAAGCACAGGTTGGTGGCTGCGAGGAGGCGGAGAGTGGGCCTGTCCTCTTTGCCCAGCTCCCCTGGGAAGGTGGGAGCCCCACCACCCTTAGAGAGCCTCAGCCCCATTAATGTGCCCACATGAGTGGAGACCTAGCCCTCATTCCTGAAGCTCTGGACGAGAGAGACTTCCTCACCCAGCAGGTCCCTGAGGGGATACTGTGGCCTGGGGTGTTGGTCGAAGGGAAAAGACATGTTCAGTTGCTGGAAGCCCCACGCTGGGCAGAGTGGGCAGACCTTGGCCCTTCTTCTTTGGGGGCAACCCACGGAAAGGCCGAGGCAGGAGAGACAGGTTGCCAATGCCTGGGGGCCCATGCTGGCTTACCCTTCCCACCCCTACCAGAGAGGGAAGGCAATTTTGACTTCCGTAAGACCCCCTGTAGGAGACCAGAGATGCCCTCCACCAGCAGGCTGGTCAAGGGGCTGCCCACTCCCAATCCTGACCAGAGCATAAGGATTTGTGCTGGTGCTGGAGGGATACCAGACGTGGACGCACGTGGGAGGCACAGCACACAAAATAACAAGGGAGGAAGGAGCAAGAGGAGGAAGCCTGGGCAGATGAAGTGCTCCCCAGCTCAACACCCAGTGCCAGGAAGGGCCCAGGGAGGGCCAGCACAATAGGGGCATCCACGAAGGCAGGCAGGCCAGGGCAGGCCTTGGGGTCTGTTCCCTCAGGAATGGGTAGTGGTACCCCAAAATCAGTGGGATCGGCGGTGCTCCAATCCATTGTGTAATGGGGAGACCCCAGGTACTGCCTCTGAACCCCTTCTTCCCCAAACACCACTTGCCATGTGAGTCTGTCAACCAGGAAGTCTTTATTGAGCCAAAAGAGAGGCCCCCAATCCTTGAGAGGCTAATGGAGAACAGGTGTGGGTGCCTATAAGGAATGAGGGGGGCTCCTATAAGGAACAGGGGAAGGATGGAGGCATTGCAGGAACACAGGCAGGAAGGAGACTAGAGCGAGGTAGGGCAAGTATCTAGGCCAAAGGAGCAGAGGAGTGTAGAAGGTAAGGACAGTGTAGAAGCCAGAGTGAACCTACCAGAAACCAAGAAAGCTCCTCCTCCTCCTCCCTTCCAGTTAGTGGCTGGCTCCTGCCTGCTCTGCCTAAAAGGGTCCACAACCAACCCCCCTTTCCCCGCCCCACCCAAGTCTCCCCCTGGGCCTTCCACCCAGCCCTCTAATCCACCCTCCATAGCAGGCGAAGGAGGGGTCCTTTCGAAAGCTCAGCCTGACCCCATACACCTCCCAGGGGCCCTCAAGGTATCAAGTCCAATCTACTGTGGCCTAGGAGACCCTGTGTGGGTGGGGCCCAGGCATGGTATTCTTAATGCTTTTAATCTGACCTCTCCTGACCAGGCCCCTTCCCCTAAACCTCAAGATCTAGTCAGCCTCACCTCTGCAGTTCCAGAACCAGGCCATGCCAGCACATCTCTTGGCCTCTGCAAATACTCTTCCTTTCTCTGGGATCAGTGTCTCCCCTGCTACCTCACCCCTACTCATCTCTCTGTGGTTTCAGCTCAGATGTCCTCTTGGGGCTCCCCTGTCCCAGCTCTGCTCACTGTGGGCTCTTATCATCTGGGGATGGACCGTGAGCCCCAGAGGGCAGGACCAGGGCTATCTCCATCGCTGCTGGGTCCCCAGCACTGCCTGGCACAGGGCTGAGCAGAGGCGCTCACTGAGTTTTCTTTAATTGCTGCACCAGACCACTGGGGCAGGTCCCATTATAGAAAAGCTCACCAGAGAGAGGGTGGCTTTTAAAGGAGTGAATGCCATGAATGAATGCTTATACTATCAGGCATGGGGGATCCAACGGTGCAGAAAACGGGACTGGATTTTGGATCCAGAGCTTATAGTTGAATGGGGTTCCTAGTGCAACCAGGAAAACCACTGGGGCCCAAACAGAGAAACGTACTCTGGGAACTGGCTAGCTTGGGTGCTGGGGACAAACAGCAGGTAGGGAGAGCGGCTGGAAGGTTGCTAGGCGCTCAGCAGCATGGAGGCTGTATGTAGACCTGGGCTTGTAGAAAGAAACAGGTAGGCTTCTAAAGGCCAGGCCTTGATGACGTCTCCAGGCACCTGGCTGCTGGCCACCTGATGACCTGTGGCAAGGCTCTTTTTCTTCCTGGGACTTAATCTGGGTCTGTGGATGGACTTAGTGGGGTGGTGGGGTCTGTGAATCCCCTCAAATTGTGCGCAAGACTGTGTGAGCCTGTCATCCTCGGGAATGGGCCCATAGCTTCCCTGACATCATCAAAGGGGCTATAGCCTGTAAAAGGGCCACTTCTGGGGGCGCCTGGCTGGCTCAGTCGGAGGAGCATGTGACTCTTGATCTCGGGGTCATGAGTTCGAGCCCTATGCTAGATGTAGAGATTACTTAAATAAATAAACAAACAAATGTAAAAAAATAAAAAATAAAAAGGCCACTTCTGGATGCTCAGCTTCGAGACGCTTTTCACTTTACTGTTCTTTCACTAGAGGCCTTAGTCCCTCCTCCGTTGTAGTGTGAGTTTTAGACTTCCACAAGCTCCTCTCTCGACCTAAAAGATTCTGAGAGAACTTGCTGAGGAAGGCCAGGAAGTTAGTCGTCACGGGAGGAGCTATTTTAGGCTAGACAAGCAGCTAAGTGGTGGTGGTTGGGGGGACCCCCTCCCCGCTCTTAAAGAAGAGGACGAATCAAAGGACAGGGGTCTTCTGAGTAGAGGGGGCAACAGTGAGGGCTCCCACCTTGGTGGGAAAGCACGACTTCTGGACCAGAAACCTCCCTCGGGGAGGAGTGGGGGGCAGTGCTGAGGAGAGTTGATGGAGAGAAGTCCTCCTATGGGAGGTGGTGGCCCTGGGACCCAGGGTGCCATGGGCGGGCAGAACTGGCAGAGCTGGATTTCAACTGGGGTCTAGTGGGCTTCAGATTCTGGGTGGTTCCACTACACCACTCAGCTTGTGTGCGGCCCTGAGCAAGTTCCTCAACCTCTCTGGAACCTCCATTTCCTTGTCTGTAAGATGGAAGTCTGCATACTCACCAGGTAACGGGTGGTGTGTGTCGGCAAGCAGGCCTGTAAGGCACTCAGGAGAGCGTGGCTCAGTGTAAGTGCTCGGTAAGTGGTGGCGGCAGCTATTAGGAAACTGCTGGTTGAGGGGAGCTGGCCAGTTTGTCCCCCACCCCCTACCCTGGAGGCACCTTCTCCTGCCTCAACTGGAGCCCGGACCAGACTTGGCATCTACTCCTGGTCCGACAACAGCCCTGGCGTGCTCCATCTGCTCTGCTGCCCCTCTGCCCCCTGCTGGGCCGAGGGCTCTGCTTCCTTCATTCCTCGAGCCAGGGCTGGGGAGGGAGGGGCTCCCCACCTTTCTTGAGGACTACTCTGTGCCAGCGCATAGCAGATGCACCAGTCCCTTGGACGGAGGGAGGGAGGAAAGAGAGGAGGGAGGGAGGGCAAAGGAATGAGGGCAGGTGTCCAGAGCGGAGATGGGGTTGCAGGTGGCACATCTCCAACTCGGCAGATTCCAGCAGGGACATGTGGGTGCCTGAGGTTCTTCCCCGGGTCCGCAGCAGCCAGGCCACTTGGGGCGGGGGGGGGAGCGCCTCACCTTTGATGATGGACTTCATGTCACACTTCACCGAGTCGATGTTGTGCAGTGCGATCAGAAGCTCTCCAGGGTTCAGCGGGGACAAGGCTGAGTTCCCTTCACCTGCAGGGAGGGAGTGGGAAGGGGAAGGAGACAATACGGCGTCTAAGTGAAGAGATATGTCTGGGTCCTGCAGATTAGGGGCGTGGTGACTGAAGATGAGGTGCCCTCTGCTTCAATGGGACTAGGAGGACAGAGGGCTAGAGCAGGGGAAGAAAAAGAGGGGACTGAATGCTACCCCCTCTGGGAAGCCTTCACCTTGCTCTCCTCCTCCCCCACACTGCGTTCCTACCCTTCTAGGGCAACATCGGATGTGGTGCAGCAGTTCCTCGCCCTCCTCCCTGGGCTGTGCCCCCAGAAGGCCGGACCCCCCCCGCCCCCACAGCACAGACATGGGCATTTGCTGGACAGGACAGGCTGGGCCGGGCAACGTGCTCGACGACAGTGCTTAGAGGCAATTCTAGGGGAGATGGCGCTCTGCTGGTGCGGTTTGGAGGGTCCCAAACACTCTTGTGTGGGGGTTTTAAATCACGTGTTATAGGTGCAACAGCCAGCCTCACTCCCCCCCTAGCACCAGCCCCTGGGGTGAGGGGGAGGAGCCCATCCTAGGTCACTGGGTCATTTTTCTATGTTGTAAGTTCTACTTTGCTTCTTTCAACCATGGAAGATGCCACCTACCGTGCTGGGTGCCCAGCAGGCGGTTGAAGACCTCTTTCACCACAATGGGGTTGAGTTTGATGAGCTTTGGCAGGGCCTGGATCACTTCTTTCTGCAGGGGGAGGGCAGGGGAGGCCGGTCAGAGGGCACCCCTATCCCAAATGCTCACCCTGAGGAGGCGAGGAGAAGCTGCGGCCTTGCCACACCCTTGGATACTTCCCTCCTCGAGCTCCCTCTGGTCCCTCGGGGTTGAGCCTTCTCCCTGAGTCACTGGGCCTGACTCAGCCCCAGCCTCATCACTCCCCATCTGAGCCTTCCTGGTGCCACACGCCCCCTGATGGCCCCTGCAGGGGAAGGGTGTCATCATCATTCCCACTTTACACGGGAGAAGACAGGCTCACCAAGGCCCCACAGCCTGTTAGGAATAAGACCTGGGCAGGGGAAACACATTTAGGCCTTGGAACAGGCCTGTGTGTGTGGGTCACTGTGATCCTCACTTGACAGAGAAGAAAACCGAGGCGCAGAGAAGGGGGTGGCCTGCCTGAGGTCACAGAGGATGAAGCAGAGGTGAGACTGCTCCGTAGTCTGATGAGCCCTGGGATGGGCTCAAAAGCGTCTGACATGGGTACCTGGGCACCCATCCCTGCCCTGCCCGTCTTCATCAGTGGGGACACCCGGACATCCAGCTCTGTACCTTCTCCAGTCCATTGAGCACAGGGATGAGAAAGCGGACATCTGGCAATCGCTTGTGGTAGAGATCCCGGACCCGCTTCACCAGCTCTGGGGAGGGCGGGACTGCAGGCAGAAGAGTAAGCAGGGGGCACAGGTGGGGTGAGGGGGAGCACCGAGAGGAAGGAGAAATGGTGGTGGCTGTGTGTGAGGGAAGGGGAGGGCCAACTCCATCCCAGAGCAGGAATCTCTGGCCCCTGGTTTCTCAAATGCATTTAGCAATATACCCAGCAGCTCCGAGGGCCAGGTCTTGGAAAGGGCCCGTGAGGAAGTTCTGGGACATGGAGGAAAAAGCTGAAAGGTGGGGGTCCTGGGAGCACCTTTGTCCGTGAGGCTGTGCAGACATCGTGTGACCAGTGTCTCTGCCCCCTTGGGACAGTTTTCTACCAGCAGGAGCAGCTCCGGTGAGTTCATGCCCATTCCTCGGATCTAGAAGGAAAGAGAGGAATGGCAGGCTGGGGAAGGGGCTGGGTGATGTGCTGAGGACTAGGGGGCCCTAGGGGAGAACTCAGGGAGGCCCAGGTGTCAGAGGCAGGGTGGCTGGGGGGATGATGGGACTCTGGGGCAAGAATTGGAGACAGAAAGAGTAGATCTTAAAAGTTCTCATCACTAGAGAAAAAACAAATGACGTGAGGTGATGGACGTTAACTAATCTTCTGCAATATATATATATGTCCCCAAACATGTTTTACACCTCACGCAAACACAAGGCTGTGTGTCAATCATACCTCAGTGAACCTGGGGGAAAACAGAACTGGTGGCGGGGTTCAGGGACCTGGGGGAAACGTGGGGAAGGTGGGAAGAGGCAGGGCGGCAGCATCTGACCTTCCTCTACCCCACCTCACAAGGGTATAGACTCGCTGTAGCTCCCAAGCCCTCACCAGCACTGGCTGCCTACTTAGCAGGAGGGGCCCTTTCTGTCACTTCTGACCTAACCCGACCTCTGATGCCCAACCTGCCCTCCAATTCCTCGGTGAAGACTTTTCAGGCTTCTAAAGGCATCAGTGACAGCCAGAGCCCCGCGTGGCGGCCTGCTCAGATCAGGGCTCGACCTGCGTCTGCAGCCTTCCCCACTCCGTGGGCAACAAGTGCAGGGAGCACCGGGCCAGGCTGTGAGGGCTCATGCCCTCCTCTGCCAACAAACGTTTATAATGGTCCGTGGAACTGGCAGTCTGTGCCCTCCAGGAGCTCACTGAAAACAGGGGGAAGACACCGCTGAATCCGGGTGGCGGGTATTTGGGGGTGAGCCTACCAGACTCTCTCCTTTTGTTTATGTTGGAAATTTTCCGTAATAAAAAAAGCAGGGACAGAGAAATATAAAAAAAGTGGTTTCCAATCCAGCTGCAGATTGGAAGGGCAGAGAGTAGGAATTTCAGGTGCCAGTTGCTTTTCATGTGGGTGACCTTGGGGCTCCGGAGAGAGCGGCAGGCGGGACTTGTGTAATGACAACTAAAGACTCCCACTGGCCAGGCAAGGGAAGGCCAGCTCCTAGATGGTGAGAGCGACACAGACGTTTACATGTAGGAGCTCATGGAGCTCCTGCAGCAAGCTTGGGAGACAGAATCAGCCTCCCCATTTTTACTGAAGAGGGGCCAGTTTGCACAGCGAGAAAGTGAGAGGCAGAATGTGGACCCGGGTCTGCCCAACTCCAGCCTAGTAATTGCAGGGCGACCCTGCTGTCCTTTCATTGGCAGATGCGGCAGGTGGACCACCCACAAGCCCCAGCGCCACGGGACCCAGGGTGGCACCCATTGGTGCTGAGCCCATGCCAAGGTGGAGATACTAGGGGAAGGGCTAGAGTTGGGGCCTTAGCCCTGCCCACAGATGGGCAGAGCCTGGTGGGCTCAGGGGCCTCACCGGCTGTTCGATGACCCTCAGCACCGTCCGCTTGATGTCGGCGATGGCCTCCGTGTACACGGCTGCCAGTTCGTGGATGAGCTTGTGGTTCTGAGGCAGGAGAGCCAGGTAGAGGTACAGACACTGCTTTACGGTCTCCTCGGTCCAGGGCGCCGCCACCTCTGATAGGGCAGGGAGCGGGGATCAGGGACCACTCTCCTCCCGACCGTCTCCCACCCTCAGTGTCTGTCCCTTCTTTGGGAGGCAGCACAGAAGGGAGACAGGCCCAGGAAGCAAACTGTTCCAGGGCAGGAAGCCAAGCATCAGGGAAATGGGGTGGGACCAGGACTGCTCCCCTTTTAGAAGCCTCTGCACTGAAGTCCCACCTCGTCTCTGCCCATCAATCCACAGGGCAGCCAGATGGATCTTTCCGAAGGCAAGTTCTGACCCTGTCCTTCTCCTGCTCCGTGCTCCCACAATTACCCTATGCTCACGATAAATCCCCTCTAGGAGCGCACCCCCCTCCCCCGGGGACTCCCTGCTCTGGCCACATCCTCCTTCTGACAGCACCCCCTGAGCCCGCACAGGTCCCTTCGCACATGTCACTCCTTTGCCTGCAATGCTCTTGCCTAACTCCCCTCTCTGTATCTCCTCATCCTCTGGGTCTCACGCAACCAGTGTCTCTCCTGGGAGGTCTTCCGGGCACCCGGGCTGTGCCAGGGCTCCTGTTCTCCCAGAAGGCCATGTGCTTTCCGTCACAGCCTGAACCTTGCAGGTTTCTTTAATTTTAATTTTTTTTTAAAGGAAGCTCCATGCCCAACATGGGGCTTAAGCTCACGACCCCCAGATCAAGAGCTGCATGTTCCACTGACTGAGCCAGCCAGGCACCCCTGAACCTTCCAGGTTAATGGTCCGTTCCCTGGGGCTTGGGTCTCCCCATCTGTAATTCTGAGGGACCTGGGGCTTTGATGAAGGAATGGGCCTATGCCTGGCCCCTCCTGGAACCCCATCGCTGGCTAGCTCTCCTTGTCCTCTGGCTCTCAGCCCTCCATCTCCAGGATGCTCTCCCTGACCCCTAGGGCTGAGGTGAGAGGCCCCTCTGGACTCTCGCAGTCCCTAGGCCTGCTTGGTCTGGTCATCATTGCCTGGCTGTCTTCCCTAGTAGGCTGAGCAGGGCTCAGCTTCAATCCAGCTCCATTCCCCCAGGGCCTGGCCCAGAGCCTGGGATCCAGCAGGTGCTCAATATGCATCTGATGAAGCTGCACCAAACCTGTATCCTTGTCGGCTCCAAACAGCACGGATGGCGGGTTGGGGTGCACCAGGAGTTGCAGGTAGTTGAGGGCAAATTTCTCCACATACTCTCGCAGCTGCTCCTTCTCATACATGCGCTTGATGAACAGTAGGGCCTGGGAACGCACCTGAAGAGAGAGTGCGGGCAAGATGGTGGACGGGGAGACCGCTGTTCTGAGCTTGGCAGGACCAGTGGGAAAACAAGCCCAAGACTGAGAAAGGCCTGGTCTACCTGAGTCATCTGTGCCCAACGCTGATCGCTGGCTTGGGGGAGTGGTTTCCTGGCCCAAGTCAGGGCCTGCATCACCTCTCCATCTACCTGCTCAGCCCCATCCCTTACTGTCTCTTGCCTTGCTTGCTACGTTCCAACCAGAATGAACTTTCCTTAGTTCCTCAAAAGTGACAGCATTCTCCTTGGCTTTGAGACTTGGCACAAAAGGTTCCCACTGCCTAGAATGCCCATCACTGGCTCTATCCCATTTTACTCAGACATCACCGGCTGGGAGCCCTGAGAACAGGGACTGTTCCTGGGCACTGCTTTGGCCCCAACAGCACCAAAGGCCCAAGCCAGAGCCAGAGTCCGCAGTGAGGGCCTGCTGAATGAATGGACACATGACACCAGGAGAGGAGGTGGCAAAACAGTTGGGCAGGGGTGGGTCCAGGGCCCTTGCAATCACACATGCACACACCTTGCTCCCTCTGTTCGGTCACACCCATCTACTCCTATTTCAGGTCTTGGCTCACCTGCACTCTCCTCCAGAAGCCTTCCTTAAGCCCCGCCCATCCCCCGGGGGGGGCCATGTAGGTCAGGCCCCTCCCCAGGGCCCCCACACTAAGTGCGCCACTCTGGTGCTGCCCCACTCCCTGGGCGGGCTGTGTCCCCACTGCTCGCTGACAGGCCACACGGCTCCTCTCCTGTTAGCTCCCCCGCCAGGCCCCAGCACAGCACCAGGCCCTACGGGGCTCCCCAACATGGGTGGAGTAGGAGAGAGAAGGGGACTGCCCTTCCTGGGAGGATGAGTGTATCCATGTGTATATTCTAGGCAGCTTCATGCCACCACAGATGAAAAGGCATCCACCACCAAAACACTACAGCAGGAAGGGCATTAGGCCCAGAGAGGACATTCAGGGGCATGTGGAAGAGGCTGGGCTAGGCGCTCGGCACAGAGGAAGGGCGGTCGGCCCAGTGCAGGGTGGCAAGGGGTCACCTTGTCCTTCTCGTGGGAGCTGAGGTCTAGCAGAACATGCAGATACTGGAACTGGCGGGACGGGCGCTTGAAGATCAGGTCTCGAAGAGTGGACATGCCCAGGTAAGTGCGACTCTGTGGCAGAAGGGAGGGACACCAGAGCTCAGCCCACCTGCAGTGTGCCCCTGGGATGTCTTCCTTGCCTCCCTCAGATCCGGTCCTGGACAAAAGGACTGGGTCCCTCACAGAGTCCCCTGCCACCAGGTCTAGGCTGTGTGCCCCTCAGACCCCCGACACAGGCCCCTGTCTCCCTGCAGGGCTCCTGCATGCATCACGGTGCTAGGGACAGAGAGAGATGGGCTGACTGTCCTTACCTCATCCTCGCAGTACTTGCGAATCACCTCCAGGGCACTCTCGGTGATCAGTGGCGCCTCCAGCACAACCTTAGTGAAGATCCTGCCAGAGACGAAGGGGGAGGGAATGGCTATGGCGGAGAAGCTTCCCAGTCCTGCTGGAGCTTGGAGCCGGCAGGGCTGCCCCTCTCATATAGCCTGCTCAACTCCCAGGGAACAGAGCTTTGGAGGTAGATGGAGCCGGGTTCAAACGCTGACAGCTGGGTGACTTAGGCAGAGACTCTACCTCTCTGAAGCTCGGTTCTCCCCTTCGTCAAAGGGGATTCCTAACCTTACTCATTTACTACAGTAATGGAAGGGAATGATGGGGAGTGGGGAACGGTACTGCTTTTCAGATGTGGTGGCCAAAAATGGCTGCTCTGAGGTAACACTGAGTTGACACTGGGGGATGAGAAAGAGCCAGCCATGCGAAGAGTTGGGGGAAGAGCATTCCAGGTACAGAAATAGGAACTGCCAAGTTGGCATGTTCAAGGGTCAGAAGACAGAAGGCCAATGTGGCTAAAGTCTGGGGACAGAGGAGTAGGGGGGCAGAATAAGAAGGTAAAGAGGTTGGTAGGAATTGGGTTACGCAGGTCTCATAGGGCACAGAAGGAAGGCTGCATTTTATCCCAAGAGCGATGGAGAACCATGGAAGGTTTTTAGTGGGTAACAACAAGACCGTATTTACATTCTAAAATGTCGCCCAGGCTGCTGTGTGGAGAATGGATCAGTAGGAGGTCGAGAACAAGGAGGAAGCTACAGGAGCAATTCAGGTGAGAGATGAGGCTGGAGAGAAGTCAACCTCGGAAACAAGCCTATGAGGCTAGGCACTGTAACCTACAAGAACGGAGGCTCAGAGGGCACGCAGCAGAGTGGAGAATAAGCCCAGGGAGTGGGCCCCAGAGCACACCCGGAACCTGCCTTGCACGTGCCTCCAGAGAGCAGGGAGAGCAGGGAGTCTCGGGGGATGGGAATGAGGCCTTCGGTGGTGAGGAGGGAGGTGATGAGAAACCACAAAAGAAAGGCAGGACACAGGAGAGTGCAGGGCGGTCCCCCTCACCCATCCTTCTGGTCTGGCTTCTCCTGCAGGCCGGAGAGCAGGCGGATGAGGCAGTCCTCGTACTTGTCCAGGGTGCCCGAGGCACCGGCCGCCAGGTAGGCGTTGTACTCCTGGTACAGCCAGGCGAAGGCCAAGTCCAGGCGGGCCCGCACATCCTCCAGGATGAAGGAAAGGACCTCCGCCTTCAGGCCCGAGTCAAACTGCGTCACCAGGCTGGCCAGGATCTTTATGCGCACCTGACAGGAGAGTGGGTGTACATATGGGTATGGGAATGGGAGGCAATCCCAGGCACCTCGTGATCATGCCTTACAAGTCTTCCTGCCCAGGTTCAGGGACCCCCACTAAAGACCTGGTGTTAAGTGAGGAAGGCAAGCTGAGGAAGTTTATACCCCACAGGAATCATTTGTGTGGGAGGGAAAAAAAAGCAGGGGGGGAGTCAATCATCATAGAACAAAACTGAATTTGTAAAAGTAGTATCTACATACTTAGGTACACAGAGAAAGATCCTGAAGGCTTCCTCTAATTTGTACATTGGTCATCTTGGAGGAGGGGGATGGGATGTGGGTGGGGGCCAAGGAAGACTTATGGTACCTCTATGGCCTAGAAATATCTTTTTAACAGAAAGAGTTAAAGTTTTATATACTTCTTGGTTAATTAAAATTAAACTTCAAAAAAAATGGGGAAAAAGTCGCTTGGCTGAGGTTACGATGCCAGTGCATGGCAGAATCGGGATTTAGACCTGGCCATCTAAATCTCAACAATAATAAGAAAAGCACTATTAAGCACCAGGAAGAAAGAACCCAGCAGCAGCCCTCACTTGCAGGGCTTTCCCGGGCAGCCAGCTCTGTGCTGAGTGAGAGCCGTGCGTGTCCATGCATTTCCTCCTCATCACCATGTGGAGCTGCTGCTGCCACCTCCGTTTCAAGGAGGACAGAAGAGAGGCGTGGAGGGCTGGTGTGCAGCCCAGCTGGGACCCGGAGCCAGGGAGCTTTGAGCCCGGGGCCGTATCTTTCCTGGGCTGTGAGGCAGGCTCGTGGGGAGAGGGTCTGGAAGCATGGGCCAGGGAGACAGGGGCACACCTGGGCTGCCCCGCTGCAGGCCACAGCCTTCTCCGCCCGAAGGATCCGCTTCACGGCGCCCAGCTTCATAGCCTCCACCTGGGTGTCCGTCAGGGGCTTCAGCACATCGCTCAGGCGGAAGATTTTCTTGCGCCCACCAGCGCCCGCTAGCCTATGTGAAAGAGTAGGGACAGGGACACGGTGACTCAAAACGTCCTTTCTGGAGCCCAGGTCCACCCCAGGCCATACACCGCCACCGCCACCATACTGCCTTTCTAACTCTCCTGTGACTCAGGCATGGCAAGGTGCAGGGTAATGAGAAAGAAGGTGCCATTTTGTTTTTGCAAAGCGTGTCTCAGGGAATGCTTCTCTGAGGAGGCTGTGTGGGAGTGCAGATCTGAATGAAGCAAGAGGACGAGACACACAGATATCTGGGAGATGAGCTTTCCAGGTAGAGAGAACAGAAAGTGCAAAGGCCTTCCAGTGGGGACCTGCCTGGCCGTTCAAGGAGAACCAAGGGGCCAGTGTGACTGGAGTGAGGGGAATGGAGAGCTTGGAGGGCAGATCAGGCACAGCCCAGGTCTTGGAGGGGGGCAGGGACTGGCTAGATTTTTTGGTCTGTAAGGGGGATAATAATGAAGAGGAGGATGATAACAACCAGTAGCACTTACGACATATTAGGAATCATGCTAAATACTTTATATCAAATTCACTTCCAACCTCAGGAGTTATCTAATTTAATGATCTGTCACTGTAAACTCATTTAACTCTCCCTTGATCCTTAGAGGGAGATACTATCATCCCAACTTTAGACGTAAGTAAGGATGGGGGCATTTTTATGTAAAAGAAAACAACAATTAAGGCTTGGTGGTTATGGCACTGACTCTGGAATCAGACAGATCCTCATCCAGCCCTAGCTGTTTATCTGTCTTTGTCGGTCTGTCTTTAACACACGCACACACATGTGCATGCACACACCAAAAACCAGGCCTTCAGTCCTTAACCTGCACCTACCCGGGGACTCACCGGGGCTGTGTGACAGGGATGATGGGCTCTGGCCTCCTCTTGGCCTGAGGCGCCTCCTCCTCCAGAGTAGACATGGAGCTCAGGGAGCCCACCACTGAGATGGCCTGGCCCTGGGCTGACAGGCGTCGCTTGATCAGGACACTCTCTGGCTTCACCACCTTCTCCTCCTTGGGCTCCTCCTTGCACTGTTTGGTCTGCTCCACACCTGAGGGGGAGGTAGCAAATAGGCTCCAGGAACGTCACACCCCCTTGCTCCCATCCTGTGTGCTGGGCTCTATTCTAAGCCTTGTACACACAAAGCTCATCTAAATCTGCAAAACTCCATTCTGAAACAGGCACACTTTTTATCGCCACTTTGCATATAACCAAGGCTCAAACTAGATAAGCCATTTCCTGCGGGTGGGGGCACCAAATGGCACAGCCACGTTGGAACACTGATGAGCAGCTTCTAATAGCACTGAAAATACCCTAACCTATGACCCAACAACTCCACTCATCGGTATATACCCAAGATAAACAAGGACATGTGTACACCGAAACACTTGTACACACCAACTACACTCAAAAAAACCAACCAAGCAAAAACAAAACCAAAACCAACAACCCTGCCCCCAAACCCAAGCAAACCCCAAAAAACACTTGTACAGCTTCATTCACAACAGTCAAAAACTGGACATAAGCCACAGGTCAATCAACAGAAGAGTGTATAAGCAAACAATGGCCTATTTGCATAAAGAAATACTACTGAGCAATACAAAGTAAACCACTGGGTCACACAACGTGAATGCATCTCAAAAATTTATGCTGAGTGGGCGCCTGGGTGGCTCAGTTGGTTAAGCGACTGCCTTCGGCTCAGGTCATGATCCCGGAGTGCCGGGATCGAGTCCCGCATCGGACTCCCTGCTCAGCGGGGGGTCTGCTTCCCCCTCTGTCCTCTTCCCTCTCGTGCTCTCTGTCTCTCATTCTCTCTCTCTCTCTCAAATAAATAAAAAAAAAAATTAAACCATCAATTCATTGAAATTCCAATCTCAATCTCAATAGGATTCTTTCTGGAAGTAGAAAAGCAGCTGCTACAATCCATCTAGAAGAGAAAAGGTGTAAGAACGGTAAAGACAGGGGGCGCCTGGGTGGCTCAGTTGGTTAAGCGACTGCCTTCGGCTCAGGTCATGATCCTGGAGTCCCGGGATCGAGTCCCGCATCGGGCTCCCTGCTCGGCGGGGAGTCTGCTTCTCCCTCTGACCCTCCTCCCTCTCATGCTCTCTGTCTCTCATTCTCTCTCTCGCAAATAAATAAAATCTTAAAAAAAAAAAAAAA
>NC_138384.1:43761045-43784111 GCF_054177405.1 Leptonychotes weddellii
TTTGTGCTGAGCAAAAGAAGCCAGACTCTCTATGATCCCGTTTATATGAAGTTCAGGATTAGGAAAAATTAATCTATGGAGACAGAAATCAGAAAAGTGATTCTCTCAGGAGGTGGGGTGCTATCAGTGCTGACTGGATAGGAGCAAGAAGGAATGTTCTGGAGTGGTGGAAATGGTCTATATCTCCATCTGGGTGGTGGCTACATGGGTGTGTTCACTTTGTGAAAATTCACTAAGATATACAGTTAAGAGTTGTGTTTCTCTGTACATAATTTATATCTCACTAGTATTGTTAATGTAGGAAAACACCCAAGTCAGAGAGGTTCAGTAACTTGACCAAAGTCACACTGCTATTGCGTGGCTGAGGTAGTCTGGTTCAACTGAGACTTCAAATCCAGGTCCGCCGGATTCAAAGCCCAGGGCCTGAAAATATTAAGCACTCAGTGTATCTATGGGACCTATAATTGTTTATACCTAATATCTCATGTGAGTTTCATTTGTACCGCCCTGAGGAGGTGCTCTTCCAGGAAGGAGAACCCAGCAGCCACAGTGCCAATCCCCGGTCAGGGCCAGCGCCAAAGGACACTCACCTGGCCCCAGTCCTGCAGCCGTCATCTGTGTGGCCATGAGCCGAGCCAGGTGCTTGATCTGGGCTTCAGTGCCTGCTGACTCCACTGGGGTATAGATGGCTTGGAAGGAGGCGGGCATGGCCTCAGGCAGATACACCATGCTGATGAGGACCTGCAGGATGCCCGGGGAGAGGAGCCCTTCCTTACTCACTGACTCAACAAGGCTCTCTTCCATGCCGGGCCAAGGCTGGGGACATGGAAGTGACTAAGACAGTCCTGGGCCTGCTCCTGTGGGGCTCAGACTCCTGGGGAAGTCAGAGAGAGAACAGGCAATGGTGCATTGTGGTACAGAAGAGCGGGAAATAAAGGGGGCCATGAGAAACGTCAGGAGCGGCTTTGGCTCCCGGGGGAAGTGGCAGCTAGGCTTAGAACTGAGAGGAAGGCCAGTTTCAGGCTGGCCCAGGGGGATGCTTTGCAGTGGGAGCAGGGTACAGATTCCAGGCAGAGCAGCAGCATGGGGGAAGGCTGAGCAGCAGCAGAACCCTGCCCAGAGACTGCAAGTTCAGTGAAGAGTGTCCTATGAACCAGAAAAGGACTTTAAAAAAAAAAAAATCGGTATCCTAACAAGAGCTCATCCAGGAATTGTCAGGAATTGGTAACAAAAGGTCATTTCCAACGCCCTACACGCTTAGAGGTTTAAATATATACCTGAAATAAGAAAATAATTAGAACAGAGAGAGAATGAAATCACTACAAATCAAAATGTGTGGGATGCAGCTAAATGGTTCTTTCACGGAAAATCAGATCCTTAAATGCTTACATTGGAAAAGATGGTTGAAAACTCTTGAGCCAAGCAAATCAACTTAAAACGCTGGGATAAAATATTCAAAAGCAGCAGGGAAGAATAAGGACAACAGAAATAAAACAGAAAAGGTTACAAAAGAGTATCAGTGAAACTTCAGAGCCGGTTCTTTCAAATGACTGAAAACAAACAAATTGATGGTGAGACTGAACAACAAAAAAAGGAGTTAAGAACCCAATACTCGGGACAAAAAAGCTGCACATTACTACACAGACAGCAGGTATTATAAAAATAAAAAAGAATCCTGTGAAGAACTTTAGGCCAATAATTCGAAAAGAGCGTGAAGAGGACAGACCAGGTACCACAAGTTAACAGAAGCATCACCAGACAGGGCTTAAGGTGGGCTGCATTCAAATTTGATCTGGAAGGAAACAGAGAGCCCTGGCAGGGCTGGAGCAGGGGAGCTTCACAATCTGTACTTCTGGCTGCGGCAGGGGGAGTGGAAGCCAGAGCCAGGGCGCAGGCAGGTGGAGCCTGGGCCAGGTAGGGGCCAGGGGAGATGGAGAAGACGGGAAGGTCTGGCGGGAGGCGAAGAGCTTAACTCCCAGGTTTGTGGGTCGGGAACTGGGAGGCTGGCGTGCCAAGAACACAGAGCGCCGAGGGCCTGCAGAAAAGCACAGGGAGAGATTCCACAGGTTTATTCTGACATAATGAGTCTGCGGTGCCTGTGGAACTTCCAAGGGGAGAACGATGCAAGAGGCAGACGCCTTTCCAGGCCTGGAGCTCACCAAAGAGATCTGAGCGGGACAGAAAACTCCTTTTTGCTACCCTGGTGACAAAAATTCCACTTCATTCACCCAACAACTAAGCCTCGTGGAGTCTCTAGGCAGAGGGAAGGGAAGGCCGAGGGAGACTGATGAAGAGGCATTGTCCATGAGCACCCAATGGAAAGGTCTGGGTGCTGCTACAGCCCGAGGACTGATGTGAGACACCCCCCCACACACACTACCAACTCAACCCAGCGGTTCTTTCACTGTAGAGCAGGATATCTTTGACAATCTAAGGAAAACACTGCCATTCCACCCCACCAATGCCAATCCCCCACCACCTAGCCAACAAGTCATGGGGTTTGCTCTCCAGTTAATCTACCCTCCCTTCAAAGGAGAGGTGTGGGGGGGTTCAGATGGGGACTCAAGACTATCCAAAGAAGGACTGTTGGGGGGTGGTGACAAGGGATCTCCTAAAGGAGTAAAGATCAGAGAAAAGGTCCATCCAAGATTGAGGGCCCACTGGACCACACCCTCCCAACAGAGGAACAGAGAGGTGTGCTGGGACTAATGCCATCTGGAAGAGGTGGGCAGTGTGCAGTGAAGGATAGGAAAAGGAGTAGAAACCCTTCCTCCTTGCCCTGTAGGAAATGGCCCACACCCATGCTCACCAGATTGGCCACATTGTCAGGTGTCAGCAAGGGCTGCAGGAACTCGGCTGTGATGTCTGTGTCTGACTGGCCTGAGATCTGGGCTGAGGCCTTGGAGGTTCCCGACGGGCCTGGCTCCAAGTCCTTGTCCTCATCATCTTCCCCCAGGTTGGGCTCTGGGAGAGGGAAGGAGACAAGATGCTGGTGTCCAAGAGAGCAACAGGCCCTCTCCCCTCCTAGGGAGCCCAGGGGGTCCCTGCCTCCACGCAGCCTTAGCAAGCAGCAGAGTGCAGTGGGCGAAGACCTGGGCTGTAGCTGTGCTCTGTCATCAAAGCACCGCGTGACTTTGGGGAAACAACCTGCTTCTGTCTGTGCCCTGTTCTCTTCATCTGAGAAATGGGAATAAGCCACACCAGCCTGGCTGATCACACTAAACTCCAAGAAGGTGAAAAGGTTAACTAGTAATTTCACTGAGCTTTATTGTTTAAAAACCTCTATCTTTGAAATACTGCTCAACCTCACCAGGAATCAGGAAAATGTAAAGACAACCTAGTAAGATAGCCTTTTTGCCTACATGATTGACAAAAAAATAAAAAGGCCAGTAGCGATAGCTGTTAGTACTGTGCAAATTAGGACTGTGCAAATGTACACTGGTATGGTCTTTTGGAAGGGCAATTTAACCGTAGTGCCAACTTTTAAATGTGCGTACCTTTTGACCCAGAAAATCGACTTCTAGATATTGACCCTTAACTCGTATAAATATATACTGAAGGTACAATGTATGGAGAAAAAGCTTTATGTATAAAGATGTTCCCTGAAGCTGGAATGTTTAATAGGATGATGATTTAAGTAGATTATGGCAAAAATACGATGCAATGTTATACGGTACTTTTTTTTTTTAAAGTAGGCTCCATGCCCAGCATGGGGCTTGAACTCACGACCCCACGATCAAGAGTCTCATGCTCTACTGACTGAGCCAGTCAGGTGCCCCTGTTATTCAGTCTCTTAAAAAAGTTTGCAATGCACGTAACAGAAAGCTGATACCCTGCATTAACCAAGAAGAGCAAGGGCACATATAATTCAGTTACAAAAGGCTGAACAGAATGGGCACTTCAAAGACATGCAAATGGCTAATAAATGTAAAACGACACACAGCCTGACTCCAACATGTGCAAGAAAGCGAATCTAAACCAGGGATACCGTTTATACTCAGCGGGTTTATGGAACATCCAGGGCTGGGTAGAGTGGGGTAACGGGCATTCACACACCAGTGGGGGTGTGTATGGTCGTGCAGTTTTTGTGGAAAACAGTTTGGCAACGGCAATCAAGAATGTCCATGCACCCAGTAGCAACGGGCACATCCAGTGCTCAGATCTCGGTTTCTGAAACTACTCCCTGCTTAAAAGAAACCAGGGCTCCTTACGGAAAAGGCTGATTCCCAGGCTGGGGTAAGGAAAGTACAAGAAGAGTCCAGAACATCTTGTTGTGCCAGAAAATAAGAAATACTCAAAAAAACTAACAGGACACATCAAAGGGTCATCGGAGCCAGCTCAAAGGCTCCCCTTGGCTCAGTATGAGGCAATGTGAGCCACAAAATGAGTACCGAGAGTAATGGATTACAACCCAGAGAGTAAGAATCCACAACTGCAACTGATAATAAAGTAGGGAGAAGAAAGCTCTTCCTTACAGAATGCCAACTAATAAATGTAGAAGGAAAGCTCATTAGAGCAATAACAGATGTTAAAACCACCGGGTCAAAGTCAAGGGAAACAGGTAGTTTTACAGAGTACAAGTATCTCCCTCAACTTCGTATTTACAATGGGGAAAAGTGCACTTGATACTAGAGAAAACTGGGAGACACTATTTCAACCAAGTGATCAACACTCCCATCACCAATAAGGTGACAAATTGGTATCATGTGCCTCCTGACACCACACAGAGGCGGTCAGGGCATCAACTCTGCAGCGTCCCTGCCCCAAGTGCAGAACCTGGATGCAGTCAAGAAGCCAGAGCAGACGAGCCCAAACAGGGGGACATTTCGCCCAACAGTAGTCCTGGACTCTTCACAATGGCAAGGTCATGAAGCAGAGGAATGCTGCAGAACGGATTAGGGAGGCCAAAGGGGTGCGACAACTGAATGAAACATGTGAGCCTCGCCTCATCAGGGGTATGCAGGAGCTTTCAGGACTATTCTTGTGACTTGTCTGCACGTCCAAAATTACTTCAAAATAAAACATTTGAGGAAACAGAACAATAAAAAAGGTGGGCAAAAAAACAGCTTTAAATGCACCAACCCCACTACTAGGAATCCGTCCTGTAACTGGACATGCACTCAAGACTCTCATACTATAGCAATCTTTACAGAGATTATTTAAAAAAAAAAGACACAAATGTCCATCAACAGGAGGACTGGTTAAAGCAATCTACGTGCACTATAGACTATTATTCCACCATTAAAAGGATGTAGTAGGTATCTATGTGCAGATATGGATGGAACTCTAAGATGACTACTAAACATATTAAGGTATAGAAACTCTGCTTTGCATGCTCAATTATGGAAGAAGGTAGTAGATCTCTACCTCACTCCTTGTACCAAAATAAATTCCTTGGGGCACCTGGGTGGCTCAGATGGTTAAACGTCTGCCTTCGGCTCAGGTCATGATCCCAGGGTCCTGGGATCGAGCCCCACATCGGGCTCCTGACTCAGCGGGGAGCTTGCTTCTCCCTCTCCCTTTGCCTCTCCCCCTGCTCATGCTCTCTCTCTATCTCTGTGTCTCAGATGAATAAATAAAATCTTTTAAAAAAATAAAATAAAAAAATCCCTTATTTTTAAAAATAATAATTAAAAAATCCAATTCTCTCATAAACATTCTGGAAACAAACATCAGTGATTCAGAAAAAAAAGTTGTGGATTAAGGAGGGCTGCCGTGGTTGACACTATTGACAAAATAATACAACCATCAAGAAATTACTTCAGGGCGCCTGGGTGGCTCAGTCGGTGAAGTACCCAGCTCTTGGTTTTGATTCAGGTCGTGATCTCAGGGTCGTGAGATCAGGCCTCGCAAGTGGCTCTGCGCTTAGTGGGCATCTGCTTGAGGATTCTTTCTCTTTCTCTCTTCCTGCCCCTCCTCCCGCCCCACCCTGGGGCTCTCTCTCTAAAATAAATCAATCAATCTTAAAAAAAAAAAAGAAATTACTTCAGAAAGAAAATCCAATTATAAAGGAAACAAAGGAAAGGAGAACTCAGGTATTTCTGAAAGAAAACATAAGTGTTACTATAGGGGAGTGGTTACTTTTGGGGAGAGGAGTAAGAGGGAGACTTTTCATTCCATGCCTTTCTGCAAGATTTAAGTAATTCATCATTACTTTTATGTATATTGCACACTTCATTAATTCTATTTTGATATCACCTTCTATGTCATATCTATATACTGTAATTTACAATATAATATTAACTAATACAAATCAAACTCATAATTTAATGTAAGTAACTGAATACTGTAAACATGGTCAGTCCCCGCCACCACCTCTGGCCAGGCCTGGCTTAGCTCCTCAGCTCACCTAGCTTCATCTTCTTGAGCGTGGAATCCGAGTCATCTCGGGGCCGCTTGCGGGCATCCTTGCCACTGGGCATATTGCGGGCGATCTCGGCCTGGGGTGTGCCCAGGTCCACCAGCAGCGTGGTGATCTGGGCCTGAAACTCCAAGGAGGCTGGGTGCTTCAGGACACTCAGCAGGTGCAGCTTGAGGTTCTTGCGCACACTGCTCACCTGAGATTTGGCCAGCGTCGGGGGCAGGTTGGCTGTGAGTAAAGAAGCAGGAGCTTTGTTCTGTGGACACAGCCCACGTGTCCCTGCTCGTCTCACAGCCCAAGCCCCAGCTTGGGCGGTGGTGGCAAGAACCTCCTAGAAAAATTCCTTTGTTCTCGGATCTACTGTGTATGTAGCCTTCCCCCTGTACAAGCTGATGCTTAAAACCCTCAAAAGGTCTCCATCAGGATTAGTCAACCTTAAAACAAAGAGGAAGCTCACCCTTCCTTTGATTAAATGTAAAGGCTCATCTCCCCCCATCTCTGGTCTGGAAATTCCAGTGCGCCTCCCCTGGGGAAGGCTATCATCACTACCTTCACCTCCACAATGCCCCAACTGAACGGCCCCAACAGTGCGCCTCGCTGGTCCTGCCACCAGAATGATTGTCCAATGTCTAACAGTCACCTTGATGAACAAGCCTTCCCTGTTCCACAGAGAAAGAGGATGCCTGTAATTTTGCCTGCCCAGCATCCTTCCCTCCTTTCTCAGCCAACAATGCTCCCATTTTCCTTTGAGGGAACCACCCGGGCTCCATTCTCAGTCCAAGTGGGCAAGAGACTCAGGGCCACTCAGAACAATGCAATCCCTTGGCCATTGTGATTGGTTCAGAGATAAGCTACCAATGTCTGCTCAGCCAATCAGGAACAATGGGCATCAGCCTTTGGACTTTTGCTAGAATGATGGGGAAGGAAACACTCTGTCCCCTGGGGTTGCCAAGTGGATAGAATGGAAGCCTGGAGCTATCGGGGGCCATCTTTGTTACCCCAAGGAAAGAGACACACAACAGAACAAAGCCAACAAGGAGAAAATAAGAGCCAAGAAATGGGAGACAGATCCACGATCTGTTCATATTCACACTTCGAGCCCGGACATTTCAGTTTTCACACATGCATGAAAGTAGAGAAAAGACTATAACAAATCACCAGGTACCCATCAACACTTTCCCTTCTGCTTTCTTTTTTGGTTGTTGGGGTGCAAGAAAGTATTTCGCAGACATCATGTCATTTCACCCACACATACCTTAATATTAAAGACAGCTTTGAACCAGCTTTCTGTCACATGCAACCAAAAGATTCCTGTCTAATCTAGAGCATGCTTCCTATGTCCAGACCTACTAGACTGATGAATCCCTCAGGGATCTGCTACCTAGCTCACATTTTCTCTGGACAGAGCAGACTGGCCAGCGGAGAGCGGGAGGGGAGAGGACCAACCTACCATGCAGGGTTTCATAGGCCTGGATCACCTCTGACATGAACATGGGTCTCTGGCGGGCGATGTTGGCAAGGGAGCCCAGCGCCGTGGTCAGGTTGATGGAGGAGATGGCGGGATGCACCATGAACTTGAGTAGCTGCTCCAAGGCTGCCTTGCCTTCTTCCCACAGCACATCTAATGAGGGAGAGAAGAGTACCAGTTAGCAGGGGCCTTTCTCCCTGGCCTCTGGAGAGAGCAGACTTTAGGGCCAAAAGGAGAAAGACTCTTACACGATGGCTCGGAAGGGCTGAAAAAACAGAAAATCTAGTGGTTGAGGAGTCCTATGAGATAGACGATTAATGAATATAAAAATTTAGGGGTGCCTGGCTGGCTCAGTCGGTAGAGCATGCAACTCTTAATCTCAGAGTCATGAGTTCAAGCCCCACATTGGGTATGGAGCTTAATTAAGAAAAAAATAAATAAATAAAAATTAAGAGATGATGCTCAAAACATGGGGTTCCAACAGTGAAAGACTAGAAATGATTTTAAATATCCAACTATAGGAATCTGATGATATGAGTGATGTTGAGATAAAACTTTAAATATGTAGATATGCATACGTACACATAGACAAAGCACTCAAAGTTATTTGTACCACCACTTTCCTTGATCTGGTCCCCAAAAGTTAACCCTTAACAACTTTGGTGGATACCTTCCTTGACATTTTCTATGCAAAAACATACTGGAGGAGCACCTGGGTGGCTCAGTTGGATAAGCGTCTGCCTTTGGTCAGGTCATGATCCCAGGGTCCTGGGATCAAGCCCAGCATTGGGCTCCTTGCTCAGCAGGGAGCCTGCTTCTACCTCTGCCTGCCACTTCCCCTGCTTGTGCTCTCTCTCTCTCTGTGACAAATAAATAAATAAAATCTTCATAAAAGGGCGCCTGGGTGGCTCAGTTGGTTAAGCGACTGCCTTCGGCTCGGGTCACGATCCTGGAGTCCCGGGATTGAGTCCCGCATCGGGCTCCCTGCTCAGCGGGGAGTCTGCTTCTCCCTGTGACCCTCCCCCCTCTCGTGCTCTCTCTCTATCTCATTCTCTCTCTCAAATAAATAAATAAAATCTTTAAAAAAAAAAATCTTCATAAAAAAGAAAAGCCAACAATTGCAGGCTCTATGAACATACATATATACAAAATGTCCATTCCTGCCTAAGAAAGGTCTGGAAAGAAACATACTCTTAGTACTGTTTATCTCTGGAAAGTAGGACTGGGGGGTGGTATTTTCCCTTTACACCCCTCTGTATGCTTTGCTTGATACTTCAGTAGTGTACATGTACTATGCTTATAATTTGCAATTACGAAAACCATTAACGGGTGCCTAGGTGACTCTTGATTTCGGTTTGAGTCATGATCTCGGGGTTGTGAGACTGAGCCCTGCCTTGGGCTCCGTGCTGGGTGTGGAGCCTGCTTAAGATTCTCTTTCTCCCTCTCCCTCTGCCTACCCCCACTTGCACATGCACACACTCTGTCTCCCTAAAAATAAATAAATAAATGAAAATTTTAAAAAATGGGGCACCTGGGTGGCTCAGTTGGTTAAGTGTCCAACTCTTGGTTTTGGCTGGGGTCTTGATCTCATGGGTCATGAGAATGAGCCCTGCTTTGGGCTCTGCTCAGTGAGGAGTCGGCTTGAAGATTCTCTCCTCTGCCCCTCCCCCCACTCATGCTCATGCTCTCTCTCAAAGAAATAAATCTTAAAAATCAGTTAAAACTAGCTACCATTTACTAAGTGCTCACATCCTCATGGAACCTCATGACAAACTCATGAAAAGGGTAATACTATCACCTACTTTACAAAAAAGGAAATGAAGGTCAGAGAGAAAAAACCTGCCCAAGTTCACATAATAAGCGGTGAAGCTGGGATGAGAACCTAGCATCAGGGCTCTTAACCAATGTCGGTCGATCGATTATTTATTTATTTATTTATTTTTGTTTGTTTGTTTATTTATTTATTTCAGAGAGAGTGAGTGTGCGTGTGCGCACCTGGGGCAGAAGTAGGGGAGGAGGGGAAAGAATCTCAAGCAGACTCTGTGCTGAGCATGGAGCCCGATGGGCTCAATCCCATGACCCTGAGATCATGGCCTGAGCCAAAACCGAGTCATGCTCAACTGACTGAGCCATCCAGGCGCCCCTCTTAATCAATGTCTTCTACTGTCTCCAGAAATGAAAAACCAAGAAAGAGAAGGGAGAGGGAAAGAGGGAGGAAGGGAGTCAGAGTAGTTAGTGACTGACCAATGGGATGGGCTGATGGGTGGCACTCACTGTACTGGATATAGGGGTGGTCACGAGGGATGCGGTCTAGGCTGATGTCATGCTCCTGGCGTCGGGGCACCTCCGAGTCAGCCATGCGGGGCGACAAGGTGACGATGAGGCCCTCCACAAACTTGATGGCGTGGGTGCGGATGCCGTCATTGTCAGAATCCAGCAGCAGAATGATGTCCGCAGCCATGGCAGACACCATGTCCCAGCAGGCCTCCTGGAGCTCACTGATGACTCGTGACTTTACCATCCACTGCGAGGGGGCCAGGGAAGAACGGAGACAGAGAGATGGGGACAAGACATCAACTGCCAACTCTATCACTACCCAGAGACCCATAATGACGATGAATACATTCCTTTGGGAAACATGTACTGAGCTACAACTCTGCCCCAGGCCCCGTGCTAGATGACACTGGGGACAAGACCCAGGGGTGACCACGACCAAGTCTGATTCTGCCCTCATGAGGTTCACAGACAGTGACAACCCAGAGTGAAGAGGCTCAAATCTTAAGACACAGGAATAACAATACTGCCCTCACAACGTGGTGGCCGAGAGTAAACGGATTCATTTATTTCATTAATGCTAATGAACACGACACCACAGTGGGTGCTTTTCCTTACAGCACTTACCTCGGTACAAAATTAAGATTTCTGTGATTCTTTGATAAGCATCTACCTCCCTCACTGGGCCGTGAGCACCATGAAGGCAGGACCCAACCCATCTGAGTCACAGAGGAAGTACTCAGGGAATGTTTGTTAAGTGCATGAATGGATGGATGGATGGAAGGATGGATTAATGGCGATTCCCTGACCATTAGGACATTAGATCCCTTTGTTGTCTGTTCCCAGAGATCAACAGCACATCTTGCCCGTAAAGAATTTGATCTGTCCCTGGTTTAACAGACCTGCCCCTGTGTCCCAACAAAAGCTATAAATGAGACCTGTCAGATCGGGATGCTCCCAGGTGGGAGGGAGCACTCACCTGCAGGGCCACCTTGTAGAGCTGGGTCATAGTGAGGATGGCCTTTTTCACCACATTCACATTCTCATCCCTCAAGAGCATGTTGAGGTTTGCGATCAGTTTTAGCAGTAACTCAATGTCTCGCTTGCTGGGGGATAGAGAAAAAAGGTCAAGGTCAAAGTGGTCTTGGGGTATGTGATGGGAGCCGGTCAGGTGTTGTCAGGAGACTGGAGTTGGGTGGGGGGGGAAGTCAGGGACTGCATCTGTCTCGTTTGTCAGCACGTCCAGAAACTGAGAACAATGCCTGGCATCTTCGGACATAGCCACCCATGAACCCTCTCTCTGGGTTAGTCCTGCAAATGCCCACTCTTTTACTCTAGTAGGGCCCTGCTGTTCCCATGAGGGGCAGCACAGCCAGACAAATGGACAAGCCAACTGTCTCATTTAGGATAGTACTTCCCTTGTAGTAGCTTGTTGTGAACACTGCAACAATACTTGTAAAGTACTTAGAACAGTATAGAAAGCATTCGGAAATATTAGCTGTCATTACCTTTAAGCACTTTGTTTTATGTAACCCCTAGTTTTGTTCACTAATTTGTTTACCTCAGTCCCGAGGGCTCTGAAGGTGGGGGACCCTTTCTAGTCATACAAGCAGAGTCTCATTTTTTGTTGAAGAATGAAATACCTATTTGTTTGATGAATTAAAAAAATTCAAGAAGGCCACACCTAGAGCTCAGATCATGAATATAATTTTTACAACATTCTATAATCTGAAGTTAAATATTAAGCTAATCAGTCAAAAAATATGAAACTCGGGGCACCTGGGTGGTTCAGTCCGTTAAGCGGCCAACTCTTGATTTCGGCTCAGATCATGATCTCAGGGTCATGGGATTGAGCCCTGAGGCAGGGCTTGAGATTCTCTCTTTCCCTCTGCCCCTCCCCACCACCTCCCCCCCGCTCACATGCTCTAATAAATAAATCTTAAAAAAAAAAAAAAAGAAAGAAAAAAGAAACAAGAAACTCAACTGCCAGCTACGTGAAGTCAGAAACAGTATCTGTATTTACTCACTGTTGTATTCCTACAGCCTGAGACACAAATGCCTGGCACATACCTGTTGAACATATATTGAAATTTACCACAAATTCTCCCAGTAAAAGGTGGAGATTACGAATTTGGGCAATAGCATTACAGATATGGGTTAAAATCCCAGCCCTGCCACACACTGGCTTTTTGGCCTTAAGAAACTCACTTCGCCTCTATGAGTCACAGTTTTGTCTTGTGATAAATGGGCCACATAACTTATCCACATAACTTAACTTATTTTTGAAGATCTAAGTACGTAACAAACTAGGTAAAGCATTTAGTATAATGCCCGACAAAGAGAAAACCGTCACTATTTAGGGGCTATTTTATTTCCTCTGAGTCACAAAGCATCTGATGAATGTTGAATGAACAAATAACTCAGCTTGAATGAATCACTTTATCATTCTGAGCCTCAGTTTCCCTTTCCTTAAAAGGAGGAAAACAAAGCCTCCCTTCCCAAGGCTGCTGTGAAAGTTTCAGGTGAAAACAGAGGAGGGGACTTAACATAGCGCATGGCAGAGTAAGCTTCCCATGTGGTCACCACTACAGTGAAATCCTTGTTCAACAAATATGTATTCAGTGCCTCCCATGTGCCAACACCGTCCTAGGCATGGGCATACAGCGGTCCACAATACAGAGAAGGCTTGCCCTCGGGGGGCTGACATTTTTGTGGGGAAGACAAGCATCAAGGTCATTCCGGCTAGTGAGGACACCATAAAGAACAGTGCAGACTGTATGCCAGAGGTGGGGGGCTGCACTGGCAGAGCCAGGAAAGGCTGGCTGAGGAAGACCAGAGTCAAGTGAAGGAATGAGCTGGGGGCTCCCTGGGGGTGAGCATCCCTTGCGGGTACAGTAAGCTGAGAGAACAGTGTGTTTTGAGGAACAGGGAGGCCAGAGGATGTGGGTGAAGATCAGGGAGGGCACCAGAAGATGAGGTGAGGGGGAGAAGTCTGGGTTTCGATCTAAGTGAGCCAGTGGGCCAGTGGAGCTCTGAGAGCAGGGGAGAGCCGAGAGGATCACTCTGGCTACTGTGAGAGAGGAAGCAGAGCACGGGTCTGGTATTTCCTTTGGGGAGGATAAAAATGCATTGGAACTAGATGGGTAAATGTGCTAAACGTCACTGAATTGTTCATTTAAAAATAGTTAATTTTATGGTATGTGAATTTACTTCAATTAAACAGAAGAGAGAGAGGGGAAACCGGGTAACCAGACAGAAGGCCACTGGAGCCACCTAGGTGGGAGGTAATGGTGGCTTGGAGCAGCCTAACAGCCAAGGAAGTGGTTGAAAGATGGTCAGATGCTGTTTAAATTTTGAAGGTAGAGCCAACAGTCCTTACTGATGACATAGATATGAAGTGTGAGAGAAGCAGAGCAATCATGAATGACTCTAAGACTTCAACCTTATTAAATATTTGCTGAGGAATCAGTGTGCATGGGAGGGAAAATGGGTCCAAGAAGCAGAGGGCAGGGCCAGGTGGGGAGCTGAAGAGGCTATCTCCACCAGGGGTGCTCCCAGGGGCTCCCTGCGTCACCCCATACCATGCCTCCTCGATGAAGCCAATGACAAATTTGCGCACTTCGATCGACTTGTCCGCTTGGAAAGCGATGATCTCCTGCCAACATCAGGAAGGCGGGTCAGGGCTGTACCAGGATCCATCCCCTTACCCCTATACCCACACCCTTTATCTCCCATTGGTCACTCACGTCCAGGAAGTTGTCTAGTAGTGTAGGATCTTTGTTGATGATCAATTCCTGGACCTGGAAGGACACTGGGGATGAGGAGGAGGGCCACACATATAAAACCAGGCTCCAATCAGTACAGACAGGAGCGTGTAGGAGAAAACAGCATGGAGGCAGGCAGCAGATAAACTCAGTTCAAATCTGGCTCTGCCACTCCCAACCATGGCCTGGGCAAATGGCTTCCTCCGACTTTGTCTGCTCTTCTACGAAATGGGGATCTTAAACACCAACTCATAGGGCTCTTGTGAAGCTTTAGTAAGAAGATCCTATAAGGTGTAAGGTCCTGGTCGGTAGTGAGCACATGACACACAAGGGGGGCTAAAGAAGAGGGGAGTGCTGCAGGAATTCCTTCCTGAGGCTCATCCATCAACTCTCCACTCTCCTCCTGTTTCTACTCCCCAGTCACACTGCCACAATTCAGCAGGCATTTCATGACAGTGAGAACCCATCTCTGATGCCCTTAGACTTGCCCGGCTCTTTGGAATAAGCCCTTCCCACAGACTTTCTCATAAAAGCCCGGTGCCAGCACAGGCCCGGCTCCCACTGCTAAGAGGTTGAGTCAGCTACCCAAGGCTACAGGCTGTACACGCTGAGCAAGCAGCAGAACTAGGGCTCTCACCCAGGCGACCTGACCCCCCTGACCCCTGAACTTCACCTGCCTCCTGGTCTGAACTGCACGTGGCCCCTTCCCTCCAATTCTTCCTGTTTTCTTTTGCCTTTGCATAATCTATTGTGCCCTCCACTCCACTCGAGACACTCTCCCTCTCTCACTTAGCCGGCTTCTCTCCTCGTCCTCCAGGTCTCAGCTCCGATGTCCCCTCTTCCGGAAAGCCCTCCGACTCCCCACCCCCAGGCTGGGGCAGCAGCCCCCTCGAGGCTCCCACAGCAAGCTGGGTTCCTCCATCCCAGGCCTGCCCACTCTGTTCCCACTGTCTGGTGACCTGCATGTCTTCCCCACTAGACGGAAACCAGGCAGAGAGGAAATACAAGGATGAAGCGCATAGGATTTGGAGCTGGAATCCAGCATTCAAGTCCTAGTTCAGCCAGCTCCTAGCAGACTGACCTGAGGCTCATTATTTTAAGTTCTGAGACTCTGCTTCTTTCTATAGAAACTGGGGACCAAATTACCCTGCTTCACAGAGCTTTTGTGAGAATTAAATGAGAGCATGTCTGTACAGCATTGGGCACCACGGCAAGCATATCCTAAATGCTTAAAGGTGGACACTAGCGTTATACCAGTGTCTTCTTTTTCACATGTTCCCAGCCTCTCCCCTTGGGCTGCTCAGCCCAGCATCACCCCAGACCCTCACCTGCTTGAGTACTGTGATCTTTGAATCATTGGTGATCAGTGCTGCCTGGTTCAGGAGATCCACCACCTGGAAGGAGGGGGAGAGGCATGGGATGGCGCTAGCTTCGCCCGCCCAGCCCCTCTGGCACCCCTGGGCTCTGCACCCGGGGGTGGACTGCCCTAAAGACCCGGGCTGTGCCTCCCCATTCCACGCCCTTCTCTCCAGGCTCACTCTCTCTGAGGTGGTCATGCCATCGATGCCCGGGCCCTCCTCTTGTGTGAAGAACTGTGACGCCACGCTCCGCCGAGTGACACTATCCCCACTGCTGCCTGCCATGGCTGCTGTCCGGTACTTCCTGGAAGAAAAGAGGACCCATCAAGCCCTGGGGCCCCGTGGATAGGGTGGACCTTCACCCTACTTCGCGTCCACAAAGGGCGCGACCCTCCTTTCCGTTCTGTCCTGCCCCTGTTGGGTCTTCTGAAGCCCCTCTCCCATCCAGGCTCTGTCTCAGACTGTGCGTGTATATAGGGGTTATAATCTGGGAGAGACGAATGTCTCCCAGGCCGGAGGCAGTCCCTTGTGGAGTGCCAGGCCCCACCTCCAGGACTTTGCACATAGCAGGCTGGCCACAAACATCTGCCAAATGACTGAACAAATGAACACACAGCAGACACCTTGCTGGTTTCAGGGCCTCGTCTTGCCATCTGGGCTGTACTCGAGACCAGACATGACAGCAGGCTTTCTACAACACAGCTCTGATGAACACCAGTCAGAGTCCTACATGCTAAGTATTCAACACATCAGAAAAGGCCTAGTTAAAATAAATGGAATACTATGGAGTTGTTTTTTTAAAAAGGGGAGAGGGGAAGGGAAGACTTTTGGGCATCTGTCCCAGAGTCACACTTGGCAAAACTATTTAATAAGGATCAACTACAGCATTATTCCTAACAGCAAAAGACTATTAGCAACCCAAGTGTTCTCAAACAGGAAGACTGGCTGAAAAAACATGATAAATCCACATAATAAAATACTATGCAACTGTAAAAAGGATGGGGGTGCCTGGGTGGCTCAGTGGGTTAAACGTCTGCTTTTGGCTCAGGTTATGATCCCAGGGTCCTGGGATCGAGTCCCACATTGGGTTCCTTGCTCAGCGGGAGCCTGCTTCTCCTGCTCCTCCCCGCTCATACTCTCTCTCGCTCTCTCTGTTGCTACCTCTGTTTATTTCTCTCAAATAAATAAATAAATAAAATCTTAAAAAAAAATGAGGGATGAGAAAATGAAAATCTCTATACATTGATAAACAGTGGATTCCAACATATATTCACTGAAAACATGCGGAAGACAATGTTTGCTGCATGCTCCCTTTTTACAAAACACACACATACATATATATATACATATATATATGTATATATATATACCTACATACACATATATATTTAAAAAAATGAAAAGATAAACCAAAAACCAGAAGAGAAGGGAAAACAGTAAAATAAATCTGGTAGGTCTCAATGTATTATTATAAAAAGCTGTCTGCAACAGCCTATGGCATCAAAGAAAATAGCAATTCAATCCAGTTTTGTAAGATTTGTGTATGAAGACACAGAATGAACTGGGTCTGTTTCCTTTTCTATAAAAGAGGGATGGGGCACCTGAGTGGCTGAGTCTGCCTTTGGCTCAGGTCATGATCCCAGAGTCCCAGGATTGAGTCCCACATCGGGCTCCCTGCTCAGTGGAGAGCCTACTTCTCCCTCTGACCCTTCCCCCTCTCATGCTCTCGCTCTCAAATAAATAAATCTTAAAAAAAAAAAACGAAACAAAAAACAGGGATGGCAACAGTGTTTACCTCCCAGGATTATTCTGAGGAGTAGATGAGTTAGTATACAAAATAAACACAAGATAAGTACAGCTACTATTTTTATGTTCCCCTGAAAAGATCTGAAGGATGTTGCATAAACTGTTAACAACAATTTGAGGAGGGCGAAAAAGATGCACCTTTTAAAAGGAATGTAATATACTGCAATACAGTAGTTATTCACCAGATGTCTGCTGACTGAATGAGTATCCAACAGCCTCCTTCCTAGTCTCCCTGCCACCTGTCACAGCCACATCTTGCTTAGTGTCCACGCCATCATCCTCACCAAGGCCTAGAAGACCTTGTATGAAAGGCCCCTTCTACCTCTGCCCTCACTTTCCTCTAGGGTCTCTGGGCTCCAGCTCTTCCCTCACTACCCTATTTCAAGTGTCAATTCCTTCTCCCTCTCCATCTGTGTTACTCTATTTTTCTACACAGCCTTTATTACCATCAACATACTACAAATTTACAAGCTCCATGAAGGCCAGGATTTGTGTGCGTCTGTTCACTTTTTAGATCTCCGGCGTGGAACAGTGCTTGGCACCTAGTAAGTGCTCCGTAAATATCTGAGTGAGTGCCAAAGGGCTCCCCCAATCCCTAGACTTAGTATCCCCACCCTTTGGCTCTAGAATGCTTGAAAAATAATAACTAATATTTAAGCATATGTGCCGGGCACAATTCTAATACACATGTTAACTTATTTAAAGCTCCCAACACCAACTCTTGGAGGCAGGTACTATTTTTAATCTCCATTTTACAGATGAGGAAATTTGAAGGCAAGGGAGGTAAAGTCACTTGACTGAAGGCTCACAGCTTCTAAGATGCAGACCCAGCAGTATGACTGCAGAATCTATCCTCCTCACCACCATGCAGTCCTGCCTCTCTGAAAGCCATTCCTTCTCCACCCCAGGTCTGTTCAAGCAAGCCAAGGGGCACGGTCACCTGACAACCAGCATTCTCCAGTCCCTTATCAGAACATAATGAACCTTTTCCTGATGAACCTTTCCAACTTTTCCACTCTCTCCATGACAATAATAGATTGAGATCTAGCTTTTTTTTTTTCGTTTAACCCTGTGTTCTTCTTCTTCTACTTCTTGGTTTATCCTTAAAAAAAACAAAAAAAACAAGGTCTATACACATTTCCCTTTCTTTTGTAAAAAGGGAGCATATAATTAGCATGGCCTTCTCTTTTGTTTGTTTTCACTTAATATATTCTGGAGCCCACTCTCTATATCAATGTAGAGACATTTTCTTCATTCCCTTCCCCCAACCCCCCATTCCCTTTAATAGTTGCATAGTATTTTATAATGTGGATGTTATCAGATTTTTTTCTGCCAGTCTCCCTACTGAAGAACACCTGGGGTGCTTGCAGTCTTTTTGCTATTACCAACAATCCCTGTTTCCCCTTCCCTCCCGGTGTACTCCTTATGGAGTACCACTGCCCCACTCCCACTTGGGGCTATGACGCCACCCCTCATGCACGGAGTAACCCCAGGAGTATCTTTCATTCATTCAACGAACATTAACCAGGCGTCTTCAGTGCGACCAGCGCTGTGCTAGGAACACAGCGATGACCAACACATACTCTTGTCCCCGTGGGGTTCACGGTCAAGGACCTAATCGAAAAACCCCACAAATAAAGGTCCAATGATAAATCAGACCACATGTGACATGAAGGAAAGGGACAAGGACCTATGAGAGCGTTTAACAGGCGGATTTCGGGACGGAGGGCGGGAAAGGAGGCCTTCGCAGAGGAAGTGACGTTGATGCCGAGACCCGAAAGATGAATGGGAGTTAGCCAGGCAGAATGGGTAAAAGGATGTTGCGGGCAAAGGGGACAGCATGTGCAAAAATCCTGAGGCGGAAAGGCGCATGGCGAGTTTGAGGAACCGGAAGGCTAGTGCAACTGTGCGAAGTGAGGAACGAGCAGAGAGGCCGAGCCGGGGCCGGCGGGGCGGACGCGCCTTGGGGGCCACGTTGGAACTTTGCCCTGAGGGCACTGGGAAGCCACGGGAGGGTCCTGAGCTGGGGAAGAAACTGGGGTCCCGAACGTCACTGCTCCCCTTTCCTCGCAGCGCCCCAACCCGCCGGCCAGCGCCCCTGCCGCTTCAGAGTCCCTCCCCCCTTCGTTCCCGGGCCCCCACACCGCCCCCCGCTCACCGCGGCGCCGGCCTCCGTCCCCCTCGCGCCCCCTCAGCAGCGCCTCTTCACAGACGCCGCCGTCGCCATCTTCCGTTCGCCGCCGGGACACTGCGCACGCGCCGCACACACAGGGCCGCCGGGAAATGGAGTCCACACTGCGGCCCGACCCCGCCCCTACCTCCTGCGGCGCGAGAGGCCTTCCGCCCTCCCCCCGACGACGCCGGGATGCCTTTCATTTCCGGCCTTTGAACGCCATGCCTTAAGGGAAATGTAGTCCCTTAGCAGAGGCACTGGACGGAAAGGGAGGTAGAGGCTTCTGGGAAATGGAGTTCACGGTTGTTCTGAGTCCCTGGACGGCTGGTGTTAGAGAGGGTGGAGAGTCCGGGCGACTAAGCTCCTAGGTCCTGGAGGTGGTCTGTTGCCCCAGTGGAGTCTAAGCAGAGTCCCCGATCCCGTCCACCTTAGGTCCTGACCATTTACGCAGTCTGGAGCATTTCCAGTTGTCGGAAGCTTCAGTCTTCCTGTCCGTCCAATGGGAATGGGGGTTCGAGGGTCTCTTACGGTCCTTATGGTAGCATATACAGACCTCTGGAGTCCACTGCGCTCTGAGGCCCCTCTCCTCCGCCGCGGTCATGCTGGGCTCTGGCTATTCGCCTTCTCCTGTCGAGGTGATGAAACCTGCTGGCGTAGAAGAGCCCCAGAACTCTGCCCTTGGGGCCTTTAGCATCGGCAGTGTCTCCCACCCGTAGCTCCCTCTCTTCAGCCACCTCCAGCTCTCGTGGCCCCGGGCTGCGGCTCCCGGCGCCTGAGGTCTGTCTCCGCGCAATCCCGCAGGGGGCGCCCCAGTCCGAGCGCGCCGCCCTCGGGGAGGCGGGAGGGGAGCCCGGGGCGGGAGAGGGCGGGGGGCGGGGGTGTCCCAGCTATAAAGCGTGGCCGCCTCCCGCGGCGCCCAGGACGGCTGGGACCCCGGGCGGTCGGACGGGCGGGCACCGGTCGGAACTCGGGCCGTGCCGGCTGAGAGATCTGAAGCGCTCGGTTCCCCCCGGGCCGGAGCGGGGGCGGGAGGGGGCGCAGGCCCGGGGGATGCTGGGCTCGGTGAAGATGGAGGCCCATGACCTGGCCGAGTGGAGCTACTACCCGGAGGCGGGCGAGGTGTGTCCACGGGGATGGCGGAGCGGGAAGTGGGGGGCAGGAATCAGGGTGCGAGCGTGAATGGGGGGCAAGGATGGGGTGTGGGATCAAAAGGGGGCCCCAACTACAGTTGAGGAGCGGAGGAACTAGAGACACGCAGACCAGGTGTAGGAGTCAGGGATGGGGGACGAGGCGTGGGAGTGCGGTTTAGGCTGGTTGGAGCGAGGGCTCAAACGGAAAAATTTAGGCAAGGGTCAGGTCATAGTTTAAACGTGAAGACTGGGTGTTGGGGACCCAAAATCCAAGGGATTAAAATGAAAAAACAAAAAACAAAGATAGGAACCCGAGTTCCAGGATAGGGGACAGAGCTGGGGGATTAGGAAATGGGGTTCCAGAGACCGGAGCTAAGAGATGGGAGAAAAAGGTCACCATTAAGGAAAGTCTGAGGTGGTAGCTCAGGGATAGAATATAGTTAAAGATGGGGGTTCTGGGGTAGAAATCAGAATTGGGATTGGGGGATAAGCATCTTTGGGGTGGCGACCTAAGAGTCAGAAATAGGGATTGGTGCTCAAAGTTAAGAGATGGAGGTGCTCAGAGATGAAACATGGTTTGGGAACCTGTAATAACAGGTGGGTGAGAGTTGGGGCTCAGAGAGATGGGGGCCCAGATGGGGTCAGAGTTGGGAGCCTGAGAGCAGATGTGAGCAACGGCATTGTCAGGAGAGGGGTCAATATCCACCCCCATCTCTATTCATGATCCTTACCCCTCCCGACTGAACTTCAGTGGTTTAATTGTTTTTAGAGACCCTCAGCAGGGATACTGCTTGTTGGAGGCTGGAGGGTTTCAGATTTCACACACACCCCCCCTTCCAGTAATCTCCAGTAATTGCTAATGTCCTCACTTGTCCCATCTCTGACAAGGCCACCCTTAGAGTAGGGGGCAGGGTGTATCGTAATTCCCTCACCTCTGCAGAAGGAAAGTCCTTCCCCAAGTCTAACTCCCTTTCCCATTGCTGCAAGGGCTCCTCCTTAGCTTGTTCTTTCTAGACAAGATTGTGAAATGGCAGGGGAGGGGTCCTAGTAGGAAGGTTATGGGGGTCCGGACATTTGGTTTCTTAACCTGGAAGGAGACTTTGGGCTTCAGGTCAGAGGGGGACTGGAATGTTTGAGATCCCCAAGGATTTAGAGATCTGGGGGCTTACAAGGGGCCCCACTGTGCCTGAGTCCTGGGTCTGGGGTTTGAACCTCGGGGTGGGACTCCTGGTTTCCCAGGCCTGAGGGAATTGGCAAAGTGCCCAGGAGGGGCCAGTCCTGGGACTATGGAGGTGTGAGGTGCACGTGGGGTGGGGCAGGCCGACCAGGGAAGGAATTGGGAGGGCTGAGAGCTGAAGGTGAATTTGCACGGTGGGGGAGGCAGAGAGAGACCAGGTTGGAAGTGGAGGCTCCCAGATAGTGGTGGGGGGAGGAGGGTGGGTTGCTGAACCCCTAGAGAGTTCAGAGCCTGGGGACATGATTGAAGAAGACCCAACTACAGATCTATGTTTGGGTGGGGGGCACATCTTTAAGAAGTAAGTTGTGTGGGTCTAAGGATGGAGGAGTCGCTATTGGGGCACAGTCTGAAGTGTAAGAATTTGCGTTTGCACATTGAAATTGTGTCAGAAATTGAGGGACAGTCTAGAAATGATTCACATTTGACAGCATATTTTGGAAGAGTTAACATATGGGGGGCCGGAAATGGAAATATGGTGTCCCCAGCCTTCCCATCCGCTGAGCCACCTCCTCCCCCTGGGTCAGAACAATAGGGAGAGAAACATCTGCACTCACTCAGCAACTAAGAACTAAGAGGGTCCCCAAACTGCTCCTTGCTCACAGCACCCTCCTGCTGGGGTGATTGACACCCCCGGTCAGGCTCCCTGTCAGGAAGGAAATTGGAAAGTTAGCACCCTGGGGTGTCCCGACTGGCCTCCAGTTCTCACAGATCAGCTGGTCCAAGTGCTCCCCCCTTTTAGAGATGGGAACTCTGAAGCCTCTCCAAGTGTTGGGGGCTGCTGGAGGATCTGGACTGGGACTGGGACTAGAAACCAGGCTTCTGGCTTCACGCGGCCTTCCTCTGCTCCTTGTCACACCCTCCCCCAGAGACAATAAGGAAATGAAAGGAGAGAAATTCCAGCCTCCTGGGATGGGGGTGCAGGTCCCCTGAGGGCTTCCCCCCAATCTCAGCCCCGCCCTGGCAGGGGAGATCCGGCTCACACCCGGACACTGGGGGTTCATCCCAGCCCTGGGGCGTGGGAAAGCCAAGGGTGGATTAGGGCAGCTGGAGTGCTTGAGGTCAGACCTCAAGGAGGACTTCCGGGTGGGTGGGGACCCAGAAAAGGAGGGCCCTGGGGTCCCAGTCATTCTTCCTCTGTGATACAGAGGACGCTCATGGAATTGGAGAATTGGAGTGAGGGTCACGGAGGGATTTAGGAACTCTCTGTGGATGCCCCTGAGTCCATTGCCTCCCCTCAGCTCTGAAGGACCCGCTTCCCTTATCCTGAGGAGAGGGCAGAATCAGCCAAGGTGGTGGTGGGGACACCAGTGCGTGGAGGAGGGGTAGCTGTGATTCCAGTTTCAATGGGAGGCTTCTGGGGGGATGGTGATGCTGAGGTGAAGACACAGAGAGGTCCAGAGATGTGCTGGAGGGAAAGAGACATGGCAGGAGAGGGGGGCAGAGAGAGACAGGGAGAGATAGGGTGGGGGGAGAGCGATAGGGTTGGGGAGAGTCA
>NC_138384.1:43784211-43801175 GCF_054177405.1 Leptonychotes weddellii
GGACCTGCAGACCCTTACAGTGACAGGGGACAAGACAGGACCCACTGACTCACAGCAAAGGCGGCTCCTGCTGGAAAGATAGCAGCACCCCCAGGGCCACGAGACCCCCGCGTGGGGAGGGAGCAGGGCGGACAGGGGGCCATTAGCGGACTGAGGGAGAGAGAGGATGGTGGACAGTGGATGGAAGGGGTGAATACACACAGCGAGGGAGAAATCACCACCCACCATATTTTCTGTTTTCCATGTTTATCTGGTTCCTTTCCTGCTAGACTGTCAGGTCTGTGAAGGCAGGCGTTTCTGCTTGTCTTGGTCACTTGCTTTTGTAGCGTGATCCAGAGCACTGGTCTGGAGCCGGACTGCCTGAATTCAGAACCCCAGCTCTGCCCCTTCCTTACCGTCTGACCCTGGACAACCCCTCTGGGCCTCAGCTTGCTCAGCTATACAATGGGTGTTATCATAGCGCGGTTGTAAAAGTTGAACAGAGACCTTTCCCGTGAAGTGCTTGGAGCAGTGCCTGGCACAAAGTAGGTGGCCAGATAGATATTTGTTTAATGGATGGAAGAATAGAGGGTTATTTAGAGAGACCTAGTGATGTCTACTGTTTTTCATTGAGCTAAGATGCATGTTTTTCATTTGAACATTTCTGAAAATGGGATGGGTTTTATAGTCAATGGTGTCTAGGGACTGACAGTGTTTTTTTTCCCCCTTATTGGTATTATTCTTATTGGTGCTTAAAATAACACGGCAGCTTACAAATAGCGATGTCCTAGATTTAATGCTATATGGTAAAGAGGCAACATAGATTAGGTTGAAACGTGATTTCTGATACTGAAACATTTAAACAATTTTTTTAAGTTTTATTTATTTAAGTAATCTTTACACCCAACGTGGGACTCGAACTCACAACCCCGAGATCAACACTCGCATGCTCTTACGACTGAGCCAGCCAGGTGCCCCTCCCCCACCCCTCCGCAATCCTGAAACCTTTTTGGCCTCTAACAACTGTAATTCTATAACCCAAAAGAGTGATAGAGAGTACCCATATTTATAGATGGGATGGAGATAAGTCAGGAGTTCTCGATTTTTTCGGTTTCAGGACCTCTTTACATGCTTAAAAATTATTGAGGACCCCAAACAGGTTTCATTCATGTAAATTATGTCTATCAATAGTTACTGCATCAAAAAAAGAAGAGTTACTGTATTAGAAATTAAAACTGAGAAATTTTTATAATATGGATTAATTAATTGTAAGATTTTACTTATTTGAGACAGAGACAGAGCGAGTGAGAGGATGAGCGGGGTGGGGGGCAGAGGGAGAGGGAGAAGCAGACTCCCCACTGAGAAGGGAGCCCGACGCAGGGGCTCAATCCCAGGACCCTGGGATCATGACCTGAGCCGAAGGCAGATGCTTAACTGACTGAGCCACCCAGGCACCCCTGGATTAATTAATTTTAAACCAACCATTTTTTAGCATAAATACTGTGTTTTTATTAATAACTATATTTTGGGGCACCTGGCTGGCTCAGTCGGTAGAGCATGCAACTCTTGATCTCAGGGTCATGAGTTCAAGCCCCACGCTGGGCGTGGAGCCTACTTAAAAAAATAAAAATAGGGGCGCCTGGGTGGCTCAGTCATTAAGTGCCTGCCTTTGGCTCAGGTCATGATCTCAGGGTCCTGGGATCGAGCCCCACATTGGGCTCCCTGCTCGGCGGGAAGCCTGTTCCTCCCTCCCCCACTCCCCCTGCTTGTGTTCCCTCTCTCGCTTGTCCCTCTCTGTCAAGTAAATAAATAAAATCTTTAAAAATAAAAATAAAAATAAAATAAAATAACTATATTTCAAAACATTTAGTGAGAGGAGTGGCACTGTTATATTTTTGGCAAATCTCTTCAGTGTCTGGTTCAATAGGAGACAGCTGCTTGTGGCTGCTTCTACATTTGGTCTGTTGCAATGTCACATGTCCGGTGGCCTCTGGAAAACTCCACTGTAACTCCTGAGAGAGACAGAGAGTGAAAAAGGCTAGTAATTTCTTCGTATTATATGCAAATAGTTTTGACCTCCTGGACATCCTGAAAGGGTCTTGGAGACTCCCCAGGGTGTCCTGGACCACACTCTGAGAACCACTTAAAGCATGAGCTCCAGTATAGGGATCCCTTGGGGGATGGAGGATGAGGTCAGGGATGGGGCGCATGAGGATGGGGAAGAGAGAGAGACTTCCAGAGACAGCCATCTGCAGACAGAGGTAAGGATGGGAGGGACTTGTAGAAGAGGCAAGACAGACAGACAGATGGACACATAGTGGGGGCCAGTGACCCTTTGCCGACCGGGAGAGTGGCAACTCACTGCCCTCCCCCCATCTCTCTTTCTCTCCTTGCAGGTCTACTCGCCGGTGACCCCAGTGCCCACCATGGCCCCCCTCAACTCCTACATGAGCCTGAACCCTCTGAGTGCTCCCTACCCCCCCGGGGGGCTCCCTGCCTCTCCGCTGCCCTCAGGACCCCTGGCGCCCCCAGCCCCCGCAGCACCCCTGGGGCCCACCTTCCCAGGCCTGGGTGCCAGTGGTGGCGGAGGCAGCGGCTCAGGGTATGGGGGCCCGGGCCCGGGGCTGGTGCACGGGAAGGAGATGCCGAAAGGCTACCGGCGGCCACTGGCCCATGCCAAGCCGCCATATTCCTACATCTCGCTCATCACCATGGCCATCCAGCAGGCGCCGGGCAAGATGCTGACCCTGAGCGAGATCTACCAGTGGATCATGGACCTCTTCCCCTACTACCGGGAGAACCAGCAACGCTGGCAGAACTCCATCCGCCACTCACTGTCTTTCAACGACTGCTTTGTCAAGGTGGCGCGCTCCCCAGACAAGCCGGGCAAGGGCTCCTACTGGGCCCTGCACCCCAGCTCAGGGAACATGTTTGAGAACGGCTGTTACCTGCGCCGCCAGAAGCGCTTCAAGCTGGAGGAGAAGGTGAAGAAAGGGGCTGGCGGGACCTCCACCTCCAGGAACAGTGCAGGGGCGGCTGCCTCGGCCGCCGCCCCTGCCGCCAAGGTCACCTCTCCCCCACGGCCCCAGCCTCCGCCCCCTGAGCCGGAGGCCCAGGGCGGGGAAGACGTGGGGGCTCTGGACTGTGGCTCACCCCCTTCCTCCACGCCCTATTTCACTGGCCTGGAGCTCCCCGGGGAGCTGAAGCTGGATGCCCCCTACAACTTCAACCACCCTTTCTCCATCAACAACCTGATGTCGGAACAGACACCAGCACCTCCTAAACTGGACGTGGGGTTTGGGGGCTATGGGGCAGAGGGGGGGGAGCCTGGGGTCTACTACCAGGGTGTCTATTCCCGCTCTCTGCTTAACGCGTCCTAGCAGGGGTGTGGGAGTGCGGTGGGCGGGGTAGGACTGTAGCTCACACCATCAGGCGCTTGGGGCCTGATCCTCCTGGTGACACTTGGCTCGTCCCGTCAGTTGCCATCTTGGTTGGTCTATCACTGCGGTGACTGCTGTCTCTGGAGGCATCGGGCCAATCCTTTGGGTACTGTGATAACTGCTGTTGACATCTTGGCGGGCCCACTGGGTACTACAAAGACTGCCATGTCCATTGATGTTATTCGTCCATCTCTTGGGTGCTCTGATGGCCACCACCCGGGATGACATCTTAGTTGGCCCTTTGGACATGGTGATGGACATCCTCTTGACTAATCCTTTGGATGTGATGGTGATACCATTCCAATGACATCTTCCTTGGCCCGTTGGGTGCTGTGCTCACTTCTTTTTTGGTGGGCTTCTTGGCATAGTAGATGCCGAGTTGGCCACCATCCTGCACAACATCTCTTTCTTGGGCACGTTGCTATGATGAACACCATCTTGGTGGGCTGACATAACCAGTGTACTGTTGTCCACCGTGATAGCTACCACAGCCCCTGGGTTGGCCATTGTCATCCCCGTCTCTTTGGTGTGAGTTGAGTGAGGGATGGAAGTGTGAATACTCCTTGTTTTTTTCTGGAGCCCATTCCCCTCTCTGGTCCAGGAGAAACCAGAAAGGACTGGCTAGGGTATGGGGAATTTCTACTGAAGTCTGGTTCTTGCCTGGGAAGCGGGATACTGGCTGTGTTTGACCATTAAAGGCACTGTTTTTGCCTCTCCCTGAACGTCTCTTTTCCTTGGAGGGTGGGCCCTGCGGGGCTTGAACACCTGAATTGCAGTGTCCCTGTCCCCTCTCCCGCCTGACCCCAAGAGCTAGCTGCCTCTGGGGGAGGGGTTGGGGGAGGCATCGACCTGACCTTTGGCTCTTCGCTGTCCCTGACCCCAAGGACAGTTTGCTCACAGATAGCAGCCCCTGCAGCAGTGGGGCCAGGGCGGCTGGGAGAGGAGGCTCTGCAGTGACCAAGGCCATCTCCCCACCCCCACTCCCCAGACACACACCTCTAACTCTGAGGCCCAAGGAGCCAGGGACTGCTCAACTTTTGGTTAAGCTGGGGAGGAGGGGAAGGCACAAACCAGGTGTTAATTGAAGGAGATGGGGTGTGTGTGTGTGTGTGTGTGTGTGTGTGTGTGTGTTGGGGGGGTAGGCCTCCATTGGTCATAGGATATCACTGTGCCCACTGGGGTCTCTGTGACCTGCCCCTTGTTCCCTCTGGTTTGTATCCCTCCATTGTGTGGGTTCGCATGTCTGTTCACACTCTGAGTGCTACCTGTGGGTCCTGGGATCTCTTATTGTTTAGTGTGTGTGGTTCTCTTTGTCCGCCTACCCGTGGGTCCTTGTGGGTCTCCCACTGTTAGGCGCAGGTCTCTGTGTCCATTTGTCTGCATACCCATCGCCTCAAGGAGTCTGTGTGGGGCTCAATCCGCATCGAAGGCCTGCCTGTCGCTGTTCTGTGAGTCAGCATCCGCCCATATGTTTCAAATGTTTCAAAGAGTCCGCCTGCGCTTGACAATGCCTGTCACCGTTGTGTGGAGGGTTGGTTGTCACTTCTGCAGGCAGGTGTGTGGGGAAGGAGTTCGGTCCTCCTTGGGCGGCTTTGGGCCTCTGGGGTTACTGTCTGAGTGTCTCTGTTCCTCCGGGGCTCTCCCTAGGCTCTGAGTCTGGAGTCAGGCGCTCAGATGTTCTGAGCGCGTGGCTTTTGGGGTGGGGGGGGGAGACAGTGAGCAGAAGCTGAGGCTCAGGAGGGAAAGGGACTGGGCCAGGGTCATTCAGCCAGGTGAGGGCAGGTGGACGGGTTTGGCCTTATTTTGTCTTTTCCTTATTTGGGGTTTGCCTTTCTTGGTCCTTGGTTCTCCAGAGGCTCATTCATTTGTTCATCAGACCAAGGGCTGCCTGTTTACGTGTGTGCGTGTGTGTGTGTGTGTGTGTATGTGTGTGTGTGAGATGTCTACCCCAGTTTCTGTGTGTCCATCTTTCTGTCTCTTTAGTGTCATCTCTCTGTGGCACTCTGTCCTTAGCTCTCTCTCTGGGTCTTTGTCTCCTGGCTTTTTTGAAAACCTTTGCTCATCCTCTGTAGTCTATCTCTTATGCCGTCCGCCTTGTGCTTTCTCTCTCTTTCACTCCGTTGCTTTGACTCTGTCCCTCCTTCCCTCTCTCTGGGCTCTGGATGTCTCTGTCCTCCTCTTGGGGACTGTGACTCCTTTCCGGGGTCTTCCTCCCTGCCCCCCCCCCCCCACGGCTTTGGATCTCTGGCCTCGCTCCTCCTTCTCTGGTCTTCAGCTCCCTGAGTTTCTGCCTCTACCTGCCACCTCGCCGGCCAGGCCCTCTATTTCTGTCGCGGTGCCCGCCCTGCCGGCTGCATGTCACCCCCCGCCCCCTGCCGTGCTGGCTCCCCGTCAGCCGTCCCACCGGCCTTGCTGTCCTGGGCAGGCCGGGGAATTCCTCCTGGTTCCTGGAAAAAACAACTGGGGCCGAGAGAAAGGCTCTCAGTCTCCCCGGGCGCCTGCCCCCCTCCCTCGGGCCTGGGGGTCTCTCCCGGAGTCGGCCGGCCCGAGGCAGGAAGCCTTGCGGTTTCTGGCTCCTCCCAGGCGGCCTCCGGATCTGGCCCCCGCCCCCCGGCCAACAGCCCAAATATTATTCCGCAGGAGGAGTCGGTGGTGGCGGGAGGAGGCCCAGGCTGAAAGAGGCTTTCAGGGCGGCCAGGCCTGGGGCTTCCTGTCCCCAGGCTTGGGCCTCAGGCCGCCCCAGTAGGGACCTCAGGTGGCCGGAGGGGCGGGTGTTGTTGTAGGGTCCTGGGGGGAGGGTGGGGCTATCCGTCAGGGTGTCTGGTGGCCACCGGCTCGGCTGGCGTGGGCAGGTGTGACCCCCACCCCAGGGACAGCCGGCTGATGTCCAGCGTGGAAAAGTACCACGGTCAGACGTGGGACGCGTGGACAGACATGAGGATGCCAGGGATCGGGGGATGGAGGGATAGCCATGGGGACACAAGGAAGCTGGGGCTGGGACAGGTGAAGTTGGACAGAGCCTGCGGGCCTGAGGTGACATGGTCCAAGGGAGGGGCCCATGGGTGGGGAAACAGAGGGCCAGGGCAGGGTCCCAGCTGTGGGCAGAGGTCCCATTACATCAGAAGGCATGGGATAATAATGCTGGAAAGAGTAATCATAATAATAGCTACTAGGGCTTATCATCTGTCCCGCAGTGTGCGAGCATCTTACAGAACGGATTGACCCAATCCTTCCCACCCCCCCCAAATTATTAGTGGTGAAACTGAGGCAGGATGAGGTGAGGCCACTTGCCCAAGGTCACACGGATAGTGTGCGGGCGGCGGGAGCTAGGACTTGAACCCAGGCAGTCTGGCCCAGAGTCAGTGCCCTTAGCCACCATGTTGTTGTGGAGCCTGAGAGGGGTGACTGCACCGTGGGGCTCTGGGGTCCCAAGGCCTCCCTCAGAGTCAGCCCCATTCCCTGCCACGACCTGCCCCAGGAGGAGGAAAGCACCCCAGAAGCCAGCAGTCTGGCGGGGCTTACAAGTGTGTCTGTGTGTGTGTCCTCTCTGTCACTGTTGGTGTTTTGTCCTTGTATCTCCGTGCCTCGCCCCCTGTTGGCCTGTCCTCGCAGCCTGATGTCTATTATGGTGTGTCTGTCACTGGGTCTGTTCCAGTGAGTCTCTGTCACCAGGTTCGGTGGGTCTGTTTATGTCTCTCTCACTCTGGGTCTGCCTATATCTGTCCCTGTTTGTCACCATGTCTGTTCCCCTATGTGTCACCATCCACCCAGGTGTCACCGTGTGTGTTACTCACCGCCCAGGCCACAGGTGGGCGTGTCGGGCCCACTGGTGCCAGGGCGAGGGCCCGGCCCGGCCCACCCTCGCCTGCCATGGGCCAGGCTGGGCGCCTGTTTGCAATGCCTGCCACAGGTAAACACCGAGATCCGGAACCCAAGGGCCGCCTCCCTCCCCTCCGCTCCCTGCCCCTTGGCCTGCCCTGGACTGGGCTGCAGCAGAGCCCCCACAGGGGCTGCCCCCAAACCGGAGACGTGCCCTGACCCACCCCTCACCCACGGTCACGAGCCTCCCTGAGCCCCCAGCCGTGGCCCGGCCCTGTCTGTCTGTCTGTCCGTCTGCTTCTGTCTCTCTCTTTCTGGGTGGCTCCTGGCCTCTCTCTGTTCCTCTCTGTCCTTACTTCCTCTCACCTGAGTTACTCTGCGGCTTTGCCTTTCCCTGGAATGGCCCTTGTCTGCATTCTGTCGCTGTCCCTCTACCTCCCTCTTGTTCTGTTCTCGCTCAGTGAAGTGTGATTTCCCTGTCTTCCTGATCTGTCCCCGTTTGAGTCAGCCACTCGGGTCTCTGACTCTGGGTCTCTGTTGGCCAGGCTTTCTGTTGCTCTTTTGTGCTTTGTACGTTTCTCCCTCTCTCTCCTTCTGTCCCTGCATCCCTCTCAGCCCGTGTCTGTCAGTCTTGGCCACTCTCTGGTGTGTCTCTGAGCCCCCCAGCCCCCACAGGAGCAGGCCTCTGCCATTCCCGGGCCCTTAGGGAAGCGTGTGGCCCCCGGCCTCCCGCCCCCAGCCTGCTGGTATATATATATATATATATGTGTATATATATATATATATATATATACATATATATAAAGGTATATGTACATATTATTTATATCTCTACCCGGGGGCAGGAGGGGCATACACTGGGGCCTTTGTGTAGCCATTGCCCGCTGCCTGCCCGCCTGCCACTCCTCTCCCTTCGTCCCTGCCACCCGCCCGCCTCCACCCTCCCCCCAAGAAAGGTTCCTGTGGGGCCTGCCAGCTTCCTCTGCCTGAGGTGTGAGTGGGCACGCCACGGGCGAGGCGGGCAGGGGGGCCTGGGGACTTTTCCAGCTCCAAGGAAGCTTTCCGGGTGGGGAAGAAACGGGACTTCTCAGCCGGCTGCTCTCTGTCTGTCTGCGTCTGTTGTCCCTGGGCGTCCCCGGGTCCTCACCTGGCTTCTCCCTGGGAGTCTGTCCATCCATCTAATGTCATTCTGACTTCTTTTCTGTTGGCTTGGGGCTTATTCACTTGTGCGCACACCACACACTACTGTTGGGCATGTGTGCGGGGCCATCTGTGAAGCCCCAGACACAGAGCAGTGAGATGCTGTCCATCCCGGCTGATTTCGTGGCCGCTTCTGTCTCATTTCCTCCATCTCTTCACCCAGTGCTTGAAACCCTCCACCTGTTCCCATTAAAATAGAAGCCAATGTCCTTATCATGGCCTACGGGGCCCCCGAGGTTGCCCTACTATCCCTCTGACCTCATTCTTTTTTTTTTTTTATTTTATTTTTAAGTCATCTCTACACCCAACGTGGGGCGCGAACCCACCAGCCCGAGATCAAGACTCTCATGCTCTACCGGCTGAGCCAGCCAGGTGCCCCCACTCTGACCTCATTCTTACACCCTTCCCCTTTGCTGCAGTGGCACTGGCCACCTGGCTGTTTCTGGAACAAACCAAGCAGGCTCCCGCCCCAGGGCCTTTGCAGGTGCTACTCCCCCCCAAGTTTCCCCTGGCTTGCTCCCTCCCTTCTTTTAGTTTCCTGTCCGCTCCTCAGCGAGCCCTTCTCTGCCTCCTTTACAGTAGCAACCTCCGTCAGTCTCTATTCCCTTCCCCTGATTTACTTTTTCTTCTTAGGACTTACCGCTCCATGGCTGTCACATTTTATGGATCTGTCTGTATCTCCTACCTGAATGTCAGCTCCACGAGAGGAGGGGCTGCATTCTGCATATTGTATCCATAGCACCTACCACAGTGCTTGCCGCACAGAGGATGCTGAATAAATATTTCTTAAAGGAAAGGAGCACATTAATCTATCCACCCTTTAAACTAACTCTGTGCTAGGTAATGCTGGGTTCATAGTAGTGACTGAGACAGCCCTGGCCCTGCCCTCGTGGGGCTGACAGTCCATTCCCCAATGATGATCCAGAATGTGCAGGGCTGGGATAGGGGAGTGCAGGGGCTGTGAGAGCCTGGGAATGGCACTTGACGCAGCCTGGGGGTCAAGGAGGGCTTCCTGGAGGAGGTGTCAGCTGAGCTGAGACCTGGAGGACAAGTGGGAGTGAGCCAGGCCTTGTTGTGGGGACCAAGTGATCAAGACAGACCCAGCCTTGCCCTTCTTCACGGACCTCCATTCTCTCCCTTTGTCTCATAGAACTTGAGTCTGAAGGTGTCTTAACGCTCTAGTTCAAACCTGTACCTTTCCCTGATTTCATAGCCTCTCCTTCTTTCTCCCACTCTCAATTCCTCTCTCTCTGAATCTCCATCTCTCCTCTCTCGCTCTCCTTCCAGGTCCCTATTCTTGGCCTCTCGTCTGTGTATCTCAGTCTCTCTGAACCCATCTGGGTATTTCTCTACTTAGCTCTCTTTCCTGAACGTCTGTCTCTCTCTGTCTCCCCCACCTCCCCCATCTCAGAGGGTCTCCTGAGCTCTCTTGTCCCTCTCTGGGTCTCTGTCTTCTTCCAGTGAGCTGGTCTCTCTTTATAGCTCCCTCTACCTCTGTTGTCTCCCACCTTTCCCTGGGTCTCCCTGTCCGTTTCTCCTTTCTGGAAGCCTCTTCACCTACTCACTGATCCCCCAATAAATCCAGAACCCCTCCACTCTGGCCCCACCCTGGCACGGGGGGAAGGGGGACTGATCCAGCCCCTCACACCCACACAGGTCAGGCCGTCTGCTCTGTTAATGGTTAACTCAACCTCTATCTAGAATACACACCAGCCAGGCTGGGGGTGACTCCCCTGCCCACCCCCCATACCAGCTGTTCTTAAAGGACCAGGTGTCCTCCGCAGCTCTTCAGCCCTCACCGGGGGACCCTGGTGTCTGGCGACCTCTCGCCCTGGGGATGGAGGAGGGGGAAGGGAGGACTACCCCATGCCTGGGGCTGCAGAGCTGGGACAGGGGAGGCCACAAGATTGCCAGGGATGGGTGGCCAGGCCTGGAGCTCCGTCCAGCGTCTCCCTTGCCCCAGGCTTATCGCCTGGTGTATTTAATCAGGGGTGGTTTTCCCAGCCCTGCCCAGGGCCCAGGCTGGCAGTACCAGGGGTAACAGAACACCTGAGACCTGATATCTAGGGGAGGGGATGGGACCCCTCCACCCCAGCCCAAGAACTGGGGGGTTTAGGAGTCGAGGGTCCTCCAAATGTTGAGGACAAAGTCCCGGGGTCCCTAATATTTGGGATTTGGGACACCTGGGTCTGCAAGATACGCGTGGCACGCTAAGTGGATAACTAAGAGGATGGGTCAAGACTTTAGGGTCTTCCAGATTTAGGAGCTGGAACACCTGTGTTTCTGAGATCTGGGGCAATCTGGGGTCTCAGGACTGTGTGACAGTGCCGCAGTGACAGGACATACTAACGTTCCCCATTTTTCCATCCATCCATTGGCCTTGGCGCCCCGCATTCCCCCTTCCCGCAACCTCCACTTTAGGGCCGCAGAGGGAGGCTGCAGGGGTGGGGGCTGGGCTATTAGGGCAGCCCCCTCCCCTTAACCCCTGCTTTGCCGCAGCCTGTTCAGGTCCCGCCCCTTGACGCCAGACAGCAGGAAGTCCTGGTTAATGATCAGCCCATCGGGACAGGTGCGGGACAAGGCCGCGCACATCAGAGGCAGCCCGCGGGGGCTGTGCCTTTTACCCTGCCAGTCCCGGTGTCCTAGGATGGCCACCGTTGAGACTGGTCTCCCAAGATGGGCGCGAGGAGCGCAGTTCAGGGCACCACCAGAGGTGGGAAGCACTTTGTTTCCAGGGATCCTGTTAGTGTACCCCATGGAGGTAAACTTCCTCTCTGGTAGGGCAGTCCCTCTAAGCAACGTAGCCTTGATGCTCTGCCTCCTGAGCAAGAACTCACTGCCCATCCCCTCTAGGAAGCTCCTGATGCCTCCTTCCCCTCCCCTCGAGGGCGCGGAGTCCCCCACATCCTGGGTAGATACAGGGGCTGGATCAGAAGGGAAACCTCATTCCCAAGCTTGGCTCTGGTTCCCATGCAAGGAGCCTCACATGCTGAGCCTCAGTTCTATCATCTGGAAAACGGGCAGACGGCTGGAACGCTTGAGGAATTCGGCCAGCATGTCTAAACCAGCCAACGGGGCCGCCTGAGTGAAGGGCGCCACCTGGAGGCTACAACGCAACGTCCTTCCCCTGCAGGGTCGGTTCGGTGCCAGAGGGGGCGCAGCTTCTCACACAACTGAGGGACCAAGAAGGAAAAAAAAAAAAAAAAAAACCCATCTTTCGGTTTATTGAAGGAGGAAAAGGGGGCGGGAGGGGGGGGGCAATAAAATGCTTTTGCTTTGTTTATAAAGAGCGAGATTTCAGGAGGCCCCTTCTCAAGGAGGAGGGGGGCACCTCTCCCCCAACTACAAGCAGCAGCAAAGCCAAGCCAAAGAGGGGAGAGGGAAACCGGAGGGGCCAAGGGACCCCAGACACCCCCTCGAACAGAAGCCACAAGCTTTCTCCCCCCACCCTCAACGCATCTACCCCAGGGGACCCATCTGGGATGAGGAAGGGGGTATGTACACAGGTGGGGATAGCACTGGGCTGGGTGCGGGAGAGAATAATTTATCCGCAGCAGCGGTGGGTAGCAAGGGGGTGGGAGGCAGTAGACTCGTGGCGGTGGCGGCCTAGGGGTCCCGTTCTTTCTTAACCTTGATGTCTCCAGCAAGGATAGTGGCGATCTCGCCCTGCATGAAGGCCCAGGGGACAGAGGAGCCCACCAGGGGGCACTTGTCTCCACTGGGGCAGTACACCTCCCCAGCAGGGCCCTGTGCCTTGATGAATTCCCGTGAGCAGGGAAAGCAGAACTTGTGTCCGGGCACTGAGGGGCACTGGACGAAGTGGGTGTCTTCCAGCCGCTCCCGGCACAGGGTACAGCACAGGGGTGCCCCAGGGGTCGCCCCGGTGCCGCCACCACCCCCGCTAACAGCTTCTGCCCCTGCTGTGGGGCTGACTTCTGCCTCACCGTTGCGGGCCACGAGACGATGCTGGGCGGGAGGCTGGGCTGCGGAGGAGGCGGCGGGGCTGGCACCCCCAGCGCGCACGGGGCCCCCACCCCCGCCAGGGTCCTTGGGGGAGTGGCCCAGGGCCTCGGCCACATTCTTCAGGGCGGCGATGGGTGAGGGCACCCCAGGGGTGTCCGCGGAGTACGGGCCCCCAGGTGCTACCCAGTGCCGCTGCTGCTGTTCCTCGGTGGTCATCTTCCCAGCCGCCTCACCCTCGGGCTCAGGGGACGCCTTGCGACGGCGTGGCGTGGGCGCCAGGTTCCGGGATGGGGCTCGCGGGGGTGGGCCACAGAGAGCTGCAGGGGCTGGCTCTGGGTACTGCTGGGGCAGGGCCTCAGCCGGAGCGGGCTCTCGGAAGCTGCGGACACCGTCGGTTAGCAGCTCCCCCAGCTGGCGCCATTCCCCGGAGCCGTGCCTCCGCTCATACTCGAGGTACTTGAAGCCCGAGGAGGCCAGAGCCTTGCCCGGCTCCCGCAGAGCATCATGAAACATCTGGCGAGCCACGGCCAGGACTCCTGCGTACACGTTGCCAGAACCACAGGGGTATTCGGTAAAAAGCTTCAGCTCGAACTCGTAGCCCGGCGGGCGGGCAGTGGCATCAAAAGCGAACACCCGCCCCACCAGCCCGTGATCCTTCTTGAAGCGGACGTTGAAGGGGGCGCAGGCAGACAGCGCCAGGAGCTGCTCCCGCACAGCTTTGGGGCGCCCGTGCCACTCCTCCGCCCGGCCACGCATGGCCTCGTTCAGTTCTGCCAGACAGTCCGCATTCCTCTGCTGCTTCTCTTTCTCGAAATCGGAGCCAAACGCCGGACGGGCAGGACTCAAGCCGGGTGCCAGCGTCAGGCCTCGGCTTCCCAGGCCAGACACCGCAGCTGCCAGCAGCCCGGGGGGCACCAAGCTGGGCATGGAGCCAAGCAGGGCCCTCCGCGCCCCCTCCGCCACGGCCTCCTCGCGGCCCAGCCCATTAGCCAGGCGGGACCCCAGGGTGTACTCCAGGGCGGGCGAGGGCAGGGGGAGGCGGCCCGACGATGTGGCCCTGTCATAGCGGTCCTGGCCAGAGATGCCACCGCCTGTTCCCGACGGCTGGGGCTGGGCCTGCGGAGGCGGTAACTGAGGCCCCTGTGCAGCGGCCGCAGCCAGGTCCTTAGTGGTCGGGTGCTTGAGGGCCGGGGGCCCGGGAGAGCGGCCCTCGGGGAGCACGTGGCTGCGCTTGAGTTGGCGGGCCGCGTCGATGAGCAGCTCGATGCGATCCGCACCCTCGAAGTTCACGCAGCCGCGGCACACCGCCTCGCTGAAGTCCCACACCATGGCCCACGGCATCTTGGGCAGGTCGCAGAGGTAACACCACTGGCGGCGGGACGCCTGCACCGACGCCATGACCCCCGCGCGCGCGCCGCTGCGCCCCGGCGTTCCACCCGCCGCCGCCTCCGATCCGCGCCGCCGGCGTTCGATTCGTGTCCCCGGGACGGCGCGAGCCCACAGTCAGGCCTCCGGCGCGGCCTCCCCGCCGATCCAGGCCCGGCCCCCCTTCCCCGCCCCCTGGGCCCTAAGCCTTTTTCCTCACTCCCGCCTCCTTGAAAAGCCTGTTAGAGGCACGTCGGCGCCCCCGCCCGATCCGGGCTCCGGGCCGAGGCGCACAGCTCGGGCCCCGGGATGGGCCGCTCCCGCCGCCGCCGCCGCCGCCGCCGCCTCGGGCTCCCGCCGCTCCCGCCGCCGCCGCCGCCGTCGCCGCCGTCGCCGCCACTGCAACGGCCGCCGCCGCCTCCACCTCCTTCTGCCCCAGAGGCCGCTTCGCAGGGAAAGTTACATAACGCGCCGGCAAAGCCTTCTGGGAAACGTAGTCCCGCCGGGGCCGATTCTTAAAGGGGACGGCTGGCGGCGGAGGGGCGGGCTTGCAGCCTCTCCGACGCGCAAACACTACTCATCTCGGCCGGGCAGAGAGTTCCACGCGCTCGGAGGAGCTCGGGCACAGGGCTTGGGGGCGGGGATGAGATAGGAATGGTCAGAGCTATCACGGATTCAGAAATGGTAGGAAGTGGACAGGCTTCGGGCGTCTAGTTTCTGTTCCGACTTGCTGTGCCCCTTTAGGCAAAAGTCTTGCCCTTTCTGAGGCTCAATTCCCCGCCCATCAAAGGTGGGCCAAAGCCTAGTTAGGGAGGCAGCAGCTCCTGGGGCAGGGCGGAGGGGCTCTGATTGGATGGTTTCGGGGTAGGGGGACGGGAAGCTGTCAACTGGGGGAGAGAGGTTTCGGCTTGGCACCTCATTTGCCTCTAATCTTGTATATCATTCTCCGAATGGGGCCGGAAACAGCCGGAGAAAGGGGAAGAACGAAGGTCTCTGCCAGTTGCCTCATCTAGTAAAGAGAGTGGTCGAACGCCCTCGAACTCTGTTCCAGCTCTGCCGGCGCGCTCTGGTCTACAAAGGGTTACACTGTGTTTCTGCCCCCCCACCCCCCACGCTCCCCATTTCCACTTCACTACAATTCCCAAAATGCTCTGCCGGGAGGACAAATTGACGCACTTCCGCTGTCTGGGAGGTTGGGGGAGGCCTTCCCGATTCCCGCTGTCTTTCACCCCCCGCTCAATTTCTGGGGGCTTTACTTTTTTGGGGAGCACTGCTTTGAGGGAATCCTCACCCTCTACTGCTCGCTAATTTGGGGGAAGAGAAGGAGGCCAGAGATGGCCAGCAAGAGTTGTGGGGGGGGGTAGTTTTTCTCCAACCTTGAGTGCTTACTACCTGATCGGACCAACCAGGCTTTGGGGACACCCCCACCCCACCCCGCCCCCGGAGAGGGATTTCTTCCCAGCATCGGGAACAGTGCGAGTCAGGCTGGAAGAGTAGGGATGGGGAGGAGAGACAAGTCTCCAGGTTCTAAGCCCCATCACCCTCTTACTCTAAGCCTGGGTCCGTGATAAGCGCTCAAAAATATTTGAATGACTTGTCAGACTTGCATTCATTAGTGACTTTCAAACTAATCGGACTGTCTGCTTCCTCTCCCACATCCTGCTGCAATTCTAGCAGCTCTGATTTTGTTATACAAACATCAGTGTCAGCTTCACAATTTCACTGAACACCTGTATTATTTTCTGGAAATTGACTCCCGGGGGCGGGGGCGGGGAAGACTATCTACTTTTGCCTCATCCTAAGCAATACAGACATACCTCGGAAATATTGCAGGCTCCTTCCAGACTACCACAATACAGCAAACCTAGCAATAAAGCAAATATGGCAATACAGCGAGTCAAATGAACTTTTTGGTTTTTCCAATGCATCTAAAAGTTTACACTATGCTACAGTTTATTAAGTGTGCACTAGCATCATGTCCAAAGAAACAATGTATATACCTTACTTTAAAAATATTTTATTGCTAAAAAAATGTTAACCATCATCTGAGCTCTCAGAGGTCAGTGATCACAGAGCACCATAACAAATGTAATAATAATGCAAAAGTTGGAAATATTGCACGAATTACCAAAATGTGACACAGACACATGAAGTGAGCAACTGTTGGAAAAATGACATCGACAGACTTGCTTGACCCAGGGTTGCCACAAACCTTCAACTTGTAAAAAAAAAAATAAAATGCAGTATCTGTGAAGCGCAACAAAGCAAAGCACAATAAAACGAGGTATGTCTGTATTATGTGCAGAAGTGCAGGTTTTTTATGTCCTGGCTACATTTTTTTGGTACTAGCTACATTTTAATCAAGTTTAACACGAGGTAAGAACCATTAGAAAGGTCATCCATAGGGATGCCTGGGTGGCTCAGTCAGTTAAGCATCTGCCTTCGGCTCAGGTCATGATCTTGGGGTTCTGGGATGGAGCCCCACATCGGGCTCCCTGCCAGCGGGGCATCTGCTTCTCCATCTGCCCCTCACCCCGCTTGTGCTCCCGCTCGCGCTCTCTCAAATAAATACATAAAATCTTAAAAAAAAAAAAAGCGGCCATCCATGTATCCCCTAAAATTGCCTTTAAGCCATTCTTCAGTAAACACTAGTGGGGGTCAAGAGTTCTGGCTGGAGTCCAGCTTCAGGTGCGCTGAGTTGGGATTGGCCCCTGACAAGTCTAGGGCAAGTCTCTAAACTCAAGAAAAAACAGAGACCCCCCCCATAGAGTCTGCTTTTCATAGGGCAGCCTCAAGTTAAAATGAAAACATGCATATAAATGTTTAGCATGGTGCCTGGCCCAGAAAAGGAGCACCATACATGGAAACTGTTTTTAAGCTGCTCATTAACTCAAAGATGCAAGCCCCTGTGTTGGGTGATGCTGAGGACACAGCATTGACTGAGCTAGGCTCAGGCCTTCCCCTGACATGGCTCATCCTGGTGATGGAGGCAGACATTCAATTTAAATGTACTCAAATGATTATTTAACTACATTTTTTCCCAACTGCTGGGGGAGAGGGAGTGCCAGGAAAGACTTTTCTGAGGAGGTGATATTTGAGCTGAGACCTGAAGGATGAAAACAGAATGGAGCTGTGGACTCCTACATTTTTTTATGCCCATTTTACAGATGAGGAAAAGGAAGGCCCACACAGCTGGCC
>NC_138384.1:43801275-43834078 GCF_054177405.1 Leptonychotes weddellii
ACACTAGAAAAAAATCTAATCAGGCCCATCCTAGCCTGGAGGAGGAAATCCAGAAAGTTCTCCTGGAGGAGATGACACTTAGGCTGGTATCTGAAGGATGGGTAAGTAGGAATAAGATTTGAACACAGGATTTGATGACTTTAAGGAAAGGAAGGAAAAAAGGGCGGGGGGGGGGGGCTGGAAAACGGCCAGCCTCCAACTTCAAGGGAATGCCACCTGTCCATGGAGGGGTGGGGGCAGGTGTAAGTGCTGAAACCCCAGGCCTGTCTCAGAGCCCAAAGTAATCGTATTAAAAATAAGTTTATTCATATCTTGTCACCACTGGGGAGAAACGAGGGGGTTGAGCTCTGGAGGTCAGAGACAGCAATGGGAGGCAGAGGACCCAACCTGTACCTCCCCAGCGAGAACTCCACCCCCCTCTCCCTAGGGTAGAGACTGCTGTATCCTTTGTCATCCATATTCTGATTTGTCTCGAGCCTCCCACCCCCTCCAAAGTCTGGATCGGGGAAGCGAGGAGGCCCCTGCGGGTCAATTCTCTTCAAGTCAAGACCAGGAGTTGTTAGGGAAGGGGGTATGTGCAGACCCGAGGGGTTCCAACCTCTGCAACCCACAAAGGGCGATAATAAATAAGGTAAAATCGATGGCTTAGAAGTTAGGGTTCAGGGAAGCAGCCAGGCAGACAGCGCTGTACTGGAGAAAGGGCCGGGGCACCCATCAACGAGGTCCCCTGAAAATCAGGCACTAACTAGTGTAGGGAGTGGGGTGCTGGTGCCCCTTCAGCAGGGGAGCCAGGGGGCAGCTGAGATGGGGAAGGTGCATTGCCCTCCTCCACTGGACTAAGCTGGGGGGAGGAGGTGCAGGCAGAAGGAGCGGAGAGACGAGCTCAAACCCAAGAGCAGATTTCACGGAGATTTCCATCGCCCCCGCCTCTTCCGCGTAGGGAAGCCTTTCCTCCTCTTGTGTGGGGGTGAGTCGTGGGGAGGAAGCGGGGCTGGGGGTGGCCGGGGGGTCCCCTCCTCACTCCTCGGGGCGATGATCACCCCCCTGGCTGCGACCACCGCTCTGTCCACCACAGCAGCTACCACGGACACCGGCTCTGGGGTGATCTCGGCTTTGGGGGTTGGCGGGGGCAGGAGGGGTCTGGGGGGCGGGGGCGGGGGCGGGGGCAGAGGCGGGGGCAGCCTGTCGACGGCCGTTCCGGGCAGAAGGGGCAGTAGGGCGCTGAGGGCCTCACTCAGTTTGGCCAGTCCCTGCTGCAGGGTACCAGCCAGCTCCCGGATGGCGTTGGCAGTCTCCTGCTGAGCCCGCAGGAAGTCCAGGGAGGGGTCTGAGGCCGAGGGCGTGGGTGGTGGCAGCGGAGGAGGTGGTGTGCTGGGGGACGAGGGTGCCACATGCACCTGCTGAGGCGGCTGGGGTGGTGGCTGCGGCGGAGGGGCTGGGGGCGGTGGAGACAAGGCCAGGCGGGGCAGCTGGACCGTCTGCAGGGCTGGAGGGGGCGGGGACTCACGCTCCTTGGGTGGCGGGCAGCCCCCTTCCTGGGGACTGCAGGAGGGCCGGGCCCACTGCTCGGGGCTGCTGGAGCCCCCCTTGCTGTGGGCTGGTGTATCTGTGGAGAGAGAGATGTAGGTAAGGTGACAGCGACCCCCAATGCTGTCTTGATTTCCCCTTTCCGCTTCCCACCGACCCTGGCCCCAGAGCCATCTTTTCAAAACCCGAATCAGATCATGCCCTGGAGGAGAACACAGCAGGGAGAGTCAATATATTTATTTAACAACCAACCACCTGAGGGCCGATGGGGGCCTTAGTGGAAACGGGGTCCTGGAGGTCCCCTGCTGAGCCAGGCAGGACCAACATTCTAGAAGGCTCTGAACTCTCTGGACACTCCCCCCCACCACACACCTCTCAGGCTGCATTGCTGGGCTCTGTCCTATCAGGTGGTAGGAGTTCTGTCTCAGCTGTGGTCTGTACCCCGTTCAACCCCAAGCCTGCTGCGCTTCCCCGGCCCCTTTCACCTGAGATTTCATTCACGCTCCTGAACTTGAACAGAGTGTGCAAACAGACTCGCAGGTTTCTGGGCCCAGCCTGAAACCTCTCCTCCAGCTGTGTTGTTGGCATACCCACTCCATCATCTAGCAATGGCTCACACTCTGGCCCAGAGCTGAGCTCCTGGTCCTCCCCCACCCCCTTCCGCCCCTCCCTCAGCCATCCCAGTCTTGGCTGATTCCCGCCATGCAGGCCAAAAACTTTCACTCCTTTTCTCCCCCAAGACACCGTCCATGTGCAAATGTCACTGGCTCTGCCTTTCCAACTATTTCCAACATCCAACCTGTTTGTCCTGTCCACCTCCACAGCCCCTCCTAGCCCCACCACCGGCATCTCCCACTTGGACTGTGGCGGTCCCTCCAAAATAACATGTCAATTCTGCCCCCCGCAGAGGACCACCTAGCCTCTGATCCATTTATATGACATGTCCAAAATAGGCAAATCTAGAGGAGACAGAGAGTAGATGAGCGGTCGCCTGGGGCTGGCCAGAGCTGGGGGTGGCGGCTAAGAGGTGCGGGAGGGGTTTCTTTTCTGAGCAATGAAAATGTTCTAAAATTGATGGTAGGGATGGTTGTACAACTCCTTGAATATACTAATAGCTCCTGCATTGTCCCTCTTTAACGGGTGGCTGTACGGTATGGGAATTGTAGCTCAATCAAGGTGTGTAAAAAACACAAGTCAGATGTGGTCTTTTTCTGCTCAAAAGCTGCCTGGGGCTCTCCGCTCTCAGAGTAAAAGCAAAGCCCTTGGGGCCCCCAAGGCTCTGCATACTTTGTTCCATTGCCTCCCTGACCTCATCTGCACCCCCTCCCCTTTGTATCTCTCTCATTCAGGAGGCTCCAGCCACAGTGGCCTTGTTGGTCCACAAACACAACAGGTCTGCCCCTGCCACAGGGCCTTTGCACTTGCGGTTCCTCGGCCTGGAAAGCTCTTTCCCCAGACACCTGCCTGGCTCCCTCCCTCAGCTCCTCTGCTCAAATGTGGCCTCCATGGGAAGACCTTCCATGACCTGCTGTCTACAGTAGCTCCCGTCTCTGTCCTTTTCTCTCTCCTAACCCTACCTGATTTCTTTTATATCACTTATCTCCACCCGGCATGGGGTCGCTCTGTGTTTATTGTCTGTCTCCTCCTCCTGATGTCAGCTCCATCAGGCAGGGCTTTGTTTTGTTCACCGCTGTTTACCCAGCGCCTAGAACAATGTCCAGCACAAAATTTTTTCTTTAATGAAAAAAGAACTGTGGCTTCCAGGGAGTCAGCCCTGGTCAGGGCCCCGGGCCCCAGGTCCTTGCCACAACCCTCCCATGGCTCCCCAGCACCCACAGGGGAACACAGGCCAGCCCCTCCCGAAGGCTGCAAGGCCTCAGCTCTTATCCCTTTCTGTCCCTCTTCCTTGGCTCAGGGCCAGCGTACATGCAGTTCCCTCCACCAGGAATATTCCCCCTTGCACGGCCCCTTGGCCAGCTCAGAGACTCCTTCCTCGGGGAAGCCTGCCTCCTACTCTGAGGCCAAATCTGATCTCCCTGCTCTCCTGTCACAGCAACAGCCAGCTACCTCCAGCCGTAAATGCTGGGGGGCCAGCCGGGCAGGGGAAGGCAGGGGAGGCGGCAAGAGAGGTGATAACCAGAGCTAACACTTGTTCGGCTCTCTCCTGGCCTGGCCCTGGGGCGAAGCAGCTAAACTTTCCTGCTATGTTCTTTCAATGCGTCCTCTCAGCCATTCTCTGGGGGTAGGTGCTGTCATTATTCACCCATTTTACAGATGAGGAGACCTGAGGCCCAGAGAGATGTCACAGTGCTGGTGAATGGGAGAGGAGGGATTTGAACCCCAGGCAGTCTCCAGAACCCATGCTTTTAACCAGTCCTTGGACAGGGCTCTGGGCCCAAGGGCGGTGAGTCTCCCTTCCCTCATAAGGGGTGTGGGGACTGCTCCCGCCACTCTGAAATACCGCTTTTCTAGCCTACTGAACAACAGAAAGTGGCCCAGCCGTCATGCCCACCGGGGTCATGGAAGGGCCACGACACGATTTAAAATCATTTATCTGCAACCTTTGGGCCTCAATTTCCCCACCCGTAAATAGGTGTGTGTGTGAGCAAAGGACCAAGTGACCCAATAACAGAAGATCTCCCTGAGGGCCATCACAGGGATTAACTGAATCACCCTAGGCACAGGGTTAAGGCCAGTAAATCTTCAATGCCATTACTGTTGTGTGTATGTTTTTTTGTTTTTTTTTTTCAAATATTAGGTCAGAGAGAAATTATCCTTAGGTCTCCCTCTAGTGTCAACAGAGACGCCTCAGGCTGCCCCAAACCCTGTTCCAGTCCTACAATCAGAACAGTTCCTCTTTTATGAGTTTACACAGTGGGGAATCTCCATGTGAGGTTCCAATCAAGGATGCTTTAAACACATTCCTGCCCCAGGGCCTTTGCATGTGTGGCTTCCTCTAGCTGTGAAGTGCTATTCTCCCAGACATCCACTTGGCTCACTTTCTCTATTCAGGTCTCTGCTCGGATTCCACCTTCTCAGAGATGATCTCCCTGACTATCCTACCTATAAGCGGCCCCCTTCCATCACTCACTATGCTCCTAACGTGCTCTGTTTTTCTTCTTAGTTCTTACCACCTCCTGGTATATGATCTGTTTTGGGGCTCCTTGTTTGTGGTCTGTCTCCAATAACTGGAATGCCAGCTCCATTGTCTTTTTCTCCATAGTATTTCCAGCATCTACCACTGTGCCTGCCTTGGAAGAGGTGCTCAATAAATATTTGTTGAATGAATGAATGAATAAAATAGTTGTACAACTCTTGAAAAAATAAGTTTGCCATCTCTGCTCTGGTTCAACGTGGCCATTTCACGGATAGAAACAATGAGGTTTGAGATTCATATGGAGAACAAGGGTCCCAAGCGATTGTGTGTCTCTCTCTCCTGCCGAAGATGCTTTCAGGCCTCCCCAGTGCCCTGAAGATAAAGTCCAAAGTAACGACCTTCACTTAACACACTGTGTGTGATCTAATTCTGGCATACCCATTAACTCTCAGTCAATATTAATTGTTGCTGTTATTGCCAGGCAATCTAGCCCAGTGGTTAAGTGCATGCACTGTGAGTTGGACACAACCTGTAATTGAGTCCCAATTCTACTACTTACTTGCTGTGTGACCTTGGGTAAGTGAATAAACCTCTCTGAATCACATGACCCTGAACTTGTTTGATCACTTCCACGTTCTTCCCTTCCTCAAAACCCTTCAGTGACTCCTTATAGCACTTCAGATAAAATTCCTCACCTCAGCCTAAAAGGCACTGCATGGTCTGGCCTTTGCTGACCTCCCTGACTTCATCTCAAAACATTTCCTTTCTTCAGTCTTTTTACTTTCCCCTTCTCCTAACTTGAAAACTTCTCAGTTCCTAAACTGGCTAAACCTTCTTGTGTCAAAGTCACTGTACATGCTGTTCCTTCTACCAGGAACACTTCCTCAGCTCCTCACTCTGTGTCTCTGATGTTTCCTCCTCCAGGAAGCCTTCCTTGACCTCCCAGCCTGGGTCAGGTGCCCCCTCCGCACTCCCACAGCTCAGCCCCAGGAGGGCAAGGCTGGGGATGTCTCAGTCACCACTGTGTCCCCAACACTGCCCAGCACAGGGCAGCTGCTCAGGAAATAGCTGTAGAAGAAAGAATAATCCAGAGTCAAGGCTAAGTCTTTGTACTCTGCTCTCCACACTTGCCCTACTCATGGCATGACCTTGGGAAAGTTACCAGACCTCTGTGAGTCTCTGACTTATGAAACGGTAAAACAGTTCATACCTCCCAGCGTTGGTAATCCTATCAAGAGCTAACTGACCGTTCAGGAGGTGCTGTACTAAGCAATTCACACATATTAACTCATTTAATCTTCGCAGCAAGCTTTTGAGGTGGGGACTGTGTTTTTCATCCCCATTTTACAGAGGCGGAAACTGACCCGCAGTAACTTACCCAGAATGACACCGCTGAGTGGCAGACTTGCGACGGGAGCCCACACACTCTGCCACCATTCTCACTACCTTACATTGCGTTTAATGAAATCCCGTGTGTGCTGATTATCCCAGGTGTGGACTCTGGAGCCAGGCCTCCTAGGTCTGGGTTCCGTTCATGACTCCGGCAGTCATGAGCTGTGGGACTTTGGGCAAGTCATTTCACCTTTCTGAGCCTCAGTTTCCCCAGATTTAAAATGGGCGTAATTACAGCACCCACCTCACCGGGTTGTAAGTGAGGATGTGATGAGCCACGGAAAGGGCTCGGAACAGTGCCGAGCACACCGCTGACTTGGTGACCGTCCGCTCTGGCTAAGGTGATGCTGAAGGAACTCACCTGCCCGTCGGTCCTCCCTGCGGTCCTCGGACAACACGTAGCGTTGGGTGCCGGCACTCGGGGCCGGCGGCTGTGAGGAAGCCGCCCCGGAGGGAGGCTCGGCCCCTGCACCAGCTCCTGGCCCCGCCACGCCCGGCCCCAGGATGGCAAAAATGGTCTCCTCCTCCGCGGTGAAGGCGTCCTCGGCGGCAGGCCCGGCGCCCTGCGTGGAGTGCGGCACGCGGGCCAGCTTCTCCTTGGTGCGGCGCTTGAAGTCATTCCAGCGCTTCTGCACCTCTTGGCCGGTGCGCTTCCAGCTGGTGATGCCGTTGATCTTGGCGGCGATGCCGTCCCACACACGCCGCCGCTCTGCCACGCTCACCCGACGGCTCTGCGCGCCGTAGAGCTGCGGGTAGTGGGCGCGCACCTCACGGATCAAGATCTGGTTCTCCTCGAACGAGAAGCGCGGCTTGCGCAGCCGGGTGGTCTCTTCCGCTTCGCCCGCCGCCGAGGCCATGGCGCCCCCCGACGCCGCCGTCCGGCCGCCTGGCGCATGGGGGGGCGCCGGCGCTGCGGGCACAGGGCGCACAGCGCTGGCGGGGGCTCGGCGTCCGCGCGCCGCCCGCCCCACCCCGGCCGCCCCGACACCGCCTCCTATGTCCCCGGGGCCACGGGCTGGAGCGGAGAGTGGCTGGGGGCGACGGGCCACGCGGGACATTCAGAGTGCCTAATAATAGCTGACACCGGCTGAGCGCTCCTCTTGTGCCTCGCGCAGCGCAAAGTGCCACGGCGAGGAGTTGATGGAAATTGGGGGAGGGTCTGGAGGGGTGGAGGGAAATGAGGAAAAGCGAAAGAAGAGGGGGTGTCTGCAGGAGTTAGAGGAGAATGGGGGCATAGGAGAATGCGAAATGGAGGGAGAATGGGGGTGTCTCGGGGGTCGAAGAAGCATGGGGGTGATGGGGGTAAGGAGATGCTGAAGGAGAGATGCAGCAAGAAGGGGGGATCTGGAGCAGAGGAGCGCCCTGGGGGTGCCGGGGCAATAAGACGTCTGTAAGAACGGTATGAGAAGGGGTCCTCAGAAGGGATGCCCGGGAATAACGGTGAGTTGGGGGCTTCGAGGACAGTGGAGGAGCTGGGACTATAAAATACGAGGGATTAGGGTCTGCGGGGATTGTGGGGGCTCTGGGGATTGCCAGGAATTAAGAGGAGCTCTGGGCGTAATGGGGTCCGGGAGTAAGAGGGGACAACGGAGGCGATGGGGGACTCCAGGAAGAGTGAGGGTCGTGAAGGGTGGGGACCGAGTCGGGCCGCGGGTCACTCACCGGCGCCGCCGCAGCCCCCGCCTGCCCGTCGGTCAAGGCTCGGGCTTCTGCGGCCTCTTCCCTCCCCCCTCCTCTCTCTTCCCCCTCTGGGCCCCGCCCCCGGCCGCCCCAAGAGCCATGGCGCAGGCGCACCTAGCGCCAGTCAGCCCCCCAACGCCCTTACCGCTAGAGTTTCACGCCCCTCCCACGGCGCAAGCGCAGAATTACCTTCCACGGGCCTCCTTGAGCGGGGCTTAGCTGCGCAGGCGCAACATTAGCGCTGCGTTAGGTCCCTTAGCTTCTTGATGTCTCAGCAGCGTACGCGGAAAACTCTGTTCACGCATGCGCGCCCCTGGCTCGCTCTCGCTCTCTCGCTCTCTCTCTCTCTCTCTCGCTCGCTCTCTCCCCCCACCCCCAGCTTTGGTACCCGGGGCTCCGTCCCGGCGCAGGCGTAGCAATCCTTGGAGGAGGTGGGAGAAATGATGGAGAGATCGCTGAGAACGAGCGGCGTCCTTGCCTTTCTGACAGTCTTCCCGCCTAACCCAGCGTTCTTACTCTGCTTGGGTCTCATTTTCTAGGAGAGAGGGGAGGGAGACGGCGCTGGAGGGAAGCGCTCCGTTTCCATGACAACTGTGTGGGTGAGGTGGGGGCGTACGGAAACACGATTGCCGCCCGCTCTGATCTGCCCCAGCGCGGGGCTGCTCTGGATCCGCCAACCAACTATTACCCACTGGGGCGGGGCACCCTGGGGATATTCCACCTCAGGCGGGTGCAGTAACCATGGCAACCCGTCAACCTTCCAACCGTGCCTAGGGGGGCCCCCTGTCCACACGCTGACGTCATGGCGCGGGGAGGGAGAATTTAGAGGGAGAGTTTGTCGAGTGGGGAGGGTGATCCTGGTGCAGGTATGACTTTAAGCAAATGCGCGGAGGCAGGAATGAATCTAGAACACGGGTTGGGTGAGCTGGAAGAAAGGATGATGGAGTTAAGTCGGGCTGAGAAATTTGTTTTGCATCCTGCAGGAATCCTCAAGGTCATTCAACAAACGGTGCTTCATTCATCTAGTCAACAAATAGTTATTAAGCACCTACTTGGTTCCAAGTGCAGTGAATACAAAAGACAAAAATCTATACCTTCACGGAGCTCATATTTTAGTTGGGAGTAACAGACAATATGCAAAATAAGATACCTAAGTGAGGAAGTGTTGAGTACTATGGAAAAATGGAAGTAGGAAATGGGGTTGGGGAACATGGTGCTCGTTTGTGTGTCTATAATTTTAAAATAAGGTGGCTAGGGGAGACCTCCCTGAGAAGGTGACATTTGAGTAGACACGTGAAGGAGGTGAGAGAGCAAGTGCTTCCTGTGTTCCAGGACTGCGGAGGGGGCCAATGGGGAGGGGAGGGCAGGGAGATAAATGGCACAGATCTCCTGGATCCCTGTCAGGACGCCGGCCCTTACACTGAGTGGGAGTCACAGGAGGCCCCTGAGCAGAGGAAGGGCATGATCTGACAACTTCGGTTTTCGTAGGATTTCTCTGGGGAACTGCGTTTAGGAAGCGAGAGTGGAAGCTGGGTGCCCAGTGAGTTGAGGAGAGAGGTGGTTCAGGAGAGGGGTGGTGGTGGTTCCAGCCAGGGTGGTAGCTGTGGAGGTGAAGTGAAGCGTAATGGGGTACAGGAACTGCAAGAAAGAAAGGAGACGAGGATGACTCCAATGTCTTTGTCCTTAAGCAGCAGGAAACTTGGAGCTACCAGAAGCAAGAAGGACAGGGCTGCAAGAGGATCAAGAGTTCAAGTTTGCCCAAACTTGAGATGCCCTTTACTCCACCAAGTGCCAATGTCAGATAGACAGTTGGATATTTGAGAGTGGACTTCAGGGGAGAGGTTCAGGTTTGAGATATAACTTTAGGAGTTGTCAGTGATTAAATGACATATAAATCCTTAGGAATAGGAGAGGTTAGAGAGGGAGCAACTATAGATAAAAGTCCATGGCCTGAGGCTGGGGCACTCCAGAATAGACTGCTGGCATCAGCAAAGGAGGTTGAGCAGGTGCATTCAGTGAAATGAGAGGAGAACCAGGGCTGTCTGCTGTCCTGGAGGCCAAGTGAAGGGTGCAAATCAAGGACAAAGGAAGAATCAAGGAAGCCAAGTGCTACCTAGAGGCCAAGTCCAGTGAACCTGAGAACTGACCCCTGGGACCAGCAGTATGGAAGTCATTAGTAATCTTGAAGAGGGCAATTTGGGTGATGTGGTGGGGGCAGTAGTCTGATTGGATGGGTTCAAGAGAGGGTTCATTGGGGCACCTGGGTGGCTCAGTCGGTTAAGCATCTGCCTTCTGCTCAGGTCATGATCCTGGGCTCCTGGAATCAAGGAGCCCCACATCTGTCTGTCGGGCTCCCTGCTCATTGGGGTGTCTGCTTCTTCCTCTCCCTCTGCCCCTCTCCCTGCTCGTGCTCTCTCTCTCTCTCTCAGATAAATAAAATCTTTAAAAAAAAAGAGAGGGTTGATTGATTGATTGATGATTGAGAGGGTTTGGAGAAAGTCAGTGTATATGGTCAAAGGGGTATATCTGGAAGAGGGCTTGGGGTCTTGAGAGGTTTATTTAAGATAGGAGTTGTAATAGTATGTTGTGCGCCAATTCAGGATGATTCAGAAGAGGGGAGATTGATGGTGCAGATGAGGGATGGGAGAGTGTCTGGAGCAATGTCCTCGAATAGGCATGGTGAGTGGGACCGAGGGCAGGAGTGGAGGGTGATCTAAGGGGCAAGAGCTGTTCAGACACAGAAAACAGTGGGAGGGGGAGGACACGGAGGCAGGCAGGAGGCAAGATGTGATGTCAGGAACATGTGAATGAATGTTCTCTTCTGTTCCTTAGGTTGTCTCAGGCGAATAGGAAGCAGGGTCTGAGGTGAGAGAGAGATCCTGAGGTTAGGGAAGACACAGGAGAAAGCACTGAGATAGTGAATGAGTGGCCAGGCCAGTAGACAAATAGACCCAATCATTCAAGGTCATTGGCTTTGAAATTGAAGTGAGTTGGGTTTTTCTCTGATCACATTACTCTCAGTGTATGCAGGTGCACAGTGGGTAACAAGGTGACTTTCACCGGGGCTAGGTTTATATGAGGTCCCACCATGTGCCCCATGAGCGGTCAGGGTCCAGTGGTCACGGGCAGCCCATGCCAGGCCTTACTGAATGCAATCCTATAGGCAGTGAGTTCTGAGAAAGGAAGGACAGGGTCTGAGTTGTGCTTTAGAAAGACACCCCCCCACCCCCGCTGTTGAATAGAGAGTAGATGGGAAGAGGAAAGATTATTGGCTAGACTCAAAGGAAAAATCTGGGGTAGGGGCAGGAGGGGGAGAGGAAGAGGGATGGAGGAGACTAGGCAGGGATGGTGGGAGGGGTAGAAATGAATTGGAAGACATTTGAGAGGTAGTATGTACAGGGCATGTGACTGTCAGTCTGAGGAGGGGAGGGGAGCCCTAACAGGGTGACAGCAAATATTCTGGTCCAGGTTCTAGTTGGAGGTATGGAGTCAGGACATGGTGAGTATAAGGTGGTCAATGAGTATTATGGGTTGAAGTTTTCCCCCAAAAGAGATATGCTGAAGTCCTAACCCCTAATACTTCAGAATGTGACTTTTTTTGGACATAGGGTCATTGGAGATGTAGATCATATAAGATGAGGTCATACTGGAGTAGGGGGCGCTCTTAATCCAACATGACTGTTGTCCTTATAAGAGGAGGAAAGAGGTACATAGAAGGAAGACTGACAGGGCGCCTGGGTGGCTCAGTCGTTGAGCGTCTGCCTTCGGCTCGGGTCATGATCCCAGGGTCCTGGGATCGAGTCCCACATCGGGCTTCCCGCTCTGCGGGAAGCCTGCTTCTCCCTCTCCCACTCCCCCTGCTTGTGTTCCTGCTCTCGCTATGTCTCTCTCTGTTAAATAAATAAAATCTTTAAAAAAAAAAAAGAAGGAAGACTGACAGAGATTGGAGTGATCCTGCCACAAGCCAAGGAAGGCCCAGGGCAGCCAGAGGCTGCAAGAGGCAAGGAAGGATCCTCCCCTAGAGCCTTCAGAGGGAGTACAATACGGCCAACACCTTGATTTTGGATTTCTAGCCTCCAGAACTGGGAGAGTACCTTTGTGTTTTAAATCACTGGTTTGTAGTACTTGGTTATGACAACCCCGGGGAAAACTCATATGCTGGGCATCTAAAGGAGGCATCCAGGATGCTGGTGGCCCCAGAGAAGAGTGGGTTGGGGGGAGTTGGATCTAAATCAGGTCTGGAGCTCATGGGAAGGCTGGAGACAGGGAGCCATGGGCAGAGGTTAGGCGTGTGGAGCTCTGCAGTTGTGGGTATAGGAGGTCAGAGAGCAAGGGCCCTGGGATGGGAGTAGATCAGGGAAGCCTTTCTAAGGCTTGTTTTCCAAACTGTGGGTCCTGAAAAATACTTAATGGGTTGTAACAAGCATTAAAGAAACAAAATAAAGCAGAATCGGAAAAAAATCAGACTGTGCTGTATGGAGTAAGGTACATGTTGCTTTGAGGAACTTTAGTTTCTTTTTTAAAGATTTTATTTATTTATTTATTTATTTAAAGATTTTATTTATTTATATGACAGAGAGAGACAGCGAGAACAGGAACACAAGCAGGGGGAGTGGGAGAGGGAGAAGCAGGCTTCCCGCTGAGCAGGGAGAGCCCGATGTGGGACTCGATCCCAGGACTCTGGGATCATGACCTGAGCCGAAGGCAGACGCTTAACGACTGAGCCACCCAGGCGCCCGGAACTTTAGTTTCTTATATATTTTCAGAGGTTCTTGAGACACATCTCAGGATAGTGGCAATTGCTCAACTCCGGAGCCAGCCTATCAGGGCTCAAATTCTCCCACTTACTTGTTATGTAATGTTGGACAGGTTAGTTAACCTCTCCGGGCCTTACTTTTCCTCTCCGGAAAGGGGGGATTAACCCCAGAATCTACCTCGTTAGACTGTGATGGGTCAATATGTATTAAGTATCTGAGCAGCTCCTGGTATGTAATAATTGTCCCGCTAATATTCCTAAGATTATTATTTTGTGAAACTTTTGTTCTGGGTGTGTGTGTGTTGAATCAAGATGTGAAATGAATTTCTCATTGTGGTTTGCAGTAAAAAGTGAAAGGAACAGAATTTAGGAGAGGAAGTCTCAGCTCTGTTCTTTAAACCTGTCAACTAATTGGATCAGGCCCACCCCGATTATCCAGGATAATCTTCCTTACTTAAAGTGAACTAAATATAGACTTTAATCGCATCCACAAAATACCTTCGTGGCAATACCAGGATTAGTGTTTCAATAGCTGGGGACTGTAGCTTTGCCAAGCTGACACATCGAACTGACCACCATAACCACAGACCTAATCAATTAATAAGCAGTAAAGCATGCTAGATGGTGGGAGGTGTTAAGGAGGAAAGAGAAGGAGAACAGGGTAAGAAAGATCAAGAGTGTGAGGATGGGAAGGGCCTCACAGAGAAGGTGACATATAAGCAAAGGACTGTAGGAGGCAAGGAAGGAAGCCTTGTGGCTATCTGGGGCAAGGACAATCCAAGGAGGGGGAAGGGTAAGTGCAAAGGCCCTGAGGCAGGAATGTTCCTGGAGCATTCAAGGAACAGCTAGGAAAGAGCGGGTGGGAGAAGAGGTCAGAGAGAGAGGCCAGGACTTGGGCTTTTACTTAGTGAGACAGGGACCATGGGAGGGCTCTGAGCTGAGGAGGAGCACGAGCGGCCTTGTGTTTTAACGGGATCACTTTTGGGGTTTGAAGTACGCTCTAGGAGGTCAAGAGCAGAAGCAGGGACACCAGCGAGGAGGTGACTGCCTCAGTCCTGGTGAGAAGTTGTGGTGGGGATCAGGTAGGTAGTAGTGGGCTGGGGGAGATGGTTAGATTCTGGGTGTATTCTGAGGGTAGAGCGGACAGGATTTCTGTTTTGGATGTAATGAGACATTTGAGCAGGTATTTCATTGACAGTGGTAAGTGATGAGAGTGGAATCTGGTGACTGACGGAGGAGAGGGAAGGAAGGGTGGGAGGCAGAGGGGAGAAGGAAGAAAGGAAAGATAAGGAGAAGAAGGGAGGGAGGAGACCAAAGGGACAGACTGAAAGACACATAAAGGAACAGGAAGAGAAACCTAAAAAGTGATCTCTCAGCATGCTCAATACAGATTAAAGTTAAAAAAAGGTTAATGGAGTTACCTTTTCTTCTCCTTCATAGGAAATCCTCCAGAATGGGGACATCTGGGTGGCTCAGTCGGTTAAGCATCTGCCTTTTGGCTCAGGTCATGATCCCAGGGTCCTGGAATCGAGTCCTGCATCAAGCTCCTTGCTCAGTGGGGAGTCTGCCTCTCCCTCTGCAGCTCCCCCTGCTTGTGCTCTCTCTCTCTGACAAATAAATAAATAAAACCTTAAAAAAAAAAAAAAAAGAAAAGAAAAGAAATCCTCCAGAATGGCCCCAATTCTGGTCAACAGTGGAAATTAGCTTTAACTTCTGCGCACGCTTCACCAGGACACCTAGACCTCCGTGGGTGCACGAATTCATTTTCCAAGCCCCACAAAATGGTAGGCACCCATGCGCACAGTGGGAACCTGAGGTTCAGGGATTGGACCTTAGGCTCGCATGCCTCAGGGCTCAATGGGAACTCTGTGGGGTTCTAGGTCAATCTTTAGTGGATCTGATTTTCCTTCCCCAGCGCTAAGTGGGTGCAGAACTGCACCTCCTAAGCCCAAAGTGGATCTGGAGGTCACTTCCAAGTGTTCGCTCCTCTGCATGGAGTACAGCCTCAGTCTCCTCCTCTGTCCTGCTCGAGAAGGGGCAAAGTGACCGCACAAAGCCCCTGAGCAGACGTTTCTGGTTGCCCTTCCAGCCTACCCTGCCCCTTGTCTCCTTGCTCTGAGCCCAGGAGGCTGCCTTGTGAGCTGTCCATCTGCCTAGCTGCCTTGTCTCTGTGTTCAGGGGGGACGGGGGAGGTGCTGGAGGATGCCAGCCTGCTTGCATCCTGCCTCAACTTACCCACACCTGCAGAGCTCCAGACGCCTCACTTCTGCCCCCGGCTCGCTGTCTCCAGCCTTCTCATGAGCTGATTTAGACCAGCTCCCCTCTCAACCCAGACTCCCCCTGGTGTGAAGAGCATTCTGGATGCCTCCCCTGAGTGCCCCGTGTATTAGTTTCTCAAGGATGCCTCAGTTTCCAAGGGCAGCTGTAACAATACCACAAAGTGGCTTAAAACAACACAAATATACTCCCCCATTTCTGGAGGCTAGAAATCCTGAAACCAAGCTGTTGGCAGTATCGTACTCCCTCTGAAGGCTCTAGGGGAGGATCCTTCCTTGCCTCCTGCAGCCTCTGGCTGCCCTGGGCCTTTTTTTTTTTTGAAGATTTTATTTATTTATTTATTTGAGAGAGAGAGAGAGAGAGCACATGAGCGGTGGGAGGGGCAGAGGCAGAGGGAGAAGCAGACTCCCCACTGAGCAGGGAGCCCCACGACTCTGGGCTCTACCCCAGGACCCCGGGATCATGACCTGAGCCGCTTAACCGACTGAGCCACCCAGGCACCCGCTTTCCTCTTCTTATAAGGACACCAGTCATGTTGGATTAAGAGCACCCCCTACTCTAGTATGACCTCATCTTAACTGATTACAACTCCGATGACCCTATGTCCAAAGAAGGTCACATTCTGAAGTACTGGGGGTTAGGACTTCAACATACCTTCTTTTTTGGAGGGGGACAAAATTCAACTCATAGCACCCATTGAGGGCCTTATGCTCACCATGTCCTAACTGACCCCATTCCCCCAATCGGAACCTGCACAAGACACCCGCATGTCACCCAGACGTCTCCCTTCCCCTGGGCATCCAGGGGAGGCAGCCAGGACGCTGTGACTCGTGGAGAGTCTGGGCAGAGTGGGGAGTTGGGTCTCAGCCTGGTGTGGAGGTCATGGGAAGCCTGACGTCAGGGAGCCATTGGAACAGGTGCACGGAGCTCTGCAGGTGTGAGGTGTTGGAGGAGATGGAGCTCAGGGTCCATTGCTCCCTTGGCTTCTTTAGTGTCCTCACCTTCTGTCAGCTACCCTGCCACTTAATTACCAGTTGAATAAATGACTTAACTCGTTAAAAAAACAAACCCCGCCAACTTGACAACCACTAACTACTTGTCTCCAGCCCTCTCCTCTGAGCCCCATCGCAGGTGTCTAGAAGCTTCCAGGATGCGTCACCCTGTGAAGTGCTTGTGGATGTCCCCAGGAGCCTCCCATCCTCCACACTCCAGACCCACCTCAGCATCTTCCCCTCCCTCACTACTCCGGGTCTAAAGTGCACCCCGGGGGCGCCTGGGTGGCTCAGTCGGTTAAGCATCTGCCTTCGGCTCAGGTCATGATCCCAGGGTCCTGGGATCGAGCCCCGCGTCGGGGTCCCTGCTCGGTGGGGAACCTGCTTCTCCCTCTCCCTCTGCTGCTCCCCCTGCTTGTGCACTCACTCACTCTCTCTCTCTCAATGTCAAACAAATAAAATAAAACCTTAAAAAAAAATAAAGTGCACCCCGTTGTAATGCCCCCAAGTACGGCGCACAAGACCCCTTGTCCCTTTCCATACCTGCTGCCCACGCTTTGTCAGACACGGTCCCTTTATTAAACTATGAAGCTCTCCTCCATCGCCCCATTTGAAAGGTCATCACCTTCCTGCCCGATGCAGCTCCCTCTTCCTCTGGGGCTCACCCTGCTGCCCGGGGCCCACCACAGCTCTGGGGTTGGGGGGTCCTCTTTTTATCTATCGTTTGACTTAACTTGGGGGTCTCTGTTGTGCACAGAGCTGTGTTTTTGGAAAAGCTGTGTTTTGTGAGGTCCTGAACTGGGCTCTTTGGTTCCCTGTGTGACTAGCGTATACACGTAGGGGCCCACGGTGCAATTCGCAGTCTGGAGATGCACCATAAAGGTCAAGTTCTCACCAGGGTCTGCAAGATTCTCGACTGCCCTCCCCACGTGACTCTCTGATCTTCACTCTTAATTACTCAGCCGGCCTCCCACCACCGCAGGGGCCTTTGAATCTGCCGTCCCCTCTGCCCGGAATGCTGTTCCTCCAGATAGTCTCTGCTTGCCTCATTTCGTTTGGATTTTGCTCACATGTCACCTCCACAGAAAGGCCTGCCCTGACTGCCCCGTAGAAAACAGTCTCTCCTTTCTTTCTGCACCCCTTTACCATATCTGCTTTTCCTGCAGAGCACTTCTCACCCACCTGTCATGTTACTATATATTTGCTGATTGATGGTCAATGCCCCCCCTGCCCCATGAGAAAGTCAGCTCCGTGAGGGCAGGAGCCCAACCCACCAGTGCCTTGAAAGGCCTGGCACAAAGTAAGTGATCAATAAGTATTTGTGGCCTGGTGGAATGAAAGAAACCCTGATATGATTTGTGCATGTGTGCATTTCCAAGGGGCCAGGGACCATATTTTCCGTTGCCTCTCCAAAGCGGGTCTGGGAGCCCAAAGTTTAAGAACTACCATCAAGTTGGTCCTGGCAGATCTGTGGTCTAGCGGGCTGGGAGGGGGACCCCTGGACAGAGCCCCAAGAAGGACATGGAAAAGGAATCTGGGGTTAAGGTGGAGGCTGGGACATGGGGACCAGTCCCTAGGTGACCTGTGTTGGAGGACGTGGTGGGGGCACATCGTGAGAGGAACCCAGACCCATTCTTGTTCTGTCTCCTGTTTCCCCCGCATTGGGACAAACGTGGTTCCTTCCCCCAGCCTCCAGGGGAGAAGACAGAACCAGAGTGATTTCAAAGACAACCAGAAATGCTCTTTATTCACCAGAGCTGAACACCAGGGCCCCAGCCCTGAGCCCCAAACTGAGCAACTTAAAATCTGAAGGGAGCTCTTTCTTTTCGTTGCCCCTAAAAGAAAATCTAGGCAGTTGCCTTTCCCATCTGGGCACTAAAACCCCTTTTCTTGTTGGAGCTTCGTTGATTAAGTGTTGGAGGATGAAAAAAAAAAAAAAATGGGAGGGAAAAAAAACCAAAGACCTTTAGCAAACCAGGAGGATTTGAAAGGTGGGTGGGAGTCAGTGGAGAGCTGCCCTCCTGCAGGGGGAAACGCCCATCGGTGATTTGCAGGTTGGGGGCGGGAGTGCAGTGAAACAGAATCAACAAGAAGGTCGATGAGGGGAGCTGAAGGGTGTGGCAAGCACCCCAAGGCTCTCCACTCCCAGATAAGCCTTGGAAGACCAGGTGCCCCCCTCCCCCTGCAGCGTGTCTCCTCCCATCCCCAGCTCCTGATGGAATGGGCTGCTGGGGCAGGGAAGGAACAGTCCAGGGAGGTTTGTGATGAAACCGTGGGTCTACAGGTGACTGAAGAAGGTGGACAAGGCTGGTCTCAAGTCAGAATCCCATCTTGGAAGTTCTTGGGCTAGAGTGTCCAAGCCAGTCTTGTTCACTCTCTCCAGATTCTAAGGGCGGGCCTGGGAGAGCACGCTGGGTCCTGTAGGTCCAACGGTCCAAGAATTCCAGAAGGAATGGAACCATGGAGCTGAGAAGTCAAGGGGGCAGGGCTCATGTCACCAGCAGCCCCAGAAAGACGAAAGATCCATGAACTGGGGGCCCAGAAGGAGCCACAAGGCCGTGCGGTCCAAGGGCAGCGGTCCTGCCGCATCCAGAATCCACAGACACCCTCAGTTCAGAACCCCAAGGCCTGAGAGGTCCCGGGGGCGGGGGCAGAGCTGGCCTGGCTCCCCAGTAGCCTGCATTGTTTCAGGATCCAGCAGGGAGTAGCTCTGGGAGCCAGAGGCTCCCAAAGGCTGGGTGAGTCAGGGGGAGGGTCCGGGGACTTGGCAGGGACCGAACCAGGAGGGTTGGGGGGCGCGGGGCGGGCATCTCGCGCTCCTCAGCGCTTGACCTTGCGGCCGGCCGAGTTGCGCCCGCCGCGCCGGTAGAGAGACTGCTGGCCGCCGTTGAGCGGGCAGTACTTGAGCGTGTGGGCTTGGCCCCCGGTGGCCCCGCACAGGGGACACACATAGTGCCGCAGGATGGGACACACCACCACGCCCTCTGAGGTCTTCAGCTGGTGTGAGGAGTAGACGTGGCGCGATTCCCCGTTGTGCTTGCAGAAATTGCACAGGGTGGCCAGGCCTGTGCTGGCCCCCGGCCCTCCCAGACCCTGCTCCTGCCCCAGCTGGGGCCCAGGCTCCCCCTCCCCATTCCCCTGGGCCTCTGGCCTTTGCCCCCCGCTCTGGATCAGGGCCAACACCACCTGGTTCAGGTTGAAGTAGTCCTTCCACATGTCAAAGGGCGGCAGCTGCATGGCTCCCAGGCAGAGGTGGGGGGCGGGGGCGGGGGCGGGGGACGACTAGAGGCAGGCCAGGGCTTCGGGGGCGGGTGGTCAGGAGCAACAGGTGCTTTTCTGGAGCAGAGAGGAACTGCACCCCCCTCTTATACTCCCCCAAACACCCTTCTAAGCAAAGGTGGAGCTTAGGATTTAAAGGGCCCACTCCCTGCCCACGATCCCCGTCGGACCGTAATCCCCCACGGAGATGGGGAAGGAGGCCCTTCCCCTTGTCTCTGGTCCTTGCTCAGCCTCCAGGGCGCCCCGCGACTTCTGGAAAGGCCCTTCCTCTCCCTGGACCTCAGTTTCCCTACCCATTCCATTAAGATCCATGTGTTCAAATGCCCCCTCGCCCCCATCCTCCCTTACTCCAAGGCTAGGGGCCTCCAGATACTCCAGAACCATTCCTGATAATAATAACAGGTCCTTACCACCAGCCAGACGCTGTGCCGCACAGTAGTTATCTGCGCGATCTGATCTCATTCTCACAACGTCTATGTGGGAAACACAGTTATGAGCCGCACATGATAGACGAGTTACCTGAAGCTCAGAGAGGGATACTCCCTGGCCTGGAGTCACAGAGCATGCAAGTGCCGGAGCTGGGACTCTAACCCAGGTCCTGAACTGGGAGCCATATGTTCAACAAATATTTTTTGAGTGCACACTATGGTGTTCAATGTTGTATAAATGAGATCTATGTTCTAGAAATGAGATCTGTGAGATCTATGAGATCCACATGATTTGAGCCTCATAACTACTCAGGGAAGTGGGCATTATCACTTGCATTTTATAAAGAAGGATATGAGGCTCAGAGAGGTTAAGGAGTGTACTTTAGGTTGCTCAACAGGGAAAAGGCACAGTTGGAATTCACTCCCAGTCTGACTCTAGAAATACTGGGAATTGATCTTAGAGGCAGCAGAGGACTGTGGCTTGGCACAGTCTCTCTTAGAATGCCCCACCGTGGCCCTGTGCATTGTCCCACATCCTACCTGACCTTGGGGGCCAAGAAAAGTCTTGCTTCCTGCCCACACCCCCTCCAGCAATTCTTCCTCCACTAACCTCCATCTGTCCCCTTGACCACTCCACGGGATACTGGAAACTCGGCAGTGACCATGCCGAATCTGGTGCCTGTTTCACGAGCTACCAGCCCACTGGGGGAACAGCCAGCAAATGAGAAAACAATAGACCAAAAACACCCGATTGCATACAGACAGGGTGCTCCAAGGGAGACTGGGCTGCGGGGAAGTGGCCTAGAAGCTGAGACCACAAAGAAGAATCTTCCAGAAAGAGGGAAACAAGATATGGAGGTCTGAAGTTTGGGGACAGCAAAGCGATTGGGGTGGACGGAACAGAGCGAGGATCCCAAGATCCCAGACCGTGGATTGCTTTAAGGGGCTGTTTTGGCAATGGCTGGGGCCCATTGGGTTTGTCACGGTGATCGGCAGTGTGACTGGATTTAGTGGGCAGGGAACCAGGGATGCCGGATATCTCAACAATCCACATGACCAAGATCTGTCTTGGGCCCTATTTAACCATCCAGTGTCCCCACTGGACACCCATATATGTAAAAAAATGCATTTGTGATGATCTGCGTCTAGAACCGCGCTGTTGCACATAAACACTAGTGCTCTCATGGTATTTTCGGATACACTACTTTTCCTGGGATGCAACCACTGTGTACATTGTTATTCAGAGCTGTTCATTATTTCTAGAAGCCCCACCACCCCAGGCGATGCTGATTGTGGCAACTGTCCAAACAACACAGTTTGTCCCTGTCTCACTCGTGGGAGTCTACACAGAGATGCTAGTATCTGCCGAAGGAGATGTGTTTTAGATTGGCCTTTTCTGAGCATCCGTACATGAAAACGGATTATTATTTTATTATAAATGGCTGTCTTTTATTTCCCCTTTGTAGCTCAGTTAGGACAGGATATTAATTTTTGAAAATACAACCTGTGCGTTGGTGGGCTATATTACCTATGAGTTTAATTTCAGAATATTATTATTTTATTGTTATTTTATTTATTTATTTATTTGGCAGAGAGAGATACAGCGAGAGAGGAAACACAAGCAGGGAGAGTGGGAGAGGAGGAAGCAGGCTTCCCGCTGAGCAGGGAGCCCGATGCGGGGCTCGATCCCAGGACCCTGGGATCATGACCTGAGCCGAAGGCAGACGCTTAACGACTGAGCCATCCAGGCACCCCTATTTTTATTTTTTTAAGATTTTATTTATTTATTTGTCAGAGAGACAGAGAGAGAGAGAGTGATCACAGAGGGAGAGGGAGAAGCAGACTCCCCGCTGAGCAGGGAGCCCGTCTCAGGGTTCAATCCCAGGACCCCGAGATCATGACCTGAGCCCAAGGCAGACGCTTACCCAACTGAGCCACCCAGGTGCCCCTAATTTCAGAATATTAAAGAAGCATTTCAAAATGTTAGATAAAGCAAGTGTTGGGTCTTACAGAGTAAGAACCAGTGATATAGGCCAAAGTCAGTCCATTGGTCTTTGCCTTCCGAGGAATAGGGAGCCACTGAAGGCTATAAGCAGGGGAAGGACATAAGAGAATTATGTTTCAGGACACTCCTCTGGTTGCTGTTGACTGGATAGGGGCAGTGGAGCTGTCCCCATCAGCTCACGTTGTCTCAGTTTGGTCAGGAAGCAAAGTCTGAACAAAGTCTGTTAAAAATCCCCAATGGTAAACACCACGTTATGCTTTCAGAAAGAGCTTAATAAATGCTTATTGAGTTAATGTATTTTTTCTGTGGATGGGCTCATGGTTGGGAGGCAACAAAGGGAGGAATTCATGAATGTCACAGGAAAGGTTTTCTTGCCGTATGATTTCCCAGCTTTCTGTAATTTCCTTTTGAAGTAATGATTTGGATAACGACTTGTTCGATATCTGAGGACATATCTGTCCTCAGATATCGAACCCATGAGCCCTGGGAGGTCAGGCCAGGGCTGTCTCAGGTGCTGATGTGTCCCCAGCGTTGCCCAGCTCAGGGCTGGGCATTGAGCAGAGCAGGAGATATTAACAAGATGAAAGAATGGGGGCACCTGGCTGGCTTAGTCGGTGGGGCACGTGACTCTTAATCTTGGGGTTGTGAGTTCAAGCCCCATGTTGGGTGCAGAGATTCCTTAAAAAAAAAAAAAATCTTAAAAAAAAAAAAGATGAATGAATGGATGGAGGTGATCTGACTCTCCAGACCACATTTTTTTTTTTTAAAGATTTTATTTATCTATTTATTTGAGAGAGAGAGAGAGAGAGAAACAGCATGAGAGGAGAGAGGGTCAGAGGGAGAAGCAGGCTCCCCGACGAGCCCGGAGCCCGATGTGGGACTCGATCCCAGGACTCCGGGACCACGACCTGAGCCGAAGGCAGTCGCCTAACCAACTGAGCCACCCAGGCGCCCTCCAGACCACATTCTATTTCCTTACTCTAAATATCCACAGACCAATTATAAGTTTGCACATTGGTGACTCCTGTATCTTGAGTGCTTACGATGGCTGTCACTGTTCAGTTCTAATGTCTCCTCCTCCAGGAAGTCCTCTTGACCTTCAGGCTGAACCCCTGGGTCAACTTCTCTAGGTGACCACATCCCAGTCCTGCCCACTCTGAGTTACCACTGACTGGGGATGGGTCTGTCTCTCCCTCCGGACTGTGGGCCCCTGAGGCCAGGGCTGAGGCTGTCCCCACAAGGCCCTGTACACATCTCAAGTCACTTAACCCTCATCCCTTTCTTCAGTCAAGTGCTATTATTAGTCATGATTTGCAAAGGTGGCAACAGATGCTCAGAGAGGTTAGGTGACTTGTCTATGGTCACACAGCTGACAAGCAGCAGAGCTGGGATTCCAACCTGGGTGTGCCAGAGTCCAAAGTCTTTGCCTTTAACCACTGTCCTCAATAAATACTTGTCAGCACAATGACTGAATAAATGAATGCATCCGAGCTTTCCATAGAGTCTTCCAGACCACCTGGTCTAGCTTGCCCCACTTTCTTATTTTGCAGATGTTGAAACAGGCCTCTGGATAGGAAGGACTCAAGAACTCAGTTCAAGCTACGGTTCCCGGCCAAGGTCCCTGGATTGATGTGCACATAAAGTACAACCCCGGTTATATAGTGAGCTGCTGGTTCACCTCCCCGAAGTGAGTCAGACCTCTCTGTTCTAGAGTGTTGGGGTCCTTGGGTCAGACAGTGGGGTGACTTGAGCACAAAACACCCCAGGTTAGTTGGTGGACAGCATCATGGATAAATGCTCAGTAATCAGCCCCGGGTTCTAGCCCGGCTCTACCACCTGCTTGCTGAGTGGGCTTATTACTTAACTTCTCCTAGCCTCAGTTTCCCATCTGTCAAGAGGGAATGACGTCAGTACCTGCCCCAGAGCACAGAGCCTGGTTCATTGGATGTGTTTATTAAATATTAGCTAGGATAATTAAGACACAGTTAAGGCGATAATTTTAAGGGCCCTTATTTACTAAGCATCTCCTTTGGGTCAGCATCATGCTCTACCCAGACCCTGTAAAGCAGGGTGTATTAAGAGCCCCATGTTACAGATGACCAATGGGAGGCTCAGAGGGGTGGAGGGGCTTGTCCAAGGTTATACGGACAGTGCGGGTAGGCTGGAGCTGAACTCAGGACATCCTCCCATTCCTGTGAAAGTCTGCAAAAGTGGTTAGCAGAGAGCAGGGCTGGGGCGCCCCACTGGCTCAGTCAGTTAAGTGTCTGACTGTTGATTTTGGCTCAGATCACGATCTCAGGGTCGTGGGATCAAATCCCGTGTAGGGCTCTGTGCTGGGTGTGGAGCCTGCCTAAGATTCTCTCTCTCTCTCTACTCCCCTCCCCCAAAAAAGCAGGGGAGCAGGGTGGGATTTGCCTGGTGTAGGGACTGTAGGATGAGGTGGGAAACTGGGAAAGATGGGGGTAGCTGAGCCACATAGATTTTCACTGGTAGAACACATGAGACCTACTCGCCAAGGATGGACCTTCTTGAAGGCAGAAGAGACCGGAATCTACCGTGTGGAAGAACAAAGCTCCTGGAGGGAGGGACCAGAACGAGTATGGGGGTCTCTGGGCTAAGTGCGCTCCACAAAGTCACAGTCAGGACCTTTCGCTCAGCAGGTGTGAGTCCTTGCGTGTGGACAGGGACGCGGGGACCGAGTGCTGGTCGTGGCAGCTGTCGCATCGGCTGCAAGCGTGAGGGTGACTACGGACAAATGGGGGTTTAGAGGTTCCATGACTCCCCTTAATAATGGCACCTACTGTCTGGAGACTCAGATTCTGTTGCTTGCAACTCTGTTTTTCTTTTTTCCTTTATTACTTATCCCGCGCCCCACCCCCACCCCCCACCCGCACTCCCTTTTTTCGAGGACTCTGTTATTAGGGCCATGGCTACCCTTCCTCCCCCTCCTTGTGGTATTTTACTGGATCAGTAACTGCAGGACATCCCTCCTCAGACAAACTTTCTTCCCTGGAGCGGCTGGGGCTGTGTACTGAGGGAAAGGCAGAGATGATACTGATGAGAAATTCATCAGCCACGGTGTTTACTCCCTCACATCCCCCACCCCCACCATGGCCGTCTTGTCTCCAGACTCCAAGGCTGCCTGTTTACTCGTGAGTTTCCCTCTCAGCCTGGTGCCTGGAAGTCCTGAGAGGGGCGGGGCGGGACAAGGGTGAGTCAGGAGCAGGGGTCCCAGAGAAAGTGGGGGAGACACAGATAGAGAGGCGGTCAGGATTCCTAGAGGGACCGAGGGGCATGCTTGTGTAGACACCAAGATGGGGAGGGGAGGGGGCACCTGGGTGGCTCAGTGGGTTAAGCGGTTAAGCATCTAACCCTCATGATCTTGGGGTCCTGGCATTGAGCCTGGAGTCGAGCCCCCACAGGGAGCTCCGCACTGGCTCCTCACTCAGCAGGGAGTCTGCTTGCCCCTTTCCCCTGCCCCTCTTCCCCTGTCCCTCCCCCTGCTCATGCTCTCTCTCTCTGTCTCAAATAAATAAATAAAATCTTTAAAAAAAAAGAGAGAGAAAGAAAGACGGGGAGGTGAGAGACTCCCCCAGGACCAAGGAAGTCACGGCCATTGTCCTCACGATCTCTATCAAGTACTGGCCAGTTGGAGCTCATGGAAGCCACCCAACAGCTCTGACAAGTAGTCTTCTAATATCCCCATTTTACAGAGCAGAAAACTGAGGCTCAGAGGGGCAACATCTCTCATCGATGTCCAGTGAACCTGGATTTCAAAGGCAGGTCTGCGGAGAGAGAAGAAGGACACCCTCACATTCAGGGCGATTGCAGGAGAGAGGCTCCAGCAGAGGAAGCTGGAAACAAGAGACAGAAAATAAGAATAATAGGATACGTAGTCTGGTGGTTGGCATAGAAAGATGGGGAGAGTATTTGCTCATTCATTCAACAAATATTTATTGATTACGCAATGTGTGTCTGGCACTGTTCTAGGTGCTAAAGATACAGAAATAAGCAAAACTTACAGAAATGCCTGCCTTCATGGAGCTGGAACTTTATAAAGATAACGAATAAGACAAACAAATGATAGATAATATATTGGGTAAGGCTATGTACTATAGAGAAAAAAATAAGGGGGGTAGGGAGATAGAGAGTGGTCAGGGAAGGTCTCTTGGAGGAAGTAAGCGAGGGAGTCTTATAGACACGTGGGGAAAGAGCGTCTCAGGCAGAGGGAACAGCCCGTGCAAAGGCCCTGAGGTCAGAGCATGACTTAAGTATTCAAGGAACATCATGGTTGGGTAGATTGAGAAGGGGAGCAGGGGGAGGTGAGAGACGATGCAGGACCCTGTGGGCTACTGTAAGAAATTTGGCTTGTGCTCTTGAGTGAGGTGGGAGCCGTGGAGGGTGGGTTTTCTGAGCAGAGAAGGGACATGATTAGATTCAAGATCTAAGGGGTCTGTCTGGCTGCTGGGTGAGGGAAAAGACTATGGGAGTTGAGGGTAGAAGCCAGGATCCCAGTTCAGTCTGCGGGAGGGGTGATGGTGGCTTGGGCAGGTGTGGGCAAAGAAGGGGAGGGAAGCCGTTGGATGTTGAATATCACGTAGCAGCAGAATAAGGTTTCTAAAATGCAAATCAAATCGTGTTGCTCCTGCTTCAAACCTCTCATTCTCTGTGAACCTCAGAATATAGTCCCAAAACTTAGCCATGGCCTACAGGTCCCTAAATGCCATGTCCACACTCCCCTCTGGCGCCCATGGCCTCCACTGTGATCTCTCTGACCTCATCTCCTATCTCTCTCCTGCCATCCAAGCCTCCTTTTTGACCCTCAGATGTGCCACGGAGCTTTTGTACTTGCTGTTTTCCCCTTCCCTGAACCATTCTTCCTCCCCTCGCCTTTTTTTTTTTTTTTTTTTTTTTTGTAAATCCAGCTCCTTAGCTCCGTCCAAATCTTGGCCCGAGCCCAAATCAGCCTTCCCTGGCCATGCTCTCGGCAGCTCACCCTCTCACCCCCAGGTCCTCTGTCTCGCCCTCGTTTATTTCCTTACTCTCTCATTACCCTGTTGATCATCTAGTTTAGCATTAGCTAGTTTCCTAGAGCATGAGCCTCACAGGGCAGTGTCTGGGTAATATTGTCTACAGTATTCCCAGGCTTGGTACATCCTGGACAGTAGGGATGCGTGAATGAATGTAATGGGTCTCCATAATTCCCCACAGTCCACGCCTTTGTTGAGTCAAAGCAGAGATAGCATGAGGTCTGGAGTCACAGGTTTGAATCCCAGCTCTCTTACTTCCTGTGATCGCTGTCACAAGTTCTTCAATCTGGCTGTGCCTTGAACAGGAGAAACATCTTAAGGATCTCTGTGAGGAGTTAACACATGCTAATCAGTCAATAGGTGCTTCAAACAGTGTCTGACACCCCGCAGCTGTTTCAACAAATATTAGCAATTACTTTGATCTTTACAACCATCAGAGAGCACTGAGTAGGTAAATGTTTGTTGAAGGAATGTATGAATGCCAAGCTAAGGAATTTGAACTATGTGTTAACAAGGGCCCTGGGGAGCCTAGGAAGCTTTGTGAGCAGGAGAAGGTCATGGTCATATCTGAACTTTAGAAGACATTCAAGGCTTTCTCTCTGTTCTGGGCCATGGCATATGCTAGTCCCTCTGCTTGAAACATTCCTATCCACTAACTTCTACTGCTCCTTCAAATCTTAGCTTGGGTGCTCCCTTTTCCAGGAAGTCCTCCCAGACCACCAGGCTGGGTCAGGTGCCTCCTCTGGGCTCCTGCAGCCCCCTGTGTTCACTCAACCCCAGCCCTGCTTACTCGAGGTTGTTACTGTCTGGGGGATGGGTCTGTCTCCCCCACAGGACTGGAAGCCACATCATTTCAAGGCCAGGAATGTTCTGATAACAGCTGTGTCCCTAGCACCTGGGTGGCTCAGTCGGTTAAGTGTCTGCCATCAGCTTAGGTCATGATCTCAGGGGTCCTGCTCAGCGGGAAGCCTGCTTCTCCCTCTCCCTCTCCCTCTGCCTCTTCCTCTGCTTGTGCCTGCTCTCTCTCTTTCTCTCAAATAAACAAATAAAATCTTCAAAAAAAATAGAATAAACAAATAAATGTTAAAAAAAAAAAGAGGTGATTAAGTTAAAATAAGGCAGTTAGGATGGGCCTAATCCAATCTGACTGGTGTCCTTATTAGAAGAGATTAGGACACACAAAGAGGCACCATGGTTCCCAGAGGAGAGACGACGTGAGGACACCATGTTCTCACATGTGGCCATCTGCAAGCCACAGAGACCTCAGAAGAAACCAGACCTCCTGACACCATAATCTTGGACATGTGGCCTCCAAAATAAGTTTCTGTTGAGCCACTCAGGCAGTATTTTGTTATGATGGCCTTACTAAACGAATAAAACCTACACTCCTTTTTAATAAAAGTTTTTATTTATTCATTTAAGCAATCTCTCTACCCAACGTGGGGCTCAAACTCACCACTCCGAGATCAAGAGTTGCATGCCCTTCTGATGGAGCCAGCCAGGTGCCCTAAACCTACATTCTTCTTCTTCTCCTTCTCCTCTTCTTTTTTTTTTAAGATTTTATTTTATTTATTTGGCAGAGATAGAGTGAGAGAGAGAGCGAGAGCACAAGCAGAAGGAGCAGCAGAGGCAGAAGCAGACTCCCCGATGAGCAAGGAGCCCATCATGGGACTTGATCCCAGGACCCTGGATCTTGACCTGAGCGGAAGGCAGATGTTTTACCAACTGAGCCACCTGGGCGACCCCCAAACCTACATTCTTAAAAGTTATTTTTGCGGGGTATACAATTTTACATTTGAAGTTATATTCTTTCATCACACTGGAGATTTCATTTCATGTTCTCTTGACTTCCACTGGTGCTATTGGGAACTCACCTCCATTTTTTTTTTTTTAGTTTTATTTATTTAAGTACTCTCTACACCCAACATGGGGCTTGAACTCACCATGCTAAGATCAAGAGTTGCACGCTCTTCTGACTGAGCCAGCCAGGTGCCCCAAAGTCACCTCCAGTTTAACATCCTTCTGCCGAAAGTAATCTATTTCCTTCCTGGCTGCTTTTAACTGTTTTACTATGAGTTCTCAATGTGTGCATTCCTTTTTGTCTTGTGTTGGATTTGCTGGCTTCTTCAAGTTGTAGTCTGATGTCTTTTATCGGTTCTGGGAAATTTTCAACCATTCTGCAGATATTACCTCTGCCCCATTCTCTCTTTCCTTTCCTTCTAGGATTGGACTTAAGTATATGTGTTAGACCTTTTCCCTAGATTATCTATTAGCTTCTCCGTCTGTGTTTTCAATTTTCCCTTTCTTGGTGCTGTCTCCTGGATAATTTCTTCTGCCTTCTCTTCTGTGGGGTCCACCCAGCAGTTAAACACACCTGTGGGTTTTAAATTTTGGTGCTTGTCTTTTTCATTTCTAGTTGTTTGGTTATCTTTTGAAAGACAGTGTCACTTTTTATGGTTTCCTAATTCCCAGCAGATGTTCTCAAGTGTGCATGTCCTTAGTTCAACGCGGTAAGCAGAATTTTTAAAGCCGGTGTCTAATCATTCCAGCACCAGAAGTCTGAGCACAACCTGTTCTGTGCTCTCAGCTCTGGTTGGTGTTGCAGTATTTCCTTGTGACCCGATTATTTCTGAGTGATGATCACTGATGTTTACGTTCGATTGTGGGATTTCCCCTAGTCCTGATAGGGATGCCCCACCGCCACCTCCACCACCACCGGAGGCTGTGTTTGCTTTGGCCCGAGCTCTGGGGCAACGCTTGCAGCTAGAGCCACCTCAGACCCAGTTCTGCCTTAATGTCCCTTGACTCACCCAGTTATCTGTCCCAGGGGTGGCAATCTGCTCCTGAGTCATTCTGAGGCCACAACTTCTCAGGGACTTTTGAAAATTTCCTTCTCCTGTTCTGCTTAGTGTCAAGGCTGTTGCTCCTGGCTTTGGGAGAGGGGCAGCTTTAGATCTGACTTGCCCTAACTTGGAAAGACGCACTGGGGTCCCAGTTTAATGTGGGAGGGTCTTCCGTCCTACTTCCTGTCTTGGCCAGGCCCTGGGCCTTTGACCCTGGGGGCCACAGTATGAAACCCATTTGTGTACGTCCAGAAAACACTCCTAGGAGACAGCACCTTCTGTGTATTCTTGCATCTCTGTTTATACCATAAACTCTGCAGATTTTTATCCCGTCTGTGTTTACAGCTCATCAGTGCTTTTTTGGAAATTAAACTATTTTTTTTAAAGATTTTATTTATTTGAGAGAGAGACAGAGCCTGGGTGGAGGGAGGGGCAGAAGGAGAGGGGGAAGCAGGCTCCCCGCTGAGCAGGGAGCCCGACGTGGGGCTCGATCCCGGGATCCTGGAATTATGACCTGAGTCAAAGGCAGATGCTTAACCGAATGAACCACCCAGGTGCCCCTGAAAATTACACTTTTTATTTTAAGATAAACTGTAGAGTCCACATCCAGTCATAAGAAATAATAGAGATCCTGTGTACTCTTAACTCAGTTTGCCTAAATGATAATATTTTACAAAACAATAATATAATACCACATCCAGGATGTAGACATTGACACAATCCACAGATCATGTCCAGATTTTGCATTTAATTGAACCCATCAGTGTGTGTGTATGTTTAGTTCTATGCAGTTTCACAACATGTAGATTTGCATATCTACCCATTATCAAGATACAGAACATTTCCATCACCCCAAGGATCACTGGCTGCCCTTTTATAAGCACGCTCACTTCTCTCCTGGCTCCTACTCTCTTCTTAATCCCTGGCAACATAGTCTAGTCTCCATTTCTATGATTTTTGTCGTTTCAAGAATGTTACAGAAATAGAATAATACAGTATGCAACCTTTTGGGATTGGCTTTTTTTTTTTTTTTCACACAGCATAATTCTCTGGAAATTCATCCAAGCTGTTTTACGTGCCAAGAGTTCATTCCATTTTATTGCTGAGTCTCGGTCCATGGCATGGGTGTCCCACAGTGTGTTTAACCATTCACTTGTTGAAAGAGATCCAGATTGCTTTCGATTTTTGGCTATTTGAATAAAGCTGCCATGACTATTCATGAGCCAGTTGTATGTGTGAACATGTATTTTCATTTCTCTGGGAAAGTGCCCACGGTGTAATTGCTGGGTTCTGTGGTAAGTGCCTGATTCGTGTTAGAACAAACGGTCAAACTATTTTCCCCTCAGTGCTTCTGAGATGAAAAAATACAGGTAGCCAGCATTTCCCTTGTATTAAGTGGGAGGGTTGATGCAAAAAATTCAACCTGCCATTGCCCGAAGCAGAAAAAACTAAACTTGCCAACCTATTATCTTTAAGAAGATGGCCAGACCACAGCTTCTCCATGTTACAACCTTTCCTAAAGGTCATTACTGGTTTCATTCCCATGTTTAAGCTCACTAAGGTGAATGTCTTTCTTCTTTTTTTTTTTTTAAGATTTATTTATTTATTTGAGAGAGGGCATGAGCGGGGAGAGGGGCAGAGGGAGAGGGAGAGAGAATCCCAAGCCGACTCCACGCTGAGTGCGGAGCCCGATGTGAGGCTCAATCTCAGGACTCTGATATGACCTGAGCTAAAACCAAGAGTGGTACGCTTAACTGACTGATCCACCCAGGCACCCCTGAGCGTCTTTTCTTATGTTGATTACTTGTTTTGTTTCAAAGATTTTATTTATTTGACAGAGAGAGAGAGCACACACAAGCAAACAGAGCAAGAGGGAGAAACAGACTTCCCACTTAGCAGGGAGCCCCATATGAGGCTGGATCCCAGGACCCTGGGATCATGACCTGAGCTGAAGCCAGATGCTTAACCGACTGAGCCACCCAGGTGCCCCTGAGCATCTTTTCTTATGTCGATTACTCATTTGTATTCTGTGGTCCAGTGTGGCTGCTTTGTTATTTCCAGGAACCACCCTCCTCACCAGAGAAACATCTCAGAAGGTGGAGCAGGGGATGGTGAGGAGAGAGAAACACTTGGGGAGGAGCAAGGAAGAGATTAGGGGGTCTGCCAGGGAAGCAGGGGAGAGGTTTCTCCGGAGCCAAGAGCCTGGCTATTATCATCCTCCCTTTTGATTAAGAATGGAATCTAACATACCGGTCTGTCCCTTTGCTCCCCGCTGCGGGTAGCTTCCATTAGCTCCTGTCAGATCCACGCCTGCCCTTCTCTTTCCAGCTCTGTCTCAGATGCATCAGTGGGATCCGGCTTCCCATTGGATTCAGCCAATGTCTCCCCCTCCCCCCATTTCCTCTCCTCACAGTTCCCAGCCTGGAGTGGCAACTGTGCCCCAAGTTACCTGCCCCAGGGTCCTGCACCATCCTTTGGGGTTTAGCTACACCCTTGTCAGTGACAACTCTTCAGATGACCCAAATGGAATGTGCCTTCTGCTTCCTTTTAAAGCAACAATCTGGCCTTCCCTGGCGGGGGGGTCCTGAGCTTCCTTGCGGGTGGGGTGGGCTCATGTGCTGGGCTCTTCACAAATCCTAATGGCCCTGCCTCCCCCCACTGCCTCATCTCAGAGAACCCTTCCCCTTCCAGAGTCCAGCACCCCACTTCTTTGAACAAAATATACACAAGCACACAACCCTGTGGGCTCAAGGACCCCCACTCTTCAGAGAAGCTCTACGGACACTCCACAATGAGGACCTCTGGTGTGTTTGATGTCAATTATTTTAATTTAATTTTTATTCTTAACCCAACCACTTTGAACTGTTGTAACCCCTTCTTTTGGTGTTTTGCTCCCAGGATGTTAGATAACGTGTTTAAATTGCTACTTCTTATTTTTCTATTTCACATTATCCATTGACTTCCACGGTGGAAGGTGATGGAGTTTCTTACGCACACGCCCCTTCCCCTGAAGACACTCACCCTCTCCTTCCTCACTGTAGAATTGCTTCCCAATTTATTATTAAGTCAGTATTCATGCCTATATTATTATGACTAAGTAAAATCCTGTCCCCAGCTGAGCCTTATAGTATGCTGTGATTACATGTCTCTTCTTGGACAACTTTTTGTTTTCGTGAGATTGAACATTTGCCATCCGTAATTGTTGGCCTAATCTCCCACCACGAAAAATTCTTCACCATAAGACTAAAAGCTCCTTGGGGCGCCCCGCTGCTCACTAGGAGAAGCACGTGACTCTTGATTTCAGGGTCACGAGTTCAAGCCCCACACTGGATGGAGAGATTACTAAAGAAAAAAAAAGAAACTTAAAAAAACTCCTCTCAAATTTCCAAACGTGCTGGGGGTACATGGCAGTTATATTAAGTGCTATTAGGAATTTTTCTACAAAAATGTTTAGGTGTGATCATTGTAGTTTAGTGATGTTTTAAAAAGCCCCCCCC
>NC_138384.1:43834178-43909450 GCF_054177405.1 Leptonychotes weddellii
AGGTAATTAGGGTTAAATGAGAACATAAGAGTAGGTCCCTAATCTGATGAAATTGGTGTCCTTAGAGAGGAAGAGACACCAGAGCACACTCTCTCGCTCTGTTTCTCTCTGTATCTCTCTCCATCCCCACCAGCAGGAAAGGACATATAAGGACACCATGAGAAGGAGGGAAGGTGGCTGTCTGCAAGGCAGGAAGAGAGCTCTCCCCAGAAACCAAACTGGATGGAACCCTGGTCTTGGACTTCCAGAACTATGAGAAAATATATTTCCATTATTTAAGCCACCCAGTCTATGGTATTTTGTTATAGCAGCCTGAGCAGTTAACACGCACACAAAAGTGGAGAACATGGTTTAGTGAAGCCTCACATACCCATCACTCCACCTCCACTGTTATTGACACATGGCCAATCTCGTTTCATCCTTATTCCCACCACGTCTCTGGCATCTGCTAGATTATTTAAAGATTCATTTATTCATTTTAGCGTGGGGAAGAGAGAGTATGTGCATGTGCAATCAGGGGAGGGACAGAAGGAGAGGGAGAGAATCTCAAGCAGACTCCCCACTGAGTAGGGCCCCACATGGGGCTCGATCTCATGACCCTGAGATCGTGACCTAAGCCAAAATCAAGAGTCAGATGCTTAATCACCTGAGTCACCCAGGCAGTCCTGCTAGATTATTTAAAACAAACCCCAGCCCTAACGTCATTTCAACCACATATACTAGAGTATGTAACTCTAAGATTTAAAGTATAGCAATTCAGTGTATCTAAATATTAATCATAATTTCTTAATACTATCAAATATTCCTTAAAAAAAGATTTTATTCTTTTTTTTTTTTTTAAAGATTTTTATTTATTTTTTTTATTTATTTGAGACAGAGAGCATGAGAGGGAGGAGGGTCAGAGGGAGAAGCAGACTCCCTGCCGAGCAGGGAGCCCGATGCGGGACTCGATCCCGGGACTCCAGGATCATGACCTGAGCCGAAGGCAGTCGCTTAACCAACTGAGCCACCCAGGCACCCCAAAAAAGATTTTATTCTTAAGGAATCTCTACACCCAACGTGGGGCTCGAACTCACAACCCCAAATTCAAGAGTCACTCACGCTCCACCGAGCCAACCAAGCACCCCAATACTATCAAAAATTCAAGTGTTTAAGATTCAAATGTCCAAATATATATATGTCTACATATATACATGTAGACATATATATGTATACATATATATATATGTATATATGTATACATATATATATATATATATTTTTTTGAGAGTTAGCTCCAGACATCATTCAGGACTCACTCTGGTACATATTTCAGCATGCATGCACCTCCTAACAGCGGGTACATTCTCCTAAACAACCATAGTACAGTGATCCAATTCAGGGAACTTAAAATATAAACAGAGTACTGTTATCAAATACAGATATTCAAATTTTCCTAATCACTTCAATAATGTCTTTTATGCCTGTTGGCTTCATTTTTCTCAGTCCAGGATCCATGCTGCACTTAGTGATAACGTCCGTTCCATCTCCTTTAATCTAGAACAGTCCCCTACCTTTTTTCTTTCCCATGAGCTTGAGATTTAAAAAAAAAAAAAAAAAATAGACCAGGTATTTGGTAGAGTGTCCCTCAATTTGGGTTTGTCTGATATTTCCTCATGATTAGATGTATGCATTTTTAAAAATTTTTTAAAAGATTTTATTTATTTATTTGACAGAGAGAGACAGCGAGAGAGGGAACACAAGCAGGGGGAGTGGGAGAAGCAGGCTCCTGGCTGAGCAGGGAGCCCAATGTGGGACTCGATCCCAGGACCCTGGGATCATGACCTGAGCCGAAGGCAGACGCTTAACCGACTGAGCCACCCAGGCGCCCCTAGATGTATGCATTTCAGGCAATCATAGGGCAAAGGTGCTCTCCTGTTTTTCTGTGTGGGGAGGGGTGGCACGTGGGGGCACGTGCCATCTGTTTGTGTCATTATCGGTGATGCTGAGTTCCTTGGTTAAGGTGGTGTTCAGATCTCACCGCGTAGAGGTGCCTTCTCCTCTTTGGAATTACCAAGTAACGTCTGGAATGACACTTTGAGACTATGTGCAGATCCTGTTTAGGATACATTTTAAGATTTTAAAAAGTGTTAGAGAGAAGGAGACAGGAATGCTCCTTGCTCTCAGGGAGCAAACATTTTATTTGGGGGTGGGGTGGGGGAGGAAGACAACAGAGCAGCAAATAAGCAAATAGTTAAGAGGTTCAGAGTGTGAGCCCCCGTGAAGGCAACGACTTTGTCTTGTTTACTGCTGTGTCTGTTGCCTAGATCAGCACCTGGCACATACACTTTAGAAAGAAACGTTGAAATCAATGAATGAATGTTGTTGGTTGCTATAAAGACTCTAAAATAGGATATTCGTTAGAGATGCTGAGGTGGGGGGAGGTGAGTTGTGTGGCTATTTTAGGTAGGATGTGGAATTGGAAAGATGAAAAGCAAATGTAAAAGGTCCCTGAGGCAAGACAGAATTTGGTGTGTTGATGAGCAGAGAGAGGACGAGGAATGGGGTGGGGTGGGGGAGGAGAGCCGGCCAGGCTGAATCCAGGTCCCCTCAAGATCAGGCTGATGGGGGCGCCTGGGTGGCTCAGTTGGTTAAGCGACTGCCTTCGGCTCAGGTCATGATCCTGGAGTTCCGGGATCGAGTCCCACATTGGGCTCCCTGCTCAGCAGGGAGTCTGCTTCTCCCTCTGACCCTCCTCCCTCTCATGCTCTCTGTCTCTCATTCTCTCTCTTGCAAATAAATAAAATCTTAAAAAAAAAAAAAAAGATCAGGCTGATGGCCAGTGGAGTGGGACTTTGCAGACCATGGTGGGTAGTGTGGATTTTACATGGGAAGCCTAGGGTCCGGACAGGGGTTATAAACAGAGAGTGATGTGATTAGGGGTCCCTTGTTATGGAGAAAGACACCTCTTTGTGCCTTTCTGTGGATTCTCTTACCACTTGGGGGACCCACTGGGGAATCTAATAAAAGCTGTATGCGAACACATGCAATTTTGTGTGCAGTTTCAGGGGGTTCAGACTGGCTTGGTCCATGCCACGCCCCCCAGACTGATAAACTGAGGCTCACATCTACTAATAACTAGCACGTACAGAGCCCTTGGTCTATATCAGGCTGTGTTTTAAGTGCTTTGTAAACAGATAACTCAGTCTTTGCCACATCCCCAAAAGGAAGGTCCTTGATGTTTCATTATATAGATGGGAAAAAGAGAACCAGAGACAGCCTTTCCCATGATCCTATAAGTAGTAAATGACCAAGGAAGGGTGACGAACCTGGAGTGCCTCTTCTTAGCTATTAGGTGAGGACTCCCTCCAAGTTAACCCAATCTCAGGGGTCAAGGACACTCTGAAATCCCTCCTGGGTCTTTCCAAGGGTCTCAGCCTCAGTGGCTGGAAATTTTGGTTATTTGTGCATTGTTGGGTCAGGGGAGGACCCCAGGCTTGGAAGGCGGGGAGGCTGGGATGTGGAGTCCCACCGCTGGCAAGGTGGGCAGGGGGAGAGGATCACCCAGTCAGGGTGTGCGTTGTGTGCATTTGCTGCTTGTTACCTTGTGTTTGCTCCTGGGGCCCGTGGGAGTATTTGAGTCTTAGTAAATCAGAGTCTAGGCTCGGGAAGGAGTTTGCATCGCTTCAACTCCCCCTCACGGCTCACTAGCTGGACGATTTGGGGCAAGTTACTTAGCGTCTCTGTGCTTCCTTTTCCTTGTCTGTAAAATGGAGATAATCACATTTCTACCTCATAAGGCCTTGTGAGGGAGGATTCAAGGAGATGGTGCATGTCAGGTGCCACCCAGCTTGTGGCGGGGGGGCCCTCAAGGGCAGCCTATTCGATCTAGCGTGTCATTCGGCAGTGTGTGCTGGGTGACATTCCATCAGCTTCACTGTGCGTCCTCTGGGTATTCGGTTTGCCACCCCGCGTATTCCTGAGCGCTTGGAGGAGCTACATCGATACTTTCCGGATCTTCTGTTCCAGGGCTAGTTACAAGGTTACCCCCGGCATCCACTCTCAGACCCCGGCGCGAACCCGGGTTCCGGAACCACTCCCTCTCCCCAGCCCTGCGAGCCCTAACCTTCGCCTCTGCGGGAGGCCTGCGTTCCTTAGCCACGCCCAACACCCTGCGGTCACGCCTCAGCCCTCCAATCCCAGGCGTGAGACCGTGAAGCCACGCCCACCTGTCAATTCCAGGTCTGGGTGTGTCCCCCCACACTTTACCACGCCTCCCTCCCTTCCCGCTCTAGCCACGCCTTCTCCTCCACCGGGTCCGGCACCGACGCCTGTCCACCCCAGTCTAGCACCTGGTCCCGCCCCGCCCCCTCGATGCCTTAGGCTTTGAGCAGTCACTAGATTGTGGAGGGGTGTGGGTCCTGGAGACTTTATTTGCCCGCAAAAAGGTCTTGCCATGGTAGGTTGGCAAAGTACATCTTGCCCTAGGGACACATGAATCTCTGGGCCTTGGTGGGTAGGCAGAAGCCGACCCAGAGACCTCTGCCCAACCCCTCTTTGTCCGTAAGTGATCTGTATTTCAAAAACATCTCCAGGGATCAGTCTTCCGGTGGGGAGAAGAGAGCCAAAGGCACCTGGGGTGATGTGGGGATACCCCTCACCAAAGGCCACTTGTTTTCTACCTTCATCCTCAAAGTTCCACCCAATCTCTGGAATCTACAGCAAGAGAGGAAAGCGTTATGATTGTTTTGTTTTGTTTTTAAAGAGGGGTGTCAGAATTGGGTAGGCTCCGTCTTGCCTCTAAGATACAAAACTGAAAAAAAAAAAAAAAAGGAAAAGAAAAGGAAAATGAGCTACATATAGCTGTCACTTTGGAATGACCCAGAGTGGGTCTTCACTGAGTGAAGGGGGAGGGGGGGAAAGGGTGGCTCCAGGGAAGGTGAGGAGGGGGCCTCTGGGTTCTGGCCCCAGCCACCCTGCCTGGATTTCTCTATTTTCAGTTCTCTTTTTCTCTTTCTCTGTGTCTCTACTCACTCCCTCTTGATCTCTGTCTCCCTCTCTCTGGGTCTCTATCCCCCATCTCTCTAGCTCCTCTCTCTTGTGTGTCTCTGTCCCCTATCTAAGTCTCTTGTCCCTCTCTTTCACTTCTCCCCTCCTCTCTGCGGTCTCTGTCCATTTCTCTGTGCCTCTGAGTTTCTCTGCCTTCTCAATCTCTGCGGTCTCTCTGGACTTTTGGCCATACCCCTTCTCAGCCCTCCAATGCCAGGGTTGAAGACTGTCCGTGGATATTTCTCCCCATCAATTCCAGGGCTGTTAATCCACTCTTCTTCTCCCAGAGTCCCTTTTGTATCACTGGTAAGGGCCAAGTGACTAGTGTTCGTGAATGGAAGATTAGCAGAAGCGACAGAAAGAAGTTAAGAAGGCTTCTCCATCTTCTCCTTCCCCTTCCCCGGGCAGCATTCATTGGTGATGGTGAAGCCCATAAATGGACACCTGCTGTAGGCCCACATTGTACTGTTGTGTGAGCAGGAGCTAAACTACTGTTGTCCTAAGCCACTGAGATATCAGGGTTTACTTGGTACAGCAGCTAAAGTTACCTTAGCTAATACCATGCCCACCCTACCTCCCCATACAGAAAGCTGACAAGACCCCCACGCTAAAATTCCTGAATTTTCAACTCACATCCATCTCCAATGGTGGGACGATGTCCTCTCATATTAGGACCTAACCCACATCCTGCCAAAAGCTAAATCAACATTTAAAGGTAATCTTACCCCAATCTTAGTCTCAGCTCCACCTTTGACCTAACCTGACTCTGACCTCAGGTAAATCCCTAGCTCTGTTGCTGTTATAAACCTAACTTCGACTTTGTCCTTAATGCCACTACTGTCTTGGCCTAGTTCTCTTTCTAATGACCTGGACCCTGATGCAACCCCAACCCATTTACATCACAAGTCTAAACCTTAACCCTGGTCCCAAGTAGAGATTCACCCTGACCTTGATCCCAGCGTCAGCCCCAATCCGATTCTAGATCTGAACCAAGCCCTGATTTTAGGTATAATCCTGGCCTTGATTTTGAGTCTAGCTGTCTTAACTCTATACCCAGTCTTTACCCAGGTCTTGGGTACCTAGCCCTAACCCCAGCCACGGCCATAACCCAAATACCAGCGCTAGTTGTCATCTTTACCTGAATCTTAACCTTCTCTTCAAACCCCAAACCAAACTCCACCAATACTGATTGCTACTGATCCTTAATCTTAGCCTTAGCTTGATTCTTAATTTCTAATCCCAAATGGAACCAAACTCCAGTTCTAAGAGTTTCATGTGATTTGGAGTCATCCCTGACTCTTCTTTCTCTTTCACTCCCCACATCCAGTCTGCCAGTCAATTCTGGGAGTGCTACCTTCACATTCTATCAGTGTCCAACCATTCCTCTCCACCTCCACAGTCACCAGGTCCGGCCACCGTCATCTTCTTCCTGGATTGCTGCAGTCGCCCTCCCCCTGGGCTCTCTGTTCATTCTACTCTCCTAGCCCCCAACCCAAAGGGGTCTTGTTAAAACCCAAGTCAGCTCACATCTCTCTGCTCAGAACCCTCCCATGGCTTCCATCTCACTAGGAGTAAAAGTCAAAGTCCTGCATTGGCCCCCAAGATCCTAAATAAAATGGCCCCCTTTGTCTCCTTTCTGACCTCATTTCCTCCCACCCTTTTCTTGCTCACTCTGTTCCAGCCACCCTGGCCTCCTTGCTAGCCCATACATACTCCAGGCACATCCCACCCCAGGCCCTTTGCACTTGCTGTTTTCTTTGCCTGGAATGCTCCTTCCCCAGATATCCACATGCCCACCCCCAACTCTCCTTCAGGTCTTTACTCACATGTCACATTTCCAGTAAAGTCTTTCCATTCAGCTTATTGAAAATTGCAGTGCCTCTCTCTTCCAGAATTCTCTGTTTTCCTTCTCTGCCTCATTTTTCTTCATCACATGTATTATCATCTAGTGTAGTGTGTGGTTTACTTATCTTGTTTACTGTCCATTTTCTCCCATAGAGTACAAGCTCCCCAGGATAGGGAAAATTGTTGTCTCTTTTGTTACTCAATGTCTAGAACAGTGCCTGGCACATAGCAGACGCTTAATGAATATTTTTTGAATGACCATGTGCTCCCTGAGAAGGCTGCAGCTCCATTTCCATGTAGTTCTAAGATGACTGGGTAAGAGGAAGAATAGCGAAGAGGGGGTGGGATGGCAGTGGCCACAACTTCCAGGAGAGCAAGTTGAGTGTTCAATTACATCTGGTCAACAGAGGGCGTGGCTCTGTCCCCAAGCCGCTGTGGCCACTTTTCAGCCCTGGCCAGGAGCTCACTACGCTTTTGGTTCACGTTCACCTGTAGCGAGAGCAGCTGAGAAACGCGAAAGCCTGGGTTCTCTTCCTAGTTTGTCCGTGGAACCAGGGGCACCCATAAGTCCCCCTCTCTTAAGGTCTGAGCCTCCATCCAGTTCAGCTGAGAATGGGGTGAGGGCCAAGAGGGAGACTCCCCTCAACGCTGGGGCTGGAACTGGGGATAGGGGTGAGGATGAGGCAGGAACACCGCGGGGCTCGGCACAGCCAGAGCCGACGAAGGAGGAGAGAGAAGGCCATAGAGATGGAAGGACTGAAATAGAGCTGGGCAGTGAAAAAGAGGCAAAAAAGAGAAAAATAGAGACAAACAGAAAGGCCGAAGGTGAGAAGCAGAGGCACATAGAAACAGAGCTGGACAGAGAAAGAGTGTGTGCAATAATGGGGAGAAAACGGATCCCCCCAACATCTATTCCGCCTAGCGTCTATTTCACTCTTCCCCAGCACCTTCCTGTGACTGCAGAGACTGGCAAGCCAAAAACTACACTTCCCAGGATGCCTTGCGGTGGGGTTCCGGAAGGAGGTTTAGGTTCCACCAATCAGATGCCTTCGCGGGAAGCTTGAATTTCTAACTCAAGTCAGCGGGGAGGGAGGTAGCCGCGAAGCCGCCGCCCTGCCGCGCTTTCTCAAAGCTGGTGCGATTGCGGAGCCAGCAGCCGGCTCCCTGATCGCGCAGGAGGAGCGGCAGTTCCCGGGCGGATATTTCTGGAGGGTGGATTTGGGGGTGCCTTGAAGGCTCAGCCTAGAATATTTCTTCAGACAGGCTCTGTGTCCCTTCGTAAGTCCTTTTCTATTTACACTGGCCAGAGTGGATTCTGTTCGCGGCCACCGAGCAATACTGGGTACACAGACAGGGAGAAAGAGATGCAGAGGCCGGCAGAAACAGAAAGTGAGTCAGAGAGATCCCAGTCCCAGCGGGGAAGAGGAGAAAGACAGAGTCCTGCAGGGATACAATGAGATGAAATTTTTTTTTTTTTAAGGAGGAGGGGGAGGAGCGATGGAAGGAGGAAGATGGGGTGAGAGAGACACCCAGAGAAATACTGGAGGTAAACTGAGGCAGAGAGGAGCAGAGGCAAGGGCGAGGGGGCCAGAAACAGTGTCCCAGAGCTCTCCCCAGAATGCTGGCTTGGGAGTGTTGGTGGAGAGGACCCTTTAGAGACTAAACTTTTCCAGAAGGCAGAGCTGGAAGCCGGAGACTGGAGGGGACCCTGGGGAGGTCCCTGACTTGCCAGACTCACCAAGGCCTGGCCTGCTGACAGAACATTTTTTTCAGTAGAACGTCTCTTTTTTTTCCCCATGCTTATTCCCAGCCGCAAGCTTCAACAGCCCTGACTGAGGAAAGTGTGGTGTCCCTGAATGGACTCTCCACCTGCCTGCCACTCGCCGCTCAGGCCTTGCCCCGAAAGACCAGCCCACTTGACCTGGGCAGGAGTGCCAGTGGTGGCCCAACCATCTTTGAGGACTGAGGCTGATTCCTGAGGGTAGAGGAAGACTGAGCGACTAAAAGGAGTGGAGGGAACAGAGAGAGGGTCTGCAAGAGAGGGAGACTGAGTGGAAAAGAGGGGGCCTGAGGGGCAGAGAGCTGGGGAGACTGAGGCAGAGAGAGGCGGACCCAGGGGCAGAGAGAGGGGGACCCAGGGGAGGGACAGGGGCAGTGAGCCAGGGAGGCCAGGTTTAGGATTCCAGATAGTGGACTCGGATGACCTGGCTTCTCTGACTAGTTGTCCTGGCTTCACTGTTGTCCGTCAGATCTCTTTCTTCTCAGGTTGCCACATAAAATACAGAATGCCCCGTTACAGTTGGATTTTAGAGAAGCAACAGCTAATGTTTAGTGTAAGTATGGCTCCAGTATTACATGGGATGTATTTACACTTAAGAAAATTATTATTTTTTTAAAATCTGAAATTCAGATCTCACCGAACATACTGTATTTTTATTTACTACACCTGGCCACTCTATCCCCATGTCTGTCTTGTTTCTGCCTCTTTTTCATCTCCTCTTTGTGCTTGTCTTTCCCTCCGCCCCAGTCCACCTCTACCTTCTCTGTTCTGTCCAAATGACCTTGTTCTGATGTTCGATGGCCTCTCAGAACCATTCCTGAGACACCCCCCGCCCCCTGCCTAGACCCCCTCTTCCCTCCGTCCTCCCATCCCAGCCCTGTCTCTAGGGCCATCTCCCTCTTTCAGGCAACTCCTCCTTCTTCTTTCTTCATCTCTCTTCTCATCGAGGCTCCCCACCCCCAAACCACCACCCCACCCCACCCCCGCCACCAGAGAAGTTTTGGAGGCTTTGAGGGAGTTAGGAATCCCCCATTACTCACCTGCATCCCGGCCTCACCTCCTTTCCTTTCCACCTCCTGGGTCAGAGAGGTCAGAGAGTTTCCCAACGTCACACAGCAGAATAGAGACCAAACTCCACCCTTTCCCCCAAATCCCTTTTAAGTTCCCAGCTTCCTGGTGGAAAATTCCTCTACTTTGCCAGAAAATGGCCTGGCTTGGCAATTATTTCTGAACCCCAGGCAAAACTTGAGCGCCTGCAGGCAAGGACCAGAAGTGCCTGTGGTGCAAGGAATGGTAGACTTTTGAGCATCTACTATGTGCTAAGAGTTGGGGATATGGCTCTCGGGTTTTGGCAACATGAGAATGATGACTTGTCGTGGCTGTTGCCATGTCCCTAGGCCTGAGAACATAGGAGGTGCTCAATAAATGTCTGTTGAACAAATGAATGAATGAATGAATGAATGAGTGAATGAACGAAGAAACACACCCCAAGCAGTTGAAGACCCTTCTCCATGTCTGCTACTCTCATCATTCCCATCACTGTCTCTTTCTCACTTTGTCCCTGGTCTGTTTCCTTCCTCCCCTCCCCCATCGCTTGGTTTCTGTCCTTCCCTAGAGTAATTTTCTTGTTAGTTTTCAGTCAGAGGGGTCTCTACAGTGACCATCACGTGCTGAGCATCTCTTCTGTGTCAGGCACTGATGGGGTGAGGTGCTCGTGGAATCCTTCTGGAATATTCCAGAAGGTAAGTACAGTTTTGTGGGGTCTTTTTCGTATGTGGAGACTGAGACCCAGAGAGAGGAAACAAGGTGCCCTGGTCACACCAGAACCAGCACGTGTGGCCTCACCTGTCTCCTCCATCTCACATGCCATTCTCCCTCCTCCTTGGCACATTGTCACCTGCCCTCTCGTCCCTGACACCTCCAAAATGTAAGGATATTAGTATTAAGCACTGACCACAGGGGTTGCAAACTTAAATGTGTCCGGGGGCTGGGCAGGTAACACAAGAGTCTTGCAGAGCCAGGAGGGGCTGAGGCTGCCTGCCTTGGCTGATGGGCAGTGCCTGGCCCACTCCAGCCGGTTAGGGCCACCCAGAGATGCCACATCTGATTTCTCAAGAGGGTCTTGCAACCCATATTTTCAGAAGTCTCCCAAGGTTTTAAATGCTGGCACCAAATTCACACAAAACGCTGTTCAGGTCAAATGAGATTATGTGTGCCCCAGATAGGCCTGCTGGCTGATGCTTTGCAACCTCTGAATTGTTTTTAGTCCCATGTGCCAAAGAAGAATTTCCAGGTTCCAGTAGAATATATGATCCGTGAAGGCAGAAATTTTGGGGTCTTTTTCGTTAAGGGCTTTATCTCTAGCACCCAGAAAGTTGCCTTACACACTGTACGTGCTCACTAATTTTTTTAAGTGGATGGTGTATTGAATCCTAGCATCAACCATAGAAATAACATTAAAAAAAAAATCTCCTTTTTATACATAGCGAGATGGAGGCTCTGAGGGGCAAAATCCCAGGGTTCCGCAGCAGCACTGGGATCTGAATCCGGATCTTACCTGACTCCAAAACCGTAACCCTAGTCTATCCTGACTCTACTTGGGGTTATGCGTTTGCAGTGCGGTGTGTGTGGACCTGAGTCCAGGGACGCGTTTTTGGGACTGTGGTGCCGAGTATGAGGTGGTGATGGTGGAATCGACCCTCCTGATTGGACACTGACGCTCCCGAAGCTAAACCTGGTCGCTTGCTCCCCTCGGGCACGCTTGCTCTGGGTCCTCACCCAGTCCAGAGAGAATAATCCACCCCTCCCCTCCTTCCCCCTCCTGGGCCCATCCTCAGGGGTCCCCCCACCCCCTCCCCTAGATACCCAAGAGCCCCGAGGGAAAGGGGGAAAGAATTTAGGATGAGGGTGGAGGTGCGGGGAGGAGGGAGAGGGAAGGGGATGGGTTAAGAAGGAGTGTGTGATGTCAAGCAAAAAAGACAACATTAGACACAGATGCTGAGATGGCGTTTATCGCGGCAAAAAAAGGTGAAGTCGCCGAGGGAGGGGGGGAGGGGTGTGGTGGGGGCCGGGGTGGGGGCCATGGAAGCTAATACATGGTGCACTAGGTCACACGACGGACACTGGGGGTGGGTGGGTGGGGGTGGGCGTGGCCCAGGCATGGCAATGTGGGGAGGGGGAGAGGAGAGGGCAGCGGGCCCCAGCCAGGAGCTTCTGGAGGTGGTGGGGTGGGGGGGGTGCCGGTGGGGGTGGGTGGCGTCTCTGGTCGCAGAGGATGGAAGGAATCAGTTAGAGGGGGTTGAATGGAGGCACTGAAGGCATGGCCACATGGCGGCGGATGGTCCGGGCCCAAGAAATGGAATGTAGGGGTGGGCCGGCAGGCAGCGGGCCAGCTCTGGGCTTGGGCCGCTCATCTAAGGATTGGGGATACCCAAGGGACCTTACAGGTCCTCCAAGCCCCCCATTTTCCAAGAGAGAGAACAAGCCTGGGGAGAGGCGAGCTTAAGGTCCCAATAAGGATTTAGTGGTCAGTTGTCCAAAGATGGTCATACCCTCACCCGCACTCTCCTACCCTGTCTGTCCCAAACAGAGAAAGGGGGAAGAGAGATTCTAACTCCACCATTATCTCACTGAGGCTCCTCAGGGAACCCGGAGGGCGAACCCAATTCGTAGATGGGGACAACTGAAACATTCCTGTCAGACTACACCTTTCCACGCCTCTCCCACCTCCCTGCCAGGGGATCTGTGCACCGCATCCGTCTAGGAGTAATACTGATATCTTGAAATCCTTAGCACTGGGGGCGGGTGAGGACACACCTTGGGATTCTCCCAAATGTAACCGGGATGTGGGCCATGCCTCCAGTGCCCTGAGATGCCAACACAAAGAAAAAAAAATGACTCCCCACATCCCCTGGCTCAAACCCAGTACAAAAGTGACTATTTACAATGAAGGGGTGGGGAGTGGGGGGGCAAAGAAAGGAGTGGGGCCAGAGTGAGCGCTCCACTGGCAGGAGGCCACGCCCCTGGCCCCGCCTTTGAAAGGGACAAAGCCAAACAGCTGAGATATTTATAAAGGTCGCTCTCCCCAGGGCGGGGAGGACCCTAGGGGTGAGGGATGGGGGTAGGGCATGGGATGGGGTGCGAGTGGGGAGGCATGGGCGGTGGGAGGAGATGGAGGAAAGGTAGCTACTGCCCCTCGCCTCCCCCCTCCCCCTCGCCGGACACACAGTTTTCCGTGGGATGAACACAGAAAGGGTTAATCAAAAAGAGTTCGATGAGCGAGTCTGACGGTCGAGTGGGGCGGGCTGGAGCAATGAGGCCGCAGGTCCCGGTGGCCGGTGGTGATGGAGTCACTTAGAAGATGAGAGGTTGGTGGTTTTGGGGGGAGGGGTAGCGGGTAGGGAGGAGGAAAGGTGTGGGGGAGGGGGATTAGGCGGTCCCCCCCCAATTATCTCTGGGAGACAAGAGTGTCCTGGACTGGCTGAGAAGGGGTTAAATACCAGCAGCCCCCGTCCCCGTAACCCCCCCCCCCCAAAGACGTTCCCCATCTCCCTCCCTGCCACCCAGCAATCCCCAACGCGACAGGCAGAGGGCACTGAGACGGACCTTACATACACCGGCAGCGGCGCCACGGAGACAAGCCCCTCCACCACGGCGTCCAGACCGCTGACTGCAGTGGCGAGGGATCGGATAGCAGGGCTGGGTGTCGCGACTCCACGAGAGCCGTAAACTTGTGTCCCCGGCCCTCAGGGCCCCAACTTGGGCATCGCGATCCCGTTCTCCCCGTCGTGACATCCGGTTCAGGCTTTCGCGACGGCCGGCCTCGGAGTTCAAAGTCGGCGGGGGCAGGTGCGTGGCAAACAGCGCGAAGGCCTGCCTGGCTGTCCCGAGAGGTGTGCACCCAATCAGCAGCCTGGACGCCCAAATTGCCACCCTCGTCGCCACTCTTAGTGAATACTTTTTCCACCGCTCAGCGCCATCACGACCTCAAGTCCTGGTCTTGCAACAGCAATAATCCATGCAGGGGGATCCCCTCATCACTTTCCAAACAGTAGGCCACCAATCAGAAACAAAATAAGGAGGGCGTGCGATGGAGGAATAGGCAAGAGAAACAGAAAGAGGGGATATTGAGGGACTTGGGAGTTAAGAAGGGGGAGAAGAAATACCACTCAGAGAAAAGTGGTACCATATTCTTCCAAGTATAGGTCCCCAGCCATCTATAAGCCGACTCTTAACCAAACTCCACTTGGGGTACCCATAATAATTCCCACCTACAAGTCCAGGGCAGGCGTTAGGGCAGATAAAAATGGCACGATCTTCACCTTCTGATCCCCTAATAATTATTGCAATGAAGCCTCCTTGCCCATGGAGAGATGGTTGGGACAGGGCAGAAGAAGGTGGCTGGGGCAGGTTGGCTCAGAGCCCCCTGAGACGGGGGATGAAGGAAGTGAATTTGGCACATTGAACCCCTTCTTCTCATAAGTGCTTTGAGGTCCTTCTCTGGAATCCAGCTGGCACCAATCCCTGGGGCCAGCAGAAGAGGGGCTGAGCTTGTCTCTCCCCCCACGCAATTTCTACAGATTTGCCCGAAGGAGGCAAGTGGGGTTCTCCCCGGCTGGTGGAATTTGGGGAATCCAAAAGGTTAGGGATTAGCTGAAGGGGAGTTTTTTTCTGTCTTTTTTTTTTTTTTCTTACAAAGATTCTAAGAAAAACTCAGGGTGGGAGGGGTGAGGAAGGGGGACCCAATTTAGCTAAGTGTCCACAGACTTTTTCAATGCCTCTTAGGGGCCTCCTCAGAGAGAGATGGTCCCATTTCCTCCCCTCTATCTGAGGTTCCTTCCCCCCCAGAGCGGCTCAGTTCCAAGGAAGTTTGGCACTTTTTTTTTAATCAATGGGGAGGTGGGGGAGGAAAGAGAGTTAAGAGGAGTGAGAAGAGGGAAAAAGACAGACAAAGATAGAGACAGGACAGGTAACAATGGGAGCCACAAGGAGAGAAAGTAGAAAGCCATAGGGAGCCCGAGAAAGAAGAAGAGAGAAAGAGAGGGAGGGAGACTCTGGAAGAAGATGTTGGGAGCTGGAGGGCAAATGGGAAAGAACAGGGAGACAAGTCAATGCAGCAAACACTTATTAAGCACCTACTGGGTGCCGAAGAGCAGGGTGCAAGGAGGCCACTCAGAGTCTCTGAGATCTGATTGGCTAACAGGGAAGGGAGGGGGAAGAGGCGGTGGGTTTTTCAGTGATCCCCATCCCTGACCCCACATCTGTGTCCCCTCTGGACATACTGCAGCACGGAAGATTGAGGTCAGAATGCAGAAGAGACTTTCAAGGGATGGGGAAGATGGTAGAGTGAATTTCCTAGGGTAAAAACGGGGAAAGGTGTGTGGCTCTCCACTCACCAACCTGGTGAGTGAACTAGCTCACTGAGCTAGCAAACTACCTTTCAGATAGCCCTGGCTGGTGGGGTAAGGGGTCCCCGAGAGATGTGAATAGGGAGGGGGTAGTCACACAGATACCCCAAGGGAACACTTTTCGGGAGGCCCAGCCTCCAGAGACGTGTCTGTGTGAGAGGAGTACTGGGTCCCGCTGATGGGGACCCAGACTCCCATGAAAGGGGCTATAGAAAGCATCTGACAGACCAGGGCAGCTGAGGATGCAAATGATATGCAAATGAGTGCGTTCAAATCCCACCTCCCCACTTCCAGACCGTTTTACCTCTCCCTGGCTCCTTCCCCTCTTCATGAAGGCCTGGGGTGGGGGGCTGTAGGGGGCATATTCCAGCTAGACACTGCAATACCCACTGTGGGTGGAAATACTGTGAAATACCATAGGGTCTTCTGAGAGGCAGAGGGGCGCAGTGGCCCACAGGGCCACTTCCACCTCCAACCCCAAGAGCCCGGCCCCACCCCCCCTGCAGAAGATATGTACAAAGTTACATCAAGAATTGTTTTGGCACTCGAATCTCCATCTGGGTTCAGTCTGGAGATTAAGGGTGGGGGCAGCAGCGATGGGAGATGGGGGATGGGGAAATGGGGCCTGCCCCCCACCCTGGAGATGAAGAGGGCATGGAAAAAGTCACCCTAGTGCCCAAGCTACAGCCTCCCATCAGGTGGAAGGGCCGGGGTGGGAAATTCAGTGCAAGGTACCTTGAAGGCTATTGCTTTCTAGGGATTTTCACATTTTGATTTGGGGGTGGCTCTCTAGCAAGGGGCAGGGGTCTCCCAGGCTTTAGGGGTGGGAATTGTCTCTGGCTTTTCTTCTCTCCCTTTGTGGGAGAGAGACGAGGAGGCCTGATTCCCCCAAAGCCATGGAGTAGAGAAGGGTCTGGAAGACCTAGGAGGGGGACAAATGGGGGAGAGGGTGGGCATGGGGTGCCCCTCCCCCAGAGATGCTGATGATGGAACCAGGGCACTGGGGGCCCTGCTTTGGGTTGGAGGAAGTGGAGGTGGTCTCCAAGGGGGAGGGGGAGATGGATGAGGGGAGAGGTGGGTCTCAGCTATCCTAAGTCCATAGGGTTGTCAGGCCCTGAAATCTCAGCCTGCCAACAAGGCCTTAGAGCTGACCACAGTCACAGTGCTCAGGGAGCCACTCCCAAACCAACTCTCAGGGCTGTCTGGCTTGGCAGACTCCATCAGAATATTCTAGCTCCTCAGGGCCCATGGCAAGAGCACCAAAACGTTCTGATCCCTCCAATACTACCAAAGTACTCCAGCTTGCTGGAAACCACAAGCCAATCTAATCTACTAGACCACACGAAGCACTCAGGCTCAAGGGACCCTACCGTGGCTCACTGAACTCTACACTGGGTCATGATGGCCTGACGGAGCCACCACACATTTGGCTCACCAGACTCAATGGAACAAAGCCACGCAGACACAAGCATGCACACAAAAGGCGGGGGTGGGAATGGGGGTCTTTAACAGTTTTCACTAGCTCCATCTCCCACCCCTCCCTGCCAGGTTCACAGACTTGGTGTATTTGGATAGAGATGACCCTGACAATATTGGGTCTTTTTCCTTAGAGTCCTCCAGATATGCTCCAAGTCCCACCCCTTATTCTCCTCCTAGGCAGACCCCCAGGCCAAGACCCACCAAAGAGGGGTGCGGGCGGAGAAAGAGTGTCAGTGACTGGCCATGGCCCAATTCAGGAAGTGCATGCTCCATCCCAATGACGTCACAGGAAATAACCTGGAGATACCACAGGAAGTACATGCCCCCATGATGTTGTTGAAGTAACCTTCAAGGAAGGCCCACTGAGACATCATAGGAAGTACCTGCCTGTCCTATCATCACAGGAAGTGACCTCTGGGGAACTACTTCCTGTGACATCAGAAGGAGTCCCAGCAGCACCTCAGAGAGTACTTGACTCTTGAGAGGGACATCCCAACAGGGACCTTCATTCCCATTACTCTAGGTAAAACCACAGAAGATGCCACAGGAAGCTGTTCCAGCTTCTCACAAGAGTCTTGCCCACAGGACTGGACCAATCCTAGAGCTGGCCTCATTCCCAGCAGCACTGCACCCCCTCCCCCTATACGACCTGACAACAAAACAGTGAACAGTCCCACCTAGGAGGGGCAGCTCCAATAGGGGTAGAGTCGCTGAGAAAATCTGGGAACTCTGGGGTCCCTGCTCCAAATACCCCATTTCAGCTCAGACTCCTCGGCTACCTCTACTCCCATCCCTTCTCTCAGATCTGGAACTGAAAGCAGGAGAGGTGGGGTGTTGTTTGGGGGAGGCCCCTCATTCTAGGTGGCCCAGAGGCTCCCTCCCCTCCTCCCATATGGAAACAAAAACTTACAAAGGGGGAAAAAAATCCTTACCAAAAAAAAAAAAGAAAAAAAAGAAAAGAAAAAAAAAATAATAAAAGGAAAAAAGAAAAGAAAAAAAAAGAAAAAAGAAAAAAAAAGGAGGGAAAGAAAGAGAAAATAACGCTTTGTTTTCTATTAAAATCAACAAAATGCAATATATACAGATATCACACAGACCCGGGCCCTGGGAGTGGAGGGTCAGGCCCAGTCAAGCACAGGGAGGAAGGAAGAAGGGTCAGTTCAGAGCCGGGGAGGGAGCTTCTGGGCCCCATCCCCAGCCATCACTCAATCCTGCCTACGACTACCAGAAGGAGGGGGGGGTGCAGTCAGGCTTACCCCAGCCCCATCCCAGGAGGAGCAGGACTACACCCGAGCTGAGGTCAGGAGTTGGGGGTGGGGGTGGGGGAGGGGAGGAGAAGGAAGAGGAGGAGAAGGGGCCGGGAGGAGGGGTGGGAGCACACACCACAGGCCTCATCCCACTTTCTGGGGGTTTGAGGCCCTCACTCCCTGCTCGTAGGTGACCCGCTGGCTGATGAGGTATTGAGCGGCTTGCGTGGCCGCAGGGCTGCCCGTGATGGTGACCCGCCGGTTCCGCGTGCCAGGCAGGAACTCTCCCTTCTTGGAGATCTGGATGCGCGCGCCTGTCAGCTCCTGGTACTCCACCAACGTCTTGCCCCCTTTGCCCAGGATGGCCCCCACCAGGTTCTCAGGCACCGCAATCTCCACCAGCTCCTTGGCACTCTCAGCGGCCAACTTCTCCGCCGTCAGGAAGCCCCCGGCGGCCCCGGCTGCAGCTGCGGCGGCCACCAGCGGGCCACCCCCGCCGCCCGCCCCGCCGCCCGCCCCGGCCCCGAGGTAGCCGTTGGCGGCTGCGGCCAAGGCGAAGGACCCCAGGGCTCCGGGGGGCGGGGGCGGCGGCGGGGCGGCCCCTCCGGCGGGCCCGGCCCCCGCCTCGCCCGCGTAGGACGCCAGGAGGTTGGCGGCGGCGGCGGCGGCGGGGTTCGCACCAGCGGCCACGGCGGCCAGGACCCCGGAGGCCGCGGCCGAGTTGAGGCCCAGGCCGAGGGAGTTGGTGTTGTAGCCGTAACTGGCCAACGTGTTAAGCGCCGTGCTGATGGCCAGCAGGTCGGTGCCCGAGAAGGCAGGCAGGGCGGCCGGGAAGGCGCCCACGCCCGCCAGCCCCGCGGGGCCCAGCAGGCCGGAGGCGGCAGCGGCCGAGGCGGCGGCGGCGGCGGGCAGCACGTCGGCGGGGCTGGCGTACGGTGAGCCGGTGGGGTTGGAGTTGGCCACGGGGCCGGCCACGTTGGCGTAGCTTATGTTGAGGCAGCTGCTGCTCTGGGGGTCTTCCTGTACCTTCTGCACGATGGCGCTCACGGCCTTGTGCACCTGCTCCGGCTCGCCGCTGACGGTCACCACCCGCTCCTGAAGGTTGATGCCCTCTGGCTTCTGGGACAGCTGCACCCAGGCACCCGACTGTTCCATCACGGCTTTCACTGTGGCGCCCCCCTTGCCGATGATCAGGCCCGCGGTGCTGTTGGGGACGATCAGCTTGGCCTGCGTGTGGGGCGAGAGGGAGGGGCTTTAGGATGGTGGGTGGAGACTGAACGGTAACATTAGTCTTCGGGCGGCCCTGCTCTCCCGTGTCCCCAAATCGGGCCCGCTGTGCCCCTTGATATTCACCGGTATGGTCCTACTGCTTGTTCAAAATGGTGACATACTTCCTTCCATAGTGGTTGGTTAAAAAAAAAAAGAGCCAGTACTCCATGTCCTCTCAGTAGGCTCTCAGCCACCCTGTCCCCTGCCCCTGGGACCCCTGGGATTTCCCTTCCATCCAGCACCTTAAAGGCTTAATGGCTGGCCCAGTGGGTGCCCTCCAGGACAGCGGGTGCTCCCAGCTTGCTTTGGGGCTCACGCCTTCTAGATCATTAAACACTCTGACTCCCAGCCCCAGAAAAAGTGGTCATTAAGTCTCACTTTACAGAGGAGCCACTTGAGGCCTACAAGGGACTGGCCCCAAGGCTACCCAGATTGTGGAGGAGTTGTAATCCAGCCTCTCGGATTCCTGCTCCGTCGTGTTTGCCGCCCTATGGCAAGGTCATGGCGCTTAACCTCTTTTTGCTATGGGCCAAATTGTTGCCCCCGCCATTCAGATGTTGAAGTCCTAACCCCCAATACATCAGGATATGACTGTATTTGGAGAGAGGGTCTTTAGAGGCAATGAAGGTTCAGTGAGGTCATTGGGGTGGGCCCTAGTCCAGTAGGACTGGTGTCCTTATAAGAAGAAGAGATTAGGACACAGGCACACACAGGAAAGACTGCGTGTGACTGCGGAGGGGACGACCATCTCCAAGCCCAGGAGAGAGGCCTCGGAAGAAACCAACCCTGCCCCAGATCTCAGACTTCTAGCCTCCGGAACTGTGAGAAAATGAATTTCTGTTGCTTAAGCTACCCGGTCTGCCCTAGCAACCTAACGAAGTTGTCCTATCTGTAGAATGAAGATAAAAAAACCTTACATCGGAGACAATCGGGCACTTAAATACAGTCGTCCCCTTCTCCAGTGCAGAAAGGCCCATCCTTTGCCCCTGCAAATCCGATCCATCTTAATTCTGGGGGTGGGGGAAGGGGAGATTTCAAAACCAAAAGTCTCCTTTCACATATCCAAGAGCACTTCTACAACATAGGTTCCTGTTGCTCAGTTCTTCCCACGTCCTCTCAGACCTGTGGGTTCCACCCCTTGAAGCCCCTGCCTCTCCTCTCGCCCCTGAGCCAGACACCAGGGGTGTTTGGGAAATTTGTGAGAGCACTTTTAGTTGTCATGACGACTGGGGCGGGGGGCAGATGCAGGCATGCAGTGGGGCAGGGCCTTGGATGTTGGCACCCCACAACCTGAGACTCAGTTATTCACAACGTCAAACCGAGGAGAACTGTCCGGGTCCCGTATGACTTTTAAGTGACTCCCTGGACATTCATGTTGGCGAGAAGTCTGTTTATAAATCTCAGAGCCCAGACCTGACGCCGACGGTCCATATTAAGTACCTAGTATTTTCTTTTTCCCACGTGTTTAAGATCTACTGAAATTTCCAGGAATGCAACTAATCGGTCAACGAAGGGACGATTTTACTTTGTTTTGTTCTGAGCTTTACCAAGAGTGGTTCATCACTTACCCCCCCCCCAAAAAGACCCATGACAACAGTAGTAATGCCACGTGTCTTATTTACATCTCACTGTGTTTGTCACTGTCTCTCTCAGGCTCTGTGAGGTGTGGGCAGCTGACTATTTCATTACTTCTACTGTAGTAATATGTAACATTTACATATTAAAATTCATCTCATTTTATAACACATCACCTTCCTTTTATTTTTCCTTTATGTAAAAAAGTCTTACGGGATAAAGAAAATGTACATAAGTACAATGAAATATTCCTTGGCAATCAATTTAAATGAACAAAGTACTGATCCAGGCTACAACATGGATGAAGCTGGAAAACACGCTATGTGAATGAAGCCAGACACCAAAGACCACATATTGTAGGATTCCATTTATATGGATGTTCAGAACAGGGAAATCTATAGAGACAGAAAGTAGATTAGTGGTGGCTTAGGGCTGGGGGGTGGTGCTGAGCTGTGGGGATTGAGGAGTGATAGCTAAGGGGATCAAGATTTCTTTCTGAGGAAATGAAATGTTCTAAAATTGATTGTGGGCATGGATGCACAATTCTGAATACAATAAAAACTTTGAACTGCATGCTTTCGATGGGTGAACTGTATGTATGTGGAATTAATATCTCAATAAAACTGTTAAAAATCTTACAGATTTAGATAGGTAATACATCTACATTATATGCATTTTCTATGTACTGAAATGAGTGTGTGTGTGTGTGTGTAATTTCAGAGGTAAGCGGGCTGGGAAAATATTTGTAGGAGAAATAGGACATGGGGTTTGACAAGCCTGAGAACCACTGCTCTACTTGCTCTGTTCTTTGTTGATCTGACTGCAACTTTTCCCTCCCTCCCTCTTGCTGACTTCATGGCAGGCGTACTAACTCCCTGCTGTTCCTTCAAGTCACAAGCTTGGTGCAGACTCAGGGCCTTTGCACCCGCTATGCCCTCACTTAGAATGCTCCTACCCAGAAAAGGAGGCTCACCTCTCTCATCATTCAGGTCTTTGCACAAATGCACCCCCTTAGAGAGGCCTTATCATCCCAATTATCAAGGCTTGTTTATTTGCTTATTTTATGTCCTTAGCACAGACACCTCCAGACTTGTATCCAGCTGCTAACCTCAAATCTCTAGAATGATGTCGAATGGACACTGCAAACTTAAAATCCAAAGTGGAACTCCTCATCTGCTCAAATGTGTTTCTACCACGGTCTTCCTCATTTCAGTATGTGGAAAATGCACCCTTTCACTTCTCAGGCTCAAGACTTAGGAGTCCTCTCTTTTCCTCCCACTCAACATCCAATCAGCAATTCTGTTGTCTCTACCTTCAAAATATACAGTAAAGGGGGGGCCTGGCTGGCTCAGTCGGTGGAGTGTGTAACTCTTGATCTCGGGGTTGTAAGTTCGAGCCCCATATTGGGTGTAGAGATTACTTAAAAAAAAATAAAATCTCGGGCGCCTGGGTGGCTCAGACGGTTAAGCGTCTGCCTTCGGCTCAGGTCATGATCCCAGGGTCCTGGGATCGAGTCCCGCATCGGGTTCCCTGCTCCTTGGGAGCCTGCTTCTCCCTCTGCTTCTCTCTCTCTCTCTCTCCGTCTCTCATGAATAAATAAATAAAATCTTTAAAAAAAATAAAATAAAATCTTAAAAAATATACATATGGTAGACTATTCTAGATTAAAAGAGATGAACGAGGTATAACAACTCAATGCAATGCATGAATATTGACTGAATCTTGGATAGAAAAATGCTTTATAGACATAAAAGATATTTGGGGACAATGTGAATATGAACTCTTTATTAACTAATAGCATGGAATTGGTGTTAATTTTTGTAGGTGTGATAACAGTAACATAACAATATAGGACATGTCCTCAGTCTTGGGAGATGCATGCCGAAGAACTTGGGTGTGAAGAGTCATGAGGTTTATACTTATTTTCAAATGGATCAGCAAAAACAAACAAACCACCCAACAAACAAGCAAATAAAGCCAACCAGTGCTTGTGTGTGTGTGTGTGTGTGTGTGTGTGTAAAGAGATAAAGCAAATGTTAACGATTGGTGAATCTAAGTGCAGTGTATAGGGAGTTCATTGTATTAGTCTTCAACATTTTCAAAATAAAAAGTTAGGAGAAAAAAATGCCCCAGGACTCTTTCCCCCTCTTTTTCTGCTTTATTTTTCATCATAGCACTTTTCACTCTCTGACATTTACTTATTTTTTTTTAAAGATTTTATTTATTTATTCATGAGAGACAGAGAGAGAGAGAGAGAGGCAGAGGGAGAAGCAGGCTCCCAAGGAGCAGGGAGCCCGATGTGGGACTCGATCCCAGGACCCTGGGATCATGACCTGAGCCGAAGGCAGACGCTTAACCATCTGAGCCACCCAGGCGCCCTGACATTTACTTATTCACTTGCTTGTTTTCGGTTTCCCCATGAAAGAATGTAAGATCTACAAGGGTAGAGATTTTTGTCTGTATTGTTTACTACTTGGTTCTCGGTGCCTAGGGGGAATGCCTCGTAAGCGTTGAGCAAAGAGTGTGTGAATGGATGGATGGATGGATGGATGAAAGGAACGGTGATGTGCCCACAGGACCAAGCAGGAATGAGACTGGATGGAGGTGACCAGATATATCTCCCCTGTGGTGGTGGTGGTGGTGTGTGTGTGTGGAGATGTGTGTGTGTGTGTGTGTGTGTGTGTGTGTGTGTGTGGAGGTGGGGAGGTAGGGTGCTGTGCATTTTGGTACACAAACTCAGCCTGATCAGAGTTTTTAGATTAATTGGACATTCTGATTTGTAAAATGGGAAGCACCTTAGTTTTTATCTATTGGCTACCTCTTCAAAAGGTCTATGAACTACTGTGTAGTAGCAGACCACTAGTTTGCAGTTTGTGCATACGAATCCCTGAAAAGCTGCTTTGGACTCTGGAGTCACTTGCTCACGTTCGAAATCCTGGCTCCACCACTAATGCTGAGCAAGGGACCTAACCTCTTTGAGACTCAGTTTTCTCATCTATAACATCCATCCCTCCTCCACAGAATTATTGTGAAGGCTAACTGAGATCATTCACGAAATGATGAGCTTGATTGAGGGGCTAGTGCCCCTTAGTTATGTTTCTGCTTGGCCCTTATGGGCATGTCATCATCCATTTATTCAAACAAGCAACATTTGCTGAGAACCTACTATGTGCAAAGCATAGGGTGCCATGTGAGTGTGCAGGTAATATGTGCTCATAGTAGATACTCAAGAAATGGTTGTTGTCATTGTTACCTCCATGGGCAGACCTGGATTTAAATCTCATATCTGTGGTACAGTTGCTTTGCAAAATAGTCTGACAATTCTTCCAAAGGTTAGACATATCCCAATTCCATCCATAGATATATACTCCAAAGAACTGAAAACCATACCCACACATATGTTCATAGCAGCATTCTTCATAATAGCTAAAAAGTAGAAACAACCCAAATGACTATCAACTGATAGACAAAGTGTGGTATATCCGTACAGTGGAATATTATTTGGCCATAAAAAGGAATTAAGTTTTGATATATGTTACAATACAGATTAATCTTGAAAACAGTATGCTAAGGGAAAGAAGCCAGACACAAAAGGCCATGTATTATGTCATTCAATTTATATAAAACATCCAGAATAGGCAAATCCATAAACACCAAAAGTAGGTTAGTGGTTGGGACAGGGAGGGGGAGCTGGGAGAATGGACAGTGACTGCCAAAGAGGATGGGGCTTCTTTTTGGAGTGATGAAAACGTTTTGGAATTACATTAGGTGATCAATGCACAACCTTGTGAATATACTAAACACCACTAAATGGTATACTTTAAAATGGTGAACTGTACAGTATGTGAATTATACCTCAACTTATATATTAAAAAAAATCATCAGAAAAAAGTCTGACAGGTCAAGAGGATAGAACAGAATGCATGAAACCAGACCTAAGAGTCAAGAGGTATTCAGTATGATACAGCATTTCAGAGGGAAAAAGGAAGGATGAAGTAACTGTTCACCAAGAAATGGTAAGAGCAAATGCCTTCACTTTTCTGCACCTCGTTTCCTCTCCTCCAACATGGACGTAACCACAGCTACTCCATACAACCATTGGGAATAGTCAATGACTGGAGTGGCAAATGGTTAACTGTCTTCATGATAGGCCCAGGTGGTAGACCCACAGCATCTTAGAGAGATCACAGGTGCAGTTTCATAGAATCCTGGAGTGCCAGGATGTCAGTCAGAACAGTAGAATCTTAGAATAATGTACGTCGAGAATCTTGAAATTACAGAGCCGTAGAATTGTAGGAGTTTTAGGGCCAGAAAGACCTCAGAGAACATCTGTCCCCGTGATTTGCAAGTCTGTGGAGATTTGCAAATAGTAACGGTATAATAATAATTATACAGCTAACAGTCTTTCCATTTGCCAGACACTTTGGTAAACACTTTCATATAGTCACTTAATCTCTACAACAACCCTACAAGAATAGGCAGGCACTTTTATTATCGAATTTTATGGCCTGGAAAGCAGAGGCAAGAGAGGTTAAGAAACTTGCTCAAGGTCACACAGATAGTAAGTAATAGAGCCAGGATCTGATCCCAGTCAAGAATCTGTGTTCAGATTCCCAAGCCTTCACTCCAGAAATTCTGATTCAGTGGCTCTGGGCTGGGACCCAGGAATCTGCATTCTAAGCTACCTAGATGATTCAGATACCAGCCAGGACTGAGAACCACCAGTCTAGCCCAGAGGTGGCAAATTGGTGGTCCTCAGGCCACAGGCAGCCCACAGCCACACAGTGGTTTTAAGATTGAGCCAACCTTTAAAAATCAGTTGATGTCAAATATTTCTGGCTTCTTCTGAAAAATTTGTAAGATGTGGCAACACTTTGTCTACATTCCCAAAGGGCAAGAATTGAGTCGAGTTGAGTAGCAGCTGCCCCCTTAAGGGATGGCATTATATCTCTCTGATGAGGCCAGAGTCCCCAATTCTTTATGTTCCCTTGCTGAATCTTGGAGGCATTTCAATTTATAATCCCTGATTTGGCCCAGCTTCCACACTGTAAAGAAAGGAAACTGAGGCTTACAGAAGGGAAAGGAACCTAGAGTAACACAGCAAGTCCAATGTAGAAAGAGAGTAGACCCGTCTCCTGACTTAAAAATCCCATAATAATATCAGCAGCTAACATTTTTTGAGAACTTTCTATGAATTAGGCATACATGCTAAGTCCTTTTTCAACATCAGTGAACACTGATCACTGCCCTTAAGTAGGTGCCATAATGAATCTCATTTTGCTGATGAGAAAGATGAGGCATGGAGAAATCAAGTCACTTGTTCAAGGTCACACAGGTCTAAAGAAGTATGTTATCAGAGTAAGATTCAACTCAACATCTGACTCCAGAGCCTGAGCCTTCAGCCATTATCTTTCATTCTTTAGAGCCCCCTAAGTAATAAATAAGGAGAGGAAAAATCCTGGTTCTATAACCTTTCAATTCCACTATCTCAGAGTTCCTGTGGATTAGGGGGTGGGGTGGAAGGATCAGGCACAGATGGTGCTGACCCCATTTTCCCTGAAACATGTGCAAACCCTTCATGAACTCTGAGCCCTTTGTGGCAGCGACCAAAGTAGAGGGAAGAGGCAATATCCTTGCCACCGTGTAAATGGTGTGGCCTGCTGGTGGGAAGGGATTCGGGAGAGACCTGGCAGAGCCTCTTCAGCACCAAGGACAGCAGCCGTGCTCCAAGCTCCAAGCTCCAAGCCCCAAGCTCGAAGTCTTTTTTGGGAATAATTCGCTTGGCAGCATTCTTCCAGGGCTTTCCGCCCACCGTTTCCCCAGGAGCTTGGGGGAACTCAGGTCCATGGTTTCTCCCATCTCAGGGTAACAAGAATTCCAGATTCCTTTTACCGAGGGTCTCTCTCTCGTCTTTGCTTCTAGGCAGACGATAAGGAGCCCTCACAAGTGGCCTGTCCTCCTGCCAGGGGCTCTGGCCCCTCTGCATCTTGTGTGCAAGTATATGGGAGTGGGGAAGGGGAGAGAAAACGGGGAGTGTGCGCAGCTCCGCTCCCCTCCCCTCCACCTCCTACCCATCCAGGGCCACGCCAGGGGCTTTGCAGCAAGCCCACCTGCCCGGTGAGCACCGTGGTCATGGCAACCAGAGAGGCCAGGGTAGTGATTGGTCCGCTCCCTGCCACGCCCCTACGCCACCGCTTCCCCGTAACTGAGGCAACCAAGAGGCGCTGCCCTCCTTCCATCCCTCCTAGAGAGGGCTGTGTAGGAGAGGGACCTGCCCCCTCTCTCTCGCTAGCAAAACACCCATTTCTCCAAAATGGTGACTTACCCCATACCATAATTAATGGAGAGAGGGAGTATGAGGCCATTTCTAAACTCTTCTGGATGTGGATGGGTTGTCAATGAAGTCACTTCCGGTGAGAACAGGAAGTGGGAGGCAGGTTGCTCTGGGAGACGATGGGATGAGGTGGAAGGAAGGAGAGGAGAGGGTCTAGAGAATCCCAGGAAGGAGGGATGGGGGGGGTGCTGGGACAAATTCTCCCAGACCTTCACTCTCTCTCTGCGTCAAGCCCACTCTTAAGAGGTTTGGAGTCCCTAGGCTGACTCCCTAATAATACAACTGCTAGCATGTATTTGATTGACAAACGTCTTATCGGCGTTATCCCATTCCATTCCCACAGTAATCCAGTGATATGGGAGAAGTGTCTTCTCCCGAACCTCACCGGCTTTACAGAAACCCAGTCTTTGCCCCTGCTGACCTGCTTGGCTCTGTCGGGGTTCATCGTGGTTTGGGGTTGAAGGATGTTGACCACCTCAGGCTTGGTCATTGCTTGTGGGATTTCTCGGACCTTCTCAGCAATAAAGCTGTGCACAGCATTCAAGGCCTCTGCTGTGCCCTGTACCAGGCATACTCGTTCTGTGGTTCCTGTTGAGCAAGGGAGAGAGAGGGCACCCTCATCACACAGGAATGGGAAGATTCCTGGGAGACAGGCCCCATTTAATGGAAAGAAAAAACCTAAATCTAGAAAGTGGACCTAACTGGGCCCAGGTCACATGGGTAAGCCTGGGGAAGCTGGCATGGACTCCCAGGCCATGATGGGTAGCTGGGAAAGTGAGTGGAATGCCTGTTTTATAATCTGCACTCCATGTCCCTCCCCCAAAACAACCCCAGGGGATGGAAGAATGATACTTAAGTGCTTTGCGATGCCCACAGCAGCCCTGGGCAGGGGAGACAGGGCTCAGCTGCCTCTTCCCAGTCCTTGCTGGCTCCCGGTTGCTCTGGCAACCATTCACTCACTCCCCCCCCCCCCCCCCCCGCCCAGAAGCTGAGAGCTCAGGCCTGCAACGGTTGCCACAGTAACTGGAACCCCCTTATCGGTCTGGCTGGCCGGGTCCTCAGCCCACCCCCAGGGGGACGAGGGACGAAGCCCCGTTGCCGTGGCAACCCCTGAAAGCCTGCAGCGAAGGCCTCTGGGCTTTTGGAGAGGATGGGGAAGGGCTGGGGGATGGGGGAGACAGAAGAGAGGCCAGAGTGCCCGCCTGGACCCACCAGATGGAGGGCTGAAGGGTGGGGGAGGGCAAGGGTATGGACAGGAGAGAGCAGAGACAACTCATGGAAGGGTAGGGACTCAGGGATGGAGAAAGGAGGGTGAGGTGGATGCCTTTGCTGGAGATTGTCTAGATTTTGGCTGCGGTTCTAACCTAAGCATCCTCACTCTGTGTGTGTGTGTGTGTGTGTGTGTGTGTGTGTGTACACACTAGAGGTAGGGAGGCAGTGGGGAGAAGAGAAGCCAACTCTGGGTGATGTTGGGATATATGTGTGTGGGACAGAGACTCTGGGTGACACTCTGACCAGTGCGACTATATCTGTGAGGCTGTTTGGGTGAGTGGTGCGTGTGTGTGTGTATGTGCATGCATGCGTGTCCATGCATGTGTATACCTGGGCTGGACTGGTTAAATTATCTTTATCTGTGTATGTGTATAAGAGAAAGAGTGGGAGAGACTGAGATGTCAACAGACAGTGTGACACAATGAATCCAGTAAAGATACGTGCACTCTTGCACATGGGAAAGACTTTGGGTGTCACTGTGATGTTCAAGGTTATGGATATACAGTTTGTGAGACCGAACTGCTTGTCCAGGAGAGTTTGAGAGAAAGAAACAAAGAGTCTCATGGAAGCAGCACTGGGGCTGCATGATGAATGACTATCACTTTGAGACTGGATGTCAGCGTGAGTGTTGGCAGCAAAGAGACAACCAGACACCTTTCGGTGTTCAAAAGACTATTTGGATGACTGGTGTGTGGTATGTATGTATATGTGCGTGAGCCTGTGCGTAGGAGACAGACAGACAAGACTCTATCATTGGTGTGTGTCAGTGCGAGCAAGAGTGAGAGAGAGACTGACAGGCAGACTCAAGTGTCAGTATGACGGGAGGACTGGGGTGTGTGTGTGTGTGTGTGTGTGTATCTGGGTGTATATGCATTACAGCCGGACAAAGACAGCTCTACCGTGACTAGTGGTGTGACAGGGTGTGTGCCCGGCTGAGCTGCACATGTTTGGTGCATGGAGTGGGTGTCCGTCTCTCTCTCTGGGTAGGACTGTCTGCAGGGACCAGTTAGCTCCTGGGTCTGTGAAAGGTCTTGAGTGTGCGCCAGGTTTCATGTGCCTGAGTGTCTGGGACATTTGGGGGTGAGGGTCCAGTCTCCTGTGGGCATTCCAGCGCAGCATGATGGTGCCACCATCCTGACCCCTCGCTGGCCATCTCTCAGCCTGGCATGCCAGTCTCACCATGTGTCCGGGTGTCACTGTCTTGGGGGCACTTGGATAGTTGATATCCTCCCTCTCCTCTGGGCCGCTGTTCCTCACTTATTGCCCCCAACCCCAGAACAATGGACTGGTCTGAGCCAAGGGTGAGTCAGCGTGCAGGCTGCCTCCGTCTGGGTGTAAATAGGAAAGGGTGTGGGTCAGGGTGGGAACTTGGGGGGGCGGGGTAGCCCTAGGGAGAGCCTGGCTGAAATGGCTCTGCTCTCCACTTCTGCGAGGATCCCTTCCAGCTCAGGGAGGCTGGGATTTCCCACCCTTTGTGGTTCCCAACTGGGGTCCACAAGGGCTTTGGGGGGCTCGGTTAGCCCCTGAAGGAGTGTCCAATAATGACAGCTGGTGCTTACAAAATACCAAGTGTTAGGCACTATTCTAAGCACTTTGTATATATTTGTGCACTTCAAGTAGGAGGTAGGCAATATTATTATTCTCAATTTACTGCTAAAGACACTGAGGCACAGAGAAGGTTTGGGATCTGTCCAAGTTCACTCAGCCAGTAGTGAAAATTCAGGGTTTCGAACCCAGCTGTCTGGGTTCAGAGTCTGGGCTTTTAACCACTGAGCTACCCTGTGCTCAAGCTGGGGTGTGCGGACTCTTGTGTGTGTTTGTGTGTGTGTTGGGAGAAAAGCATAAGAGGACTCCATTTTTGCTACTGTATTTTTGATAGTAAAAAAGAATATGTACTGATTTATTAAGTAATCACTTAAGATTTTGTACTTCAAGGCAATATGTTATAAATAAATTTTTTTTTTAAAGTGTGTGTGTTCTGTGCTTTTCTTCTGGGGACAGAGCTTCAGGCAAACGCTCAAAATCAGAAGGAGTTTGGAATCACTACGGTGTTTGAGTGGATGGACGGAAGTCTGTGTATGTGGCTTTGGGCAGCTGCCTCCTTCTTTCTGGATCTCAGTTTCTCCATGTATGATCTGGAAGGATAGAGTCTGGGGCTTGGTGTTTCCTGTACCAAGGAGGGGACACCCTTAGTGCTCTGCCTCTCCCTTGGGGTTAAGGGTCAGGTAGGTTTTTGTTTCATGTAGTAGACACAAGTGCAGTGTGTGTGTGCGTGCGCACGTGTGTGTGTCCATCTGTCTGTGGGTTTCACCATTGTCATTTCTCATTGTTCTGTATGCTTCAGTCACAGTGAACAAACTCCCCCTCCAGCCTTTGAAGATGCTAGTTCATCTTTCCGGAGTACTCTTCCCTGCTTTTATCTAGCTCACTCTTACTTATTGTTCCGGGCCTCTCCTCCAGGAAGCACTCCCTGACCTTCCCAGGCTGGGTCAGGTGCCCCGTCCGGGCTGCCACCATCCTCTCGGCTTCCCCGTCCTAGCCCTGACCACGCTGGGTCATTGCTGGTGTTCAGTCTGCCTTCCCTACTGGGCTGTGAGATATATGAGGGAAAGGGGCTGTGAGATCTATGTCCTCATCTCTATCCATAGAATAGGTGCTCAGAGAATGCAGGTTGAATAAATGAATGAAAGGGTGTTAGTTAGCCAGGAGCAGAAGGAAATACGCTCTTCGTTTCAAGCAGTAGCATCTTCATTTCTTGTGTTCCTGTGGGTCCTGGGAAGTCCTAGGGGCAGGACTAGGATGTAGGGGGCCGTGTCCCGAATCTCTGAGCTGCACAAGCCATATGATCTGGAAATCCCATGTCAGCAGTGGGGGGGGTGGTGCTGGATGCCCGTCCTGGGGCTGGGGAGAGATGCTGGCTCACGTTGCTTGTTTGAATAGTATTTGGCCCAAGAAAGCCAATGACTGTCCCATCCTCTGGGGTTCTCAGCTGCCTGGCCTATGGGGTGTGTCACTGAGTTGGGAGGAGAGGATGTGTCTCATGTCACAGAATGTGATCCAGGCATAAGGAACCAAGTGTCCTTGGATAAATGCCCCAAGCAGAGGTCTTATCCGTATCTTGTAGCCTAGGGGGCATGTGAGGGAAACTGGGCCAGGGTGGAAGAGGAAAGTGGGGTTGGGGGCTGTGCCTGGTTCCCTGGACGCTTCTCTAAACCTCTTGCCAAAGCTGCTTAGTGAGATGGGAGGCAGGGCAGGTGGAGGGAGGAGGGAGAGAGAGAGAGAATATGAATGTGTCCTGACCCTGGGCTCCAGCTCTGGTGTTTGACCTAAAAAATCCAAGGGGATTAAGGATGAACTAGAATCAGCTCTGGACCAAAGATGCAATTCTGGGGGCCTTCCCTGGGGGCCATCCTTAGATGTCGAAGCCCAGGCATTGGTCTTGGGAGGGGAAGATGGATGGGGTGACAGATAATGCAGGGAGCAGTAGAGAGGGAGTGGAGGGGTCTTGGAAATGTTATGGTTGTAGGGAGAAAGAGAGCTGGGGGAAAGGCAGAAAAAGGGCTGGGTTTGGAGGAAGGAAGGAAAAACATGTGGGGGCTGAGACTGGGAAGGAAACATGAAGGGAGAGGTGGGTGAGAGGGGCAATCCAGCAGATCGTTGAGGTGCTCCTGAATATTGTTGAGTGGATGACTGACCAGAGAGAGTTCAGGAGCAAGAGAAAGAAAAACACAAGATTATGAGAGGTGGAGGGCAAGGAAAAGATGGGGCCAGGGGCGGGAAGACAAGAAGGGGAGGACAGAGCAGGGAGGGAGGGAGGAGGAAAAGCAGAGACGGACAGGACAGATGGATGGGGACAAGGGATGGGGGACATCCAAACGGAATCAGAGAGATAGAAGCAAAAAAGAGGAGCCAGAGAGAGGTGGATGGGGATGGAGACTCAGGGAACAAGAGATGGGAAAGTCAGAAACAGAATGAGAGAGACGTAGGAAGAATGACACAGACAGAGAAAACCAGCGAGACTCAAACTGGGCAAGATGGGGTAACAGAGAAATCCAAAGGGAAAGAGTGGGGGGAAAGAAGTGTGTGTGTGGGGGGAGTGTGCAACATGCTGGCCGGCCCCCCAACCCCAAGGGACACCCTGACACCTGCCTCCCTGCCCACCCTCCTCCAGCAACTCTAACTGACCCAAAGAGGCAGGTGTGTGGGAAGGGGCACATCTGCCAGCACATCATGCAAATGAGCTCATGAATATGCAGCAGGCCCATTGTCTTGCCCTGCCCCCACCCCCATCTGCTCAGGCGTGGCCCCTGGGGCTGAGGGCAGCTCTGTCCTCTTAGGAGGAGGGGAGGCCCCCCCCATCACTATGACTGCCCCAAGGGCAGCTCTTCTTCCCCCTTATCCAGGGCCCAGGTGGGAGGGACAGGAGGCCAAGGGCAGAGTCCTGGGCCAGGGCTCACCCGGATAGAAGTCTTTGGACTTAGAGAGCTTGATGGTGGCTCCTGTCTCCTTCTGCAGCTGCACGATGGTCTGCCCGCCCTTGCCAATGATGGAGCCTGCCGCGTAGCTGGGGATCAGCACCTTCAGGAAGTATTCGCCTTCCTCTGCAGGGGCACATGGGTAGGGGAGGTAAGGGAGGCAGGGGAAGGGGTCTTCACCTTCGGCATAATGTGGGCAAAGGAAGCCACCGGCATCACGGGAACATACAGGAGCAATGGCCAGGAGAACAGCAGCAGGGAGAATAATACAAATAATGATCTTTATTCATTCACTTGCTCATTCATTCATTCATTCATTCCACGAATAGTTACCGAGCACCTGCTGCCACACGCTTGGCACTGTTTTAGTGAAACAGCCGTGAGGAAAACAGACAAACTCCCTGATTTCACAGGCAAATGAGGCAAATAAGGCCGAGAGAGTTTCAGTGATTCAGCCAAGAGCTCACACAGCTACATTCTTCTAGAGTGGGGGAGACAGACAGTATGTTTTATGTTGGATGGCGGTCAGCACCAAGAAAACAAAAAGGGGCAGGAGAAGGGAAGGGGGATTGTAGGGGCTGCAGTGTCAGATCCGGTGGCCAGGAAAGCCCTCCCCAAGAATGCGGTATCCTTTGTTTAACAAACACTTCTACAGAACCTAGTATACACTAGACTCTGTTCCAAGTACTACACAAATACTAGTTCTTTTAATTTTTCACACTGATGCTGTGAAAGAAGTACTTTGCAACCTGGCTTTAGAGTCCAGGCTCTAGACCCTTATGACTGATTGTTTCCAGGCTGTGGAGGTGGGAATGGAACCATGTGGCTCTGTGGGAGAGCAAGTGCAAAGGCCCTGGGATGGGATTGTGCCTGAGTTGTCTGAGGGAAGGTGAGGTAGCCAGTGTAGCTGGGGCTGAGGAAGAGAGGTGAAGAGTGGAAGGGGATGAGGGCTGGGAGGGGTGGTGGTAGTGGTGGGGCCATGGTGAGATCTTTGATTTTTACTCCAAGTGAGATGGGAACCATGGGAACCAGAGATGGCTCTGAGCAGAGGAGGGATGGGATCTGACTTAGGTTTCCAGAAGATCCCTCAACACTCAATATGGACCCTGTACTGTGATGAGTGCTTTGCAAGCTTGACCTCAACCATTCCCTACAACTCCCAATGAGGGGGGTATAATGAGCTCCATTTTTCCGTGGGAGGAAACTGAGGCATGGAAGTGTTGAAGGCACCAGCCCAAGGTCAGCTGCCCAAGGGCACCAAAAAAGTCACTGGCTTGAGATTCCGATGCAATTCTGCTTCATTCTTGGCCCTCACTTGCTTAGCACCTTCCGATGCTGGTGGCCGAAGACCAATGCACTCAAAGACAGTCTCCAAGACCCAGGGGTGGCGAGGTGGTGCCAGTGGTCACTTGTGGGACTGTGGCCATTCTTTGTTATGGACCAATTTTCTTGGTCATGTGTAAAGCGCTTTGTTAATGCACTCAAGGCACATGCTTAACCTCTCCTACCTTTTAACCCAACTGTTGTCCCTAAGTTCTCATAGGGTAGAAATTCTGGAGCCTTCTCAGCATAAAACCCTCTGTGATTTGGCCCTGCACTTCTTTCCAGCTTCACGCCCTCATCTTCCTCCACGTGCATCAGACCTACTTCCTCTTTGTTCCTTAAACGTTCCCTCCTCCCACCCACCTCAGGGCCTTTGCGCGTTCCTTTTGCTTGGAACTCCCCTCCCCCAGTGAATTCCTCTTGTCCTTCAGGTCTCCACTCAAATGTTGCTTCTTCTTGGAAGCTTTCTTTGAACGCTGGGGAGGAGATGGATCCCCTCCCGTTCGTTTCGTGCCTTCAGAGCAATGTATCACATTAGTCCACTGGAGCTCACCCCTGTGTCCCAGGGACTCATGCCATGGCCCAGCACACAGTAGGCATGCAATAAACACTAGATAAAGGAAAGGAGGAGCCAGGTCACTCTGCTTCCAAAGCTTAAGGTCTTAAAACATCCCCCAGTGGTTTTTAAATTTTTTTCTTTTTAAGCAAAGGAAGCCTATTTTCAATGTCTCACATGAAACTCCAACACACAGAGCAGATAAAAGAGAAACTGTTCTGGTAAAAGTGGGGGCAGGGCGGGGGGACCGGGAGCCCTGCCCATGTCTGCCTGATCTCTTAAGATTGAAGGTTCTGGGCTCCCTGATGTGTTAAGATGGGGGTACAGGGGCGAGGGGCTGGATGTGGCTTCGCAGGCATGGGGAGGGGGTCCAGGATGAAGGGGTTGTCCTGAGCCCAAGGCAATCCACTTAAACTTGCCTCATCAGACCGTTAAACCTATTAGGTAATTAGCCCCCCAGAGTGCCTTCCCATCAATCATCCTGACCCCCCTGAATTCACTTTCTTCCCTGGGTTCACAGAGGCAGCCTCTTCCCTGCCCCCGCCCCGTCCCTAAACCTGTCACAGAGATGGGGGACCAGTCCTCCATCCCTGAAAGGCTCAGAAAGATGGGGAGGGCATTCTCACAAAGGACTCCATCCTCTTTTTCCTTCTTTGACTTCAATCCCTATTTTCTCTCCAGCCAGGGCCTCTTCCCCAACTTCCTTCTTGAAGGTAGAAGGTGTTCATCTACTCTGAAGAAAACTGGGTATACCCCCCACCCCATTTTCTGTGCCCTCTGCCTTCCCCTTCTCCAGGAATCTCTGTATGCAACAGCAGAAACAGCCTTAGACTGAGTGTGAATTTTGTCCCTGACGGACCACGGGGCCTTGGGCAAACCACCTCACCTAATGGGGCCTAAGTGTTCTCATCGGCACAATGGGGACGTGATGGCATTACCTCAGAGGGCTATGGTAATTAATTAAGTGATAAACCGTAAAATACTTAAGACGGTCTCGGGCACGTGGAGCACTTGAGAAATGTTAGCTATCATTACCTCCACCATCATCATGACCATTACTGATGTCAGGAACACAAGGAAAGTTCTTCTCACAGCGTCTGGCCCAGGGTAAGTGCTCTACAAATGGGGAGACGAGCCTCTGAGGTCTGAGGTTTTCATTGAGCGATGGGAGAGGGAGGGGAGACCCCACTTCCTTCATCATTTGCCCCCTAGGGGCTGTCCCAGGCCTTTCTCTGTTTCTGGGAGGAGGAATGAGCTCTCGCTGATGGAAGCAAGACCCTGCCCAGCATCTCTCTGACTCCCTTCCTTCTCATGCCACTTCTTGACTTTGCCCTCGATGTATCCCCTCGGTACTGTTTCCTTCCTTCTCTCCCCCTTCTCTCCCTTCCTCCAACAAATCCTCCCTGAGCACCCACTCTGTGCCAGGCCTTGTTTGAGTTGCTGGTGACACAGCAGGGAACAGACAGTCCATTTCCTTCAAGTCCACTCACTTTTAAAATTTAAATGCATCTCTTTAAAGAGGACACTTAAAAACCACTGCTAATAATCAGAGTCTGAAGCCTGGTTATGTTTTCCCCTCCAGAGCACAGAATATAAACGTACAATGGTAAAAAAAAAAAAAAAAAAAAAAAAGTTTGTCCATGGACGCCCTTAAGCCACCTTCTGGGTGCTCGAGGGTCCCTGTATCAGATGAATGTAAATTGGGAGCCTTCACCTGAAGCCAGCCTCCTATGGAGAATGACTCCCACCTGCAGAAGCTCAGAACTCAGGGCAAGAGTCCCCACTATGGCCAACAGACCCCTCTGACCCTCTTCAGAATCTTCTGCATGTCTTTCCCATTTGGGAGCACTCGTCCCCCACCTTTAACGCCCTGTGTGAGTCCCACGTCCCCCAGGAAAAAGCCAGGCCTCTGTTTCCCAGCCTGCTTTGCAGCAAGGGGGGAGACACATACCCTCAGCTGAACCCAGAGCCCCCAGACCTCACATGCTCCCACCCAGTTTGAACAACCAAGTCTCTGCCTGTGAAAAAGTTCTTCCTTCTACTGAATAGGATCTAAATGCTCCAGAACTCCACACCCACCTATCTCCACCCCCCTCTTAGCTTTTCCCCTGGGGTTCAGGAAGCTCCCTTTACCCTTGACCGTGACTGGAGAACTAGAGATGCCCACTTCTCTCCTGCTGGTTTTCCTCCTGCTACAACGTCAAGCATTCCCTCCCTCTTCTAGTCCCCCCCACCACCACCTCCCTGTTGTGCCCACTTTCTTCAGAAATGCTTCTGGAGTTTCCAAAGAGCAACCAATACCCCTTAAATAATGGAGACCTACCCAAGAGATTTGGGGTGCTGTGTGGTAAGAGCCACACTTTTTATCACAGAGTTGACCCTGATAGGTGGTTTTAAAGGTGGGGGGATGTCATTAAGGACAAAGGTAGAGCTGAAGGGGTGGGGGTGTTGTAGGGGTGTTTTCAGTGACAGGAGATCTAGGGGGAACCAGAGTTGGGGTGCCGTGCTCCTGGGACCTGCTCTGGCTTGCGGGTTGGGGACGGAGGTGTTTGTGTGTTCCGCGGAGGTGTGAGGCGGCAGGGGTGTGATGTTGACATTGTCGTGGGAGCGTGTGGGGATGTGGCTGGCGGAAGACGAGAGCACACGGGCGGGGTGCGGTGCGGGGAGCAGCACCGCTCGGGAGGGCAGGGCCGGCAGGTGTGTGAAGCGGTCTCTGTGAATGACGGTGTTGCCCGTTGGCGCGAGAAATGCAATCCAGCCGAAGCTGGGGGGGACAGCATGCCCAAGGTGTGATGCCGTCTTCCAGCTGTGACACTGTCTCTGAGTGAGAGAAAGGTGGATGGGTAGGATTTCCTCGGGGCGAAGCGCCGCGGGATGGTGCAACAGGCCTCCCATGACATTCTGGGTCGGAGGCACGGATAACAGTAGTAACGACAGCTGTCGTGTATTGACGCTTTGCTGTGTCCTTCATATATACAATCTCATTTAACCCACACACCAGCCAGGCTTACATCTCGCAGCTCCCATTTTCCAGATGAGACTGAGGTCCCACACCAAGCCCATGGCAGTGAGGAGATGGATCCTGGAAGGTCTCACTCTCGGGGCTCTTAACCCTGGTGACATTGTCTTTATGGGAAGCAGGGAGGATGCTGGGAGCGAGACTTGGCGGCTGGAAGCTCGAGGCAGGGCGGCGGGCGGTGGTCGGTGACATGTGCGTGTGTATGTGGGGAGGGAAGTTGCTGTTTCTGTTCATGCGGGGGTGACAGAGGTGGGAATACAGTCAGGAGTATGACATGATAGTGGCACCTTAGGAGTTTCATCTGTACTCAAGGGCGGTGGGGGGGGGGGCATCGTTTGGTATTGATCCGCCCAGACTATAGTCGTTTGTCTCTCTGATGAGTGAGTTCCTAACCCGAGTTTCCATTCAACTTCTTCACCCGAGTCCTCCTGTCCTTAGGTGCCTTGTGTCCCTCCCAATGGCGTCTGGCAGTCATAGTGCCCAGACATCAGTTGGAACAGCCACGATCTCCTCTCTGAGCCCCCGAGAATGGGCAGGAGTGGTAGGCAGGCTGGCGCTGAGGGCAAGAGCTCGATCTGCCCGGTCCGCCACGGCTTCTGTGACACCCCAGAAGACTCCCTCGACCCTATGGGCCTCGGTCTCCTCACCCAAAAATGGGGTTCACTATAGCGTCTACCCACATAATGGAGCCAGCCTCCCGGATTCAAATCCCAACTCTGCCTCTAATTAGCTGACAGACCTTGGGCAAGTTACTTAACCTCTCTGTGCCTCGGTTTGTCATCTGTTAAGAAGGGTAACATAAAAGAATTGGAAGGATTACATGATTGGTCTGTGCCAAGCATTTTCCATAATACTTCCTGGTATACTGCAGGCCATAGATATTAGCCATTATTATAATTTATTATGGTTAATTATTACATCATAGAGTGTTGGAGAATTACATGAAATATTGCCTATAAAGCAGTGAGCAATAATATTGGTAGTGGTTATTACTATTATCCTTGTAGTTATTGTGATTTTCCCACCTGACAGATGGTGACTCTTGAGGCTCAAGAAAGGGGTGAGGTTGACCCAGCATCCCCCAGTCATGACAGTATTATTGCAAGGAGCCCTCAGTTTTGAGATGAAAGTCCTGGATCCTTGCCCAATGCTGCCTCCTGAGTGTTTCTGTAAACGGAGGACTGTCCCTTTGCATCTCCAGGCCTCGGTTTCCCCACAGGTCACCAGGAGGGGAGGTGGAAGAGTCTGGAGGAGAGGGTCCCTAAGGGCTCATCCTAGTTTTCCCCGCTGCTGAGAGAGGCAGGATGCTCAGTAGCTAAACACATGAGCTCTGAAGCCAGACGGCCCAGGGTTGGATAGATCCCAGCTCCACCAACTTATGAGCTGTGTGACTTTGGGCAAGTGGTTTCATTTTGCTGAGCCTGTTTTCCTCATGTGAAAAAGCAGCTCAAATCATCTCCCCCAGAGGGCTGTATTAGGAAATTAACCCATATCTCAGAGCCTGACTTCTAGTAGATGCCAAGTACTTGGGCCTGACCGTCCTTGGCAGCATCTCTATTGTTAGGTTGTGCTCAGAGCAATTAGATTTGGAGCACCTCAGCCCCTTTAAAAGAAGGATGAGACACACACACCCCCCCAAGCAGGGGCAGGGCCGGGCTGCCAGGTCAGGCTCAGGGACCGCCTGGGTCCCCGCCTGGGTCCCCGACTCTCTCCAGGACTGGGAATGGCAGTGGAGCAGGAAGAAGGGAAGGAAGTTGGCTGGGACATATTCATGTGTGTGCTGGGGGTGGGGGGAGCAGGAAGAAGGACAGGAAACTCCCTCCCACCCCTCCCCCAACTTCCCTTTCCTTCAATTTCTGCTGGACACACTCTCACAGGCAGCCAGGGGGTCCCTGATTCCTGTCCCACCTGGACAGGAGTTGGGGGGGGTGGCGCTGGAATGAAGGAATGAGACTTGGCTTGTGTTCCATCGAGGGGAAGAGATGGGAGGTCCCCACCCCACCCACTACAGAGCCTGGTGGAATGGGGAGCATGCACTGTGCCCCAGGTCATCCCTCTCCCATCCGGAGGAAAAGGCCAGAGGAAGCAGATTTTGGCCAAGGTGATAGCAGGGAGGGGTTTGTCTGCTCTGGGGTCTCCCTCCATCCAGGGAGTTAATAGGCTGGGCTCTGAGACTGAGAATCCCTTCCTCTTTCCTGAGTCCCTGGCCAGAGAGACACCCACTAGAGTTTCCAGCTTGTCTTTTATTCTCTGGTACACATACCTCCTCAGGCCACACACACAGTGGGGGCCCTCCTGTCTTACACGAGCATACCTTCTGTGTTGTCAAACACTCAGACATCACACACACACACACACACACACACACACACACGATCCCTTGTCTCTCACACACGCAGAATCACTCCCACATCTCTAGTGGTACATACTCAACCATTTCACACACACCCCCTCCCCTTGTTACAGATATATATATACACACACACCCCTTCCCTTTTCCTACCCCTTGGGTGTCATATACACACATTCCCTGTTCCCTGTCACACGGGCACCCATCCTTCCCTCTCCCGGTTACACACCCTCGTGCAGCTCACCCACAGAGCCCTAAGCTCTCCCGTCATACACCCACCTTCCCTTGTTGCACACGCCCCCTCTGATGTCACTGTCGCACACCTCCATGTGTCACACCCAGCCACAGCCTCTTTGGAGTCACACCCACACCCTTTTCTTGTCACATACCCTCACCGGCTTCTCCTGGTCCCACCCCACCCCAGATACCCCTGTGTCACACACACTGAACTGCCTTCCTTGATCCACACAGCCTCTCCTGGCTCACACCCAGAGCTGGCCCATTCAGCTTCCCCCACACACCCCCTTGCATGTCACACACACCCTCTCACTCATGTGTCACACTGCCACAGCCCCCTCTAGGGTGACAAGCACACACTTTCCCTTGCCACACGTACCCCTTTGAGGGTCTCAAACACACAGCCCAGCCCCTCATCTCATTCTGTCTCTTACACACACACACACACACACACACACACACACCTTTCCTCTCATATCCATGATCCCTAATGTCACACATCCAGGCCTTACAGGGCCAACACGCGCACATACACACAAACACACACACACCTCTCCCAGCCACACATTCTCCCACCTAGCTTTACACACCCACCCATTCCTCCATCTCACCCAACACACCCACCCAGCTTGTCCCCACGCACGATCTCACCCATGGCCCACTCATGCCTCCCTCTGGGACAACCCTTGCTCAGGACATCCCCAGGGAGGGAGGCTGGGAAGCTCCAGGTCCACAGGCCTCCTCTTCTCCTTCCCCTCCCCCCCGCCAGGACACGCCAGCCCGGGAACACCCCTGCCCCGAAAGGGTCACATCACACACCCCTCAAGGACACAGAGACGCCCGCCCAGAGGGACCCACGCCCCCCATCCTTTGCGCCCCCCAAGGACACTTACCACCTCCCCCCCCCCCATCCCCTCTCATCGCAGACAAAGCTCCCAGCCCCGGGCGGCGGCGAGAGGGGGAGGGGGTCCGGCCCCCTCCCCAACGCCCCTCTCAGCTCCCGGGTCGAGGGAGGGGCGCCCTTCCCCGCCCCGGAGCCCTTGCACCTGCCACGGCGGGGGGAGGAGGATGGAGAAAGGCGAGGCCCCCTGCCCGCTCCCCCACACCGAGCCGCAACCCTTTCTCACCTCCCGTGTTGCTGCGCTTGGTGCAGACCACCTCGGGGGGCGTTTCGAGGGGCCTCTTGCGGGAATCCGGGGCCTCGGGCTCCATGGGGGGGGCCTGGGGCGGCGGCTGCTGCTGCTGCGGCGGCTGCGGCGGCGGCGGCGGCGGCTGCTGTGGCGGCGGCGACGGCTGCTGGGGAGGCTGGGGTTGCGGCGGCGGCGGCGGCGGGGGCGGCGGCGGCGGGGTGGGGGAGGGGGAACCCTGGAGAGGGCAGGAGGGAGGGAGCTGGTTCTGGGGGGCTGACAGAGCCTGGAGAGCGGATGTGAGCAGGACGGGAGGGCAAGGGGGGTCCCCGACAGGGTCCGGAGAGAACTGAGGGGTGGGGTCTCTCTCAAGATTACCGAGGCCAGGGACTGGCCGCGCCACTGGGGGGGGTCGGGACCTCCTTCTTTGCTCCCCCGGCTGGAGGGCCGAGCCCCCCAGACCCTGCTCGGGGCGGGGGGCCGGAGGAGCGGGACCGGAGGTGGGAGGCGGAGGCAGCCGCTAGTGGGGACCCCGGGGGCGGCGGTTGCGGGCGGCAGCGGCGGCAGGGCTGGCGGTGGCTGCTGGCCCGAGCATCTTCTTCCCGGAGGCTCCCACAGCGGCCTGGCCCCTCCCACCCGATCAAAGCCACGCCCATGCCGGGCAGGGCCGCGCCCTTTGGCGCCCCCATTGGTCCGTCCTTGAAGCCTGGGCCACGCCCCCTGAGTTGACCACGCCCGTTTCGGCGCTGGGAAAGGGACCAGGCTACCCCAGGCCACAGGGAGGACCCTGGGCTCATCCACACCTTCCCCACCCCTCACCTGTAACGTACGTTTATTGAGCACTTACTGTGTGCCAAGTCCGGTTCTAAGTAAGCGCTTCACAAACCTTACCACGTTTAATTCCCAGAGCAACCGACTCTGGGGTACTCTTTTTATGCCCATTTTACAGAGAAGGAAACTGAGCCTCAGAGACTTGACGTCACTTAGTCGCGATAAAAATTCTCACTTCACATGTCTCCCACCTCTGACAGCTGAGAAGTTCTCCGCTTGAATCTTTTGAAGAATCAACGCAGGATTACTGCCAGGGCTCTGGGGATTGAGTTTAATGAATACCTGTGTTAAGCATGTAGAGCTGAGCTTAACATCCTGTTGGCGCTCAGGTCAATCAACAGCACTTACGAACCACCTACAAGTGTCAGACACTGTCCTAAACACTGGGGTACAACAGGGAACAAAACAGTCTTGGCCCTTGTAGACTAAGGTATTACTATTCATGTCATTAAGAAAACCTGATTTTCAAACAACAAAGCAGACACTCAGGAAAATGGAGTGTGGTTCACCCAAGGGCACACAGGTAGACAGACAGAGGGGAAACTGGGATTTGAACGAAGGACAAGCTTTATTTCAGAACCTGAAGTAGGGGGCCCTTCTTTGGAGTGGATCATTGCTAATATTCACTGTTCTCTGATACATGAATTTTCTTCTCCCTGAATTTCTTGTCTTCAAGGATTCTTCCTAGGTCAGCCAGATGCAAGATTAGGCTCAGAGGGGGCCTGGGTGGGGGTAATTGTGGCAGCTGGGGGGGGGCCTTCCTCTGCTCTATCCCACTCCTGCCCCACCCTTGTCATGCTCTCAGGTCCCCAGGTTGGGGAGGGTAGCAGATGGCCTGGGGAGGATGAAGTGGCCTCCCATCTGTCCCATCCCCCCCATTGTCCCCGGAGCCAAGGGGGATTCGAGGGGGTTGTGGTCCACTGCAGTCTGGATCCTCCCCCTCCATCTTCCTGGAGGGAGCTGAGGAGCTAGTTGCTATGGAGACAAGGAAGAGGCAAGAGAGATGCAGGGAGGCACTGGGGTCAGGGTGAGATCCACACCTTAGACCCTTTGATTCACATATACTCACACCACACAGGTACATATCCCAACATCCATGGAGTATGGCATGAATTTCCACATCCCCAGCACACGCACAGTCGCACCAGCCCTCCTGCAGACACACAGGTGTATACTCAACAGTTTCACACAGGCACACTCTGATGTATGAAGAAGATTCATGGGGATAGGTACACACACACACACACACACACACACACTCTCCCATAATGCATAATGCACATTCAGTCATGTGGACCGTATATATCACAGGTTCTCATGCAAAAATAGATAGACACACATCTGATATCCAAGTATGTCCCAGGTGCACATGTTCAAAGCCAAAATAACTCCACACTTGGCCACACACAACCTGTGAAGTTACAAGTACATGATCAAAGCCATAAGACATAAACAACCTATGTTACATAAGGCATACATGTTAGTGACATGTGATATATAGACTGACAAACAGACCCAATCCTGTCTTCCACACAAACTGGATAATCACACACATTTATATACATGGCTCTCATAGTCTAATGCACAAAATGCACGAGACCTCACAGGCCACTCAGTGACATGCTCAACACACACCGAATCCCGAGTATTGGTCAGCCCCCACCCCCAAGTCATGCCTGCAGCCCCAGCTCACACTCCCCCCCCGAAGCCCTCCCATTTGGACACACACGACAGCACGGTTGGTCACGCACTCACACTCACACACAAACACAAACCTCCTCCTAGATATTTTTAAACCCAGGCTAGTTCTGCTGCTATGGCAACCGCCCCAAACCCATTGCCATAGCAACCTAACGTCAGCTTTCCAAGCACCAAATCCTGGGGGATTGCAGGGCCCCAATCAGAGGCCAGAGGAGGGGGCTGCTGCACCCTCTGCCATCATCCGTGCCACCCCGGTACCTCCACCCCAGGGCCCCCAGGGGAGCAGTCACCTTATGGTGGGTAGGGAGGGGCTGGAGCCAAGGATGCAAGACCCTCCAGACCAGGCACCCCTCGACGTGCTTTTTCCTCCTGCTCCATCAGAGCTTTATGGAGGGACTCATGAGGCAAAGGTCAGCCTGCCCCTGGACACACACAAGCCAGGGTTTGAGTCTTGGCTCTGACATTTACATGCTGTGTGACTTGGGCATGTCCTTACCCTCTCTGAGTCTCATGTTCCTTAATTTGGAGAATGTTCCTGCTGTTGCTGTTGATACTAATACCCCAAGGGTTATTGTGACTCAGTGGCTAAAAGCCCAGCCCAGAATTGTATCCAAATTCTCACTCTCCCATTTTCTAACTGTGTGAACTCAGGCAAGGGCCTCTGAGTCTCTGCAACAATGTTGGGGGGCACATAGTAATCTAATTACATAGGGCTGTTGGGATGATTCCCAACAGAGGGGTGTGGTTGCTGAGCTAAGAACTTTGCATGTATTCCAACTGATTTAAGTCTTAAGCATGGCCTTATGGGTAAGTACTATTATTATTCCCATTTTGCAGGAAAAGAAACGGAGGCCCAGAGAGGCTGCCTGAGATCACCCAGTTTTGAAACATGAGATTTGAACCCAGGCAGTCAAAGACATGGCCTTAGCCATTTCTCTCTCCTGCCACTTAAAGAAGTTTGGAGAAGGGTGATGGAATGGTGGATTCCTGGAAATGCTTGCTAGCCTCAGTTTTCCAGCCCACAAAATGGGAGTTCAAATGGTACCACCAGCCGAGGTGTTGGAGGATCTCTGAGGCACCTTGCACCTGGGGCGCTGAGGATGGGTTGGCACACCTGAGCGCTCCATGTAGACGGGGAGCAGATGAGGAGGGGCAGGGCAAGCTGGCAAGTGGGTAGTCTGAGGAGGGAGGTTGGCTCTTCTTCCCAGCCCTGTGACCTCAGGCATGGGCTTTCCCCAGTCTGAGCCTTATCTCATCATCTGTCAACTGGGAATCATAAGAGTGCTGAGGGTGCAGCAAGGAGTCCAAGAACCAAAGCAGGTGAAACCACTTGGCCTGGGTCCCAGCCAGCGAAGAGAAAAATCTGAGCTGATATTAATACTCTCCATCCCATCTGTGCATGGGATTTAGGAGTCAGGACTGTGGAGTGCAGGAGTTTGCAAACCATTTTGACCGAAGGTAAGAGATACTATATCATCATTCAATGCATATAACACTGAAACAAAAGTTTCATGAAATCATACTTCACCTACACTTTCGTCTATACTCTGTTTACACGATGGGCACAGACTCCCATCTATTCTTTTCTATTGAAAAATGTTGGTTGATTTCACAGTCCCCTAACCAGTTGTGACCAACAGTATGAAAAACCCCAGCATGGCGGTTTGGGGTGCAATCCTGGAGTCGTTGGAGAGTTTTACACAGGGGAGTGCCATGGGCATCAAAGGGGCAATGGAGGGGTTGCCAGCCTGGGGGCTAGGATGGAGCCAGACTCCAGGGAGGAGGAGCTCTTTGCCTGGGCCCTAGCAGGGGCAGGAGAGATAGAGAGATGTGATCAGAAGCCAACACATGAAGAGTTAACACAGTGTTTTGAACACAATGTATGGTGGTTACGAGCATCAGCCTTGAAGACAGATCCTCACTCATCCATTTGACAAAAGTATTTATTGAGCATGTGTTACGTGTTGGGTACTGTTCTAGGCACTGGAGATATAGCAGTGAAGAAAATAGACACAAATTCCTGACCTCATGAGCTCACATTCTGGGGAAATAGATAATCAACATGCAAAAGAAGTTAAAAAAAATATATATATATATAGTATGTTAGATGATAAAGACTGTGGAGAAAAACATATCAGGGAAGGGGGAAGAGGGGTTGGGGTACAAGGGGGTGAGAGTAGGGCTTTGGGTTTAAATATAATAGACAGGGGAGGCCTCACTGAGGAGGTGGCATTTGAGCAGAGACCTGAAGGAGGAGGTGAGGGAGTGGGCCATATGGGTCTCTGGGGGAAGAGGGGCCCAGGCAGAGAAAAGAGCAGGTGCAAAGGCCCTGAGGCAGGAGTGCACCTGGTATGTTGGAGGAAGAAAGAGGAGCCCAGGGAAGCTAGAGCCAAGTGCGGGAGGGGAGAGTGGGAGGAATGAGGCCAGTTAGGCAGGGAGTAGACAGTGTGGGGCCTTGAGGGCCACTGTAAAGGCTTAGCTTTGATTTGGAGTGAGATGACAACCGTGGGAGAGGTTTGAGCAGAGGAGAGACGTAAGTTGACATAGACTTTATTACAGATCCTTCTGGTTGCGTATGAAAAACATGGTGTGGGGGGGGTGGGGGGTAGAAGGAACCCAATGAGAAGGTGATTGTGACCATCCAGGTGAGAGGAGCTGGTGGCTGGCTGGACCAGGGTGATAGGTAGCCGTGCAGGTGGGGGGACATCACTGGAGTCCTGGTGCTCCTACGTGGCTTTGGGCAAATCATTTCAGCTCTTCAGAGCCTCAATTTCCCCATTTACAAATGGGGGCTGATAATAAAGCACCCACCTCTCAAGGCTCCTGTCTGGTCTCAGTGTGATAGAGCATGGACAGCCCTCGGCACAGAATGTGTGCTCGAGAAATACTGCCCGCTGTTGTCACTGATATTACGCCCCCCCCTTCCCAGACCAGAGAAATTCTGTGTCCCGTCCAAGGGGGCTTCGGGAAGGAGGATTAAAAAGAAGCAGTTGGTCCTTGAATAATGATTGGGTATTTATCTGATCCTGAGAGTATTTGAGTCAGAGAATCTTGGACCCAAAATACTTGCCCCGAGGGGGCCTTTAGGGGTCTTTTATTCCTACCAGGCTCTTTGTAGGATGGAGAAATGGAGGTCCAGAGAACAGTTTTATCCTGCCCAGGAGCCCACAGTGAGTTGGGGGCTGAGCCAGGGCTAGAATCCATCCTCGTGGCCTGTCTCCCAGGCCTGTGTTCCCAGTCCTGGCTGCCTCCTTGGTGATTATGGCATCTGACCGAGTCCCCTCCCCCGCCAAGCCTCAACATCTTCCTATGACTTCCGACTGCCTCCGGGATAAATTCCAAACTCTCCCTGTCGCTCGGGCCAAAAACCTTGCATTTGCCCTTGACACCCCCTCTTTCCCTCACACCTACATCCAATCCATCAGCAAACCTTTCCTGCCGCACCCTTCGATTCTCAATCTGACCCTGTCTCGCCCACCCCATTTGTCAACACCGCGGAGGTGCAGGCCCCCAGTGGCTCCCCATTGGACCCTCTCACAGGAGCCTCTTCCTGGGCTTCCCGCTTTTACTCCTTGCCCCCTTTCCACGGCAACCAGAGCCAGCCTTTTAAAAGGCAAGTCAGATCATACACTGGGTTGTATCCAAGAGAAAGAAAAATGGGCTTTCCGTAAGAACATCCAGGAGCAATATAGATTTCTTGCCTTAGGTTCGTGGGCGAAGAAGGGGCTTTCCGTGTTGTCTCTCTCAAGGGGGTGGGTTTACAAATATTAGGGAGGGTGGATGCCAGGCAGGCTCAGTTGCTAAAGCACGTGACTCTTGATCTCGGGGTCGTGAGTTCAAATCCCACATTGGCATTAAAAAAAAAAAGTACAGGAGACAAAGGCAAAGGGAAGTCGAGTTCCTTGGGGTTGAGTTGGGATTTGAACCCTGGCAGCCTGGCTGCAGAGTGACCCTCTTAACTTTACCAGCCTGCCTCTGTTTCTCACTAGCCCCTCTTCTCTGACCAAGTTTCTCCAAGGTACATGTGTCCCCTCCACACACACACCCCCCCCCCCCCGCCATCCTCCGCTCCCGGGAGTCTCGATGCTTCCTACCTTGGAACCACAAGCACAAGGACTTGAGCCGATTCTATGCAATCATCTTTGGTTGAATTTAATTTTAGAAATTTCCCCCTTTCATCTGCCCCCCTCCCATAGGCATCCACTCTAGCATGCTTAATTTTTGGCCTCCATCCTTCTTCTGTTCTTTTATTAAGATTCATGTGTATCCTTACAGTTAGTTTCTTTGTGTGTGTTTTAAATTTGCAACAGTGTCACTGGGCCACAAACCTCATTATCTTTCTTTCATTGTGCTTTTTGAGAGCTCTCTGTATGGCTATGCTTATTTCTAGCTCAGGGTGAGTGAGTCTTGAGAGGATTCTGAGAGGCTGCCTGGGTTTAAGTAACCCACACTAGCTGAATGTCCTTGGGCAAGTTTCTTAACCTCTCTGTGTAGAATGGGAGGTTGTCAAATAATGGCACTTTTGGGGGCATCTGGGTAGTTCAGTTGGTTAGACATCCGACTCTTGATTTTGGTTCAGGTCATGATCTCAGGGTCATGGGATCGAGCCCCGCGTCGGGCTCACGGGCTGGGCGTGGAGCTTGCTTAAGATTCTCTCCCTCTTAAAAAAAATAAATATATAAATATATAAAAATGGCACTTTTCTCATAGGATCATTGCCAGCTGGTGTCTTAAAGCATTCAGCACCAGGCATTTACTAAGCACTGCATTGACGTCTGCATCTTTCTCTTCTCTCTGGTTGTGGGGTATCCCACCACATAGTCCATATTCTGCTTCTCAAGCCCTAATGATGGACATCAAATTCCCTCCAATTCTTTGCCTCTAACTGCACTCAATTCACATCCTCATACGTACTCCATGTATAGGCCTGTTGGAGAGTGGAGAAATTGGGTTGTCAGGCATCCTCATCTTTAATTTCTCCGAGTATTACAGATTGCTCTCCAGCAAGGATGCACCTATTTATACTCCTGCCATCCATGCCAGATGACCCATTCTTTCATATACTTCCCCAGAACTCTGTGTTCCAAGACCACCTAATTTTGGCCAATCTAGTGGATGTGAAAATGTTGCTTTATGTACTGATGTAGATCAGTTTAGCTTCTCTGGGCTGCTTTATTCTTCATTTCTACCCAGAATTGTTACAAGCTCTGTGTGTGTATGTGTGTGTGTGTGCGTGTGTAAGGCTTTGAATACTAACCCTTTAATACTTTAGTTCCTGTCACAGTAGAAAAGGGATCATAATAGTACCTCTCACTTGTTGTTAAAGAGACTGTTAAAGGGATTCAATGATATGATAATGGCCATGGTTATTTTGTATTTCCCTCCATGGCAGGTGCTATGCTAGGAGCTTTACATGTATTAACCTATTCATTCCTCACAAAAAAACACTATGAGGCACATCTGCTGTTATCATCCCCATTTTACAGATGAGAAAACTGAGACACTTCTCCGTGAAGCAGAGCTGGAATTCAAACCCAGGCAGACAGGCTCCTTAACCAACTCACTGCCTCTCACTGAGACATACAGAAAAACACCTATGGCTTAATGACTGCTCTATATTAATCAGCTGTAATAACCAGACAGGACAATCCAGGGGGGCTTGGGGTACGTTTGCTGATGGCCTCAGTAAATCTGATCATGGGTTTATCTATTGGGAAATTTTATAAGCATAATAATTATAGCACCTCACCTTTTAAAAAAATCATGTTAGGGGCTCCTGCGTGGCTCAGTTGGTTAAGTATCTGTCTGGCTCAGGTCATGATCTCAGGGTTCTGGGATCAAGTCCCACATGGAGCTCCCTGCTCAGCAGGGAGCCTGCTTCTCCCTCTCCCTCTGCTGCTCCCCCTGCTTGTGCTCTCTCTCTCTCAATCTCTCTCTGTCAAATAAATAAATAAAATATTTAAAAATTTTTTAAAAAATCGGGGCGCCTGGGCGGCTCAGTTGTTAAGTGTCTGCTTTCGGCTCAGGTCATGATCCCAGGGTCCTGGGATCGAGCCCCGCATCGGTCTCCCTGCTCTGCGGGAAGCCTGCTTCTCCCTCTCCCACTCCCCCTGCTTGTGTTCCCTCTCTTGCTGTGTCTCTCTCTGTCAAATAAATAAATAAAATCTTAAAAAAAATTTTTTTTTTTAAATCGTGTTAAGGTGTGGGAAACCTGGACCCACCTGGGCCTCTTTTTCCCTATCTGTAAATGGATAGGATTGGATAAGACCCCGGTCCCTATCTTTTTCATAGCCCCTCTATTTCCCAAATCAAAGCATTTCCAGCCATTACAGTTGTCCTCCTTTCTAGCACTCCCTGGGCACCGGGTCCTGTTCCCAGCTTTTATGTGAATGAGACTGGTGGGCAATTCTCACCCAGCTTTCTGCCTACTCTGTGCCTGCACCAGCTGAATGTGGCTGGACACAAACACATGCTACGTGATCACTCACCTGGGGACCTCCTGGAAACCCTCCTCATGTCCATTCACTCTCCCACGCTCCTGGAATAACTACACACCTTCTCCTCCCCCTTGAACCTCTAGCTCCGCCCCTCTCGTCATTCTCACCCTTGACCCTGATCCATTCTCAGGGAGAGAAGAGAAGCCCTCAGAAGGTTCCCAGGGCATCTACCTCCTACCTGCATCTGAGACCCTGTTCTCTGCCTTCCCTCCTGTTAGATAAGGAAACACTCTGAGTGGGCACTAGATCCCATCCTCTCTTGTCTACTCAGGAACATAAATCAAGCAATTCTCCCTTCTCTCTCCTGCACCATCCATCATCCTCTCTCTTCTGGATCGTTCTCATTGGCATAAAACACATTTTAATACAAATATGCTTTATTAACCTCATCTAGCTAAAGCTCCAGTGTTTTGCTGCTCTTTATGGTTTTACAGCAAAACCCTAAAAAAAGAGAGAGAGAGAGAGAGAGAGAGAGATCTGCACTAATGTCTCCTGTTCCTTTCCTCAATCCTTCTTGAATCACCCAACCAGGGTTTGGCTTCACCACTTGGCCAAATCAACTCTTGAGGTTACTGGTGACCTCCAAGTGGCTCAATCCAACAGTCCAGTGACCAGCCCTCATGTCACTTGAGCCTTCCCGATGATAGTCACACCCTCTTCCTAGGTTTATTTTCTTCCCTTGGCTCCCAAGACCCTCCACACTCATTATTTCCCTCCTATCTCAGTGGCTGCTCCTTGTCTGTGGTTTCTTTGTGAGCTGAGGGTGGGGAGGAAGAGGGAGAGGAAGAAGGAGACAGAGAATGCCAAGCAGGGTTCACACCCAGCACAGAGCCCTATATGGGGCTCGATCTCACCACCTGGAGATCATGACCTGAGCCGAAATCAAGAGTCAGATACCTAACTGACTGAGCCACCCAGGCGCCCTGTCTTTAAACATTGGGGCTCAGTGCTTGGTCTTCTTCTCTTGGCCTCCCAAATTCATATATCTCTCTAGGCTGGACCTTACCCCAGAATTCAGACTCATATTCACTTAGCCTCTCAACACTTCCACTTGGAAGTCTGTTAGGTACTTCATCATGTCCAAAACCAAACTCCTGATCCCTGCTTCTCCCTGCCCCCCCACCTGCTATTCATCTAATCTCAATAAATGGAAACTTCATCTTCACAGCTCCTCAGATCAAAAAGCCTCGCAATCATTTTGACTCGTTTCTTTATCTCCCTCCCGACACCCAATCCATCAGCGAATTCTGTCAGCTCTACCTCCAGAACATGCAGATTCTAACTACGTCTCACCACCTCCACTGCTAACCACCCTCATAAAAGCCGCCATCATCTCTCATTTGAATGATTTTTTTTAATCTTTTGCTTAAAATATTAACCATTTTAAAGGGCACAAGCCAGAGGCATCTAGTACATTCACAGTGTTGTGAAAGCATTATCTCCATTTAGTTCCAAAACACTTTCATCATCCCCGAAGGAGACCTCACTCCCATTAAACAGTGACCCCCCACCCCCAGTCCCTGGCACCACTAATCTGCTTTCCGTCTCTACGGATTTGCCTCCTCTGGACATTTCATATGAATAGACTCATGCAATGTGTGACCTTTGTGTCTGGCTTCTTTCACTCAGCATGTTTTCAAGCTTCCTCCACGTTGTAGCATGGACCAATACTCCATTCCTTTTTATGGCTGAATAATATTCCATGGCATGGATATACCATACCTTGTCTATCCACTCATCTATGGATAGAAGACATTTGAGTTGTTGCCACCTTTTGGCTATTACAAATGGTACTGCTGTGAATATTCATGTACAAATATTTGTCTGAACACCAGTGTTAATACTCTTAGGTCAATGCCTAGGAGTGGAATTGCTGGGTCATACGGTAACCCGATGTTTAACTTTTTGAGGAACTGCCAAAATGTTTCCCACAGGTGGCACTATTTTATTTCATTTGAATTATTTTAATAGCTGATTCTTTTAAAAAAATATTTATTGATTTATTTGAGAGAGTGTGAGAGAGACGGGGGGGAGGGGCAGAGGGAGAGAGAAATTCGGGCAGACTCCATACTGAGAACGTAGCCCAATGCGGGGCTCGATCTCACAACCCATGAGATCATGACCTGAGCCGAAACCAAGAGCTGGAAGCTCAGCTGACTGTGCCACTTGGTGCCCCTTAACAGTCTATTCTTAACACAGCCACCAGCATCACCACTTATGACATGAATAAAAGTGTCCCTGCTGCCCTCAACCTTCAATGGGTCCCATCTCAGAGCAAAACCCAGAGACCTCACAACGGCTTACAACACCTGCATGACTTGGCCTCTGGCTCCCTCCCAGGTGTCTTATTCCACACTCCCACTCACTCAGTATTGATTTCCTCCCTGGTTTTTGTTTTTGTTTTTTTAAGTAAACTCTACCCCCAACACTGGGCTCGAACTCACCACCCCAAGATCAAGAGCCACGTGTTCTACCAACTAAGCCAGCCGGGTGCCCCTCCTCACTCTTCTTTTTTTTTTTTTTTTTTAAGATTTTATTTATTTGACAGAGAAAGAGAGTGAGAGAGGGAACACAAGCAGGGGGAGTGGGAGAGGGAGAAGCAGGCTTCCCGCTGAGCAGCGAGCCGGATGATGTGATGCAGGGGCTCGATCCCAGGATCCTAGGATCATGACCTGAGCGGAAAGCAGACGCCCAATGACTGAGCCACCCAGGCGCCCCCTCACTGTTCTTTAAATGCATCAGGCAGGCTCCCACCTCCGGGCTTTTGCACTCATTGTTTGTTTTTCCTGGAATGTTCTAGCCCTGTACCCGCAAGGGTGGTTCTTTCACTTTCTTCCGGTCTCTCTTCTAAGTCACCTTGTCTGAGATACCTCTGACCACCCTGTCCCCTTTACTCTGTTTTATTTTCTCCGTAGCACTTATCACAATCTGACATATATACATTTGTTTGTTTATAATTTAATTCTTTCCCTTTCATGAGGCACTGACTTTTTCTCTTTGTTCACTGATGTACCTACCCCTAGCACCCAGAAAAGTGCCTGGAGTATAGCAGATGCTCAGTAAACGCTTGATGAATGAAGGAATGACTTGAACTCCATTTATGGATGAAGAAAGCAAAGCTCGGGGAAGAGGCATGACTTATGGGAGCTTCCACAGCTGGTAAGAGGATGCTTTGGGATTCCTTTTTTTTCCCTCCCCAGTGTGTCTTGGATTCTAATCCTGGCCTCTCGGACTGCAAAGCCCAAGTTCTTAACTGGACTGTTTTGTGAACTTTATATCTGGGCCTCCTTAACAACCCGAAACGTTAGTCTTTTTAGCAATACTCAATTTACAAGTGGGAAAACTCTTATCTAGAGAGGGAAGGGGGCCCCACAACCAGTTGATGGCAATGGCAGGACTGGCCCTTAAGCTTCAGGGCAAGATTTTTGGCATTAGCCTCTGGCACCCAATGGACACTCAAGTGCATGATGACTGGTGTTCAGGATGGGTTTATAGTCAAGCCCATGCCAGCTTCAGGACCTTGATTTGCAAAGGTCCTTTAATGCGTTCCTAAGGTCTGAGGTCTTCATAACATTTGCAAAAGGAGGATATTTAAAACGCCATTGGTGAAGACTACTGTCTTTTTGCAATTCTACTCCCCCCTGTTGTACTTCTTTTACCGTGGGTGGTGCTGGAGTAGCCTCAGGCATTTGTGGGATCTAGCGGAGAGGAAGGTGAGTTGAGGATACATTTAGGTTGGGTTTCATGGGATATGGTGATGTGGTTCGTAGCCGCTTTCAGATATACTTGAATTACCTAACTAGCAGTCTTGGTTTAGGAATGGCTTCCAGGAATGCTCCTATTGTTGGAGGTGCTAACTCACGAGGTACAAGGCCCCACAGTCTACTGTGGCATGACCCTATGCTCTAGTGACTCACTCCACAAGCACTTGTGCAATGGAGGTGAGTCAGTAATTAAAAGGACTGAGCGAGGGGCGCCTTGGTGGCTCAGTGGGTTAAGTGTCTGTCTTTGGCTCAGGTCACGATCCCAGGGTCCTAGGATCGAGCCCCGCATTGGTCTCCCTGCCCAGCAGGGGAGTCTGCTTCTCCCTCTGCCTGCACCCTCCATCCCCAGTCATTCTCTCTCTCTCAAATAAATAAAATCTTAAAAAGAAAAAAAAAAAGACTGAACCAGAAGCTAGTCCATGAAAGCATTTTCCAAAACATAGCTAACATGAATTAAACTTTGTGAAAGTTTTCACAAATTTCCAAAATGTCTCGATGACATCACCCATACTGACTTGTGAAGGTGAAACTTTTTCTAAACTATAAGGACTAAAAGAAAGTTCCATCAAGCGTACTAGAGGGAAGATAAGTTACTTTTCTCTTCTCTCTGCAGATTAGGATATTATGAAATAAGTATTTGCAGCCAACAAAGTAGGCGACTACCACAGAGGTGTGTCAGGCAGTAAATTAATAAAAACATTACGTTATCTTTTGGGATTTTGCAATGTTTGTGGTATTTGTCAGCCCTTCTAAATACGTAATTTGTTATTATTTCATATTCTAAATTTTCACGTTCATACCCAATTTAAAAAAAATATATTTTATTTATTTATTAGAGAGAGAGCGAGCACAAGTAGGGATAAAGGCAGAGGGAGAAGCAGACTCCCCGCTGATCAGGGAGCCTGATGCGGGGCTCGACCCCAGGATACTGGGATCATGACCTGAGCTGAAGGCAGACGCTTAACCGACTGAGCCACCCAGGCGCCCCTCATACCCAATTTTGTTAGTAATTTTGTATTTCTTTTAGGGAACTCTCCCCTCCCATACTCCCCCACCAAACTCTGTAAATTCTATCAGCCCTGTTGATGACTCATTGGCTCAAAACAGGAATACGTTCCCAAGCTGTGTGATCCCCGGGCAGTGGCTGTACCTCTCTGAGACTGTTTCCTTAATAGCAAATTGGGGATCATAGCAGCCCCTACACCGCAGAGTTGTTGTTAAGTTTAAATAAGCCGAGGCCTGCAAAGCGCTTAATGCTGGTTTGGAACGCACTGAGCAACGATAAACCTCTGCCCCTCTTTACGCTTAGAACTTCCCTGCAGCTTCCGGACCCGCGGCGGCCAAGACCTTCCTGTGCGCATGTGCCGCCGACTCTCTTTCAGCCCGCCCCCCCTCGTGGGCGCGTCTAGTCCGCTGCAGGGGGTGATGGGCGGAGTCAAGGGGCTACTTCCAGGATTTCCTCCCCCTCCGAGGAACAACCCGCTTTGCATGACTGGCAGTAGGGATTAGCCAGTAATGATTGGAGAGAAGACCGACGACCAGGCCCATGTAGGAATCTCTCATCCGAGTTGGCCAATTGCGAGCTTTGGAAGGCGGGTTCGTCTCTGAGGCGGGACACGGAGTGACGGGCGTCTGTTTTGACTAATGAGAACCTGTCTGCAAGTAAGCCAGGGCCAGTCAGAAGCGAGAAGGCCGGATCCTGGGGCGGGGCTGGAGCTTCGGCAGTTGAACTGCTCGCGAGGAGGGGTGTCTGTGGAGAAGGTGAGAGGCGGCGGGAGTGGCGGGTGCGCGGGCCAGGGTGGGGATCCTGGGGGGAGGGGATGCTCTGGGGGAGGGTGGGCTGCGGCGGGCAGCTGACCGGGCAGTGTAGGAATCGGGAGGGGTGACCTTTAACACGGATAGGCACTTTGACGTGGGTTTGTGAGACAGAGGGCAGTATCTGAGTCGGGGATGGGGGGAGATGTTTTGTATCTTGCAGGAGGGTCTTTAATGGGGGAAAGTGTGTAAAGCTGGAGACAGCAGGCGGTAAAATACAGAAATTCCCCTGTAATATAGCCTTGTGATTTAATGGGAGGTTTTGAGGCGAGGGGTTATTGTAGCGCGGTGTGGAGGAGCGGAGGTCCTTGGGATGAGTTACAAGCTTTGATGTGCGTGGAGGGCAGGTGAAGCACTACGGAGGGAGAGAATGAGTGAGGACTTCGAGGATGGAGGTGTGCTTTAGGGAGGTGTGAAGCCACATGATACATGCAGCGTTTACTCAGGGCTTACTATGTGCCAAGTTTTGTATGAGTTACTCTTAAACTTCCTAACACCCCTCCCGGTGGTTAAGACTGTGGGCTCTGGAGTTGGGTTGCCTGAGCTTAAATGCTGGCTTTGCCACTGGCCCTGCCACTGAACGTCAGGGTGGCTTTGGGCAAATTCTTTAACCCTCTGTGCCTCAGCTTTTAGCATGCTTAGAATGACCTCATCTCTTCTCTGTCTGTACCACTCACCTAGTCTCTTGGCTTCACATGCTCTTTATATAATGATAACTCCCAAGTGCCGGCCTGCAGTCTGGATCTCTCTGAACTCCAGACTCATTTGTCCAATGGCTGACTCTTCTCTACTTGGAAGTCCAACTGCCATCCATGCTTTAAAAACTTGTCCCTAACCAAACTTGTAGTTTCCCCCTTCCAAACCCAGCTGATGGCAGTTCTATTCTTCCAGGTACTCAAGACAAAAATCCTGGAGTTGTCCTTGACTCTCCCTTTTCCCTTTCCTGCATGCCATCCGCCAATCAGCAAATCTCATGGGTCTATCTTCAGAACACTTCCAGAATCCAGCTGTATCTCACCACCTCCCTTGCTGCTCTGATTCATGCCATCACTTGCCCTTACCTGGTCTGTTGCAGTGGCCTCCTCGCTGGCCTCTGCCCTGGACCCCACAGTTGGGGGTTCCTGTTGAAACAAAAGTCAGATCATGTTACTCCCTGGTCCAGGCACTCCCGTGGCTCCCACCTCACACAGTATAAGTCCTTGCTAAGCTCATAGTGCTCCACCTTATCCAGTTCTCCCTCCAGCCTGCCCTCAACTCCTGCCATTCTCCCCTGTTGACACTGCTTCAGCCACCCTGGCTTCCTTGTTCTTCAGACATAGCACATACATTCCCACCTGGGGAGTGTCATTGCTGTGCCCTCCGTCTGGATCATGTTCCCTCTAGATGTCTACATGGCTTCTCCCTCACTTCCTTAGGTCTCTGTTCAAATGTCAAATCCACAGACAGGCCCTCTCTGACCACCCAAGCTAAAATAGCTCCTGTTATTTCCTGGCGCCTCATCACCTGGTTTTGCTTTTCTTCAGTAACACTTACCAGTACCCAACATATATTAGGGTTTGTTTATATCCCCTGGCTTCTTAGACTCCCACCCCCCACTAGAGTGTTGACTCCATGAGAATATAGAGCTTAGCACCTAGAAGGACCCATAGATGCTTAAAAAGTGTTACCTGTATTACACCGTCAACACCCCCCTGGGCGGGGGGCGGGGGGAGGCTCCCTGTAGTATAGGGCAGGGTTGTTGAGCTGGGAGAGTCTTGGGTGGGGTGGTGGCGTCAAGAGGGGGTAATAAACTGGGCAGGTAATAAACTGGGAGGAAACAGAAGGGTATCCAGGGGCAGAAGCTCTCAGATCTCAGAGCTGGGAGAGCTTGGAGGAAATGCAGATTCCTGGGCCCACTCCCAGAGGTTCTGCTTCTGTAGATTTGGGATCATGCCCAAGATCCTGCATTTTTTTAAGTCAAGCACCCGTGTTCATGCTGAAGGTCTGCAGTCCTCTCGAAGAAACAGACCAGTTCGGAGCTTGGACTGGAGCTCTCTCATCATTAAACTACCCCTCTGGGGCTGCCCCTCTGCCAAGCAGTGCCGGGGACACTGGTGATTGAAACAGCTCTTTACCTAGCCTGGGAGTCAGGGAGGGCTTCCTGTGGGAATGGACATTGGAGTTGGGACCTGATGACAAAGCAGTGAGCTGAGGGGAGAGGACCTTGGCTGTATCTCCAGTGCCTAGAACCCCGTTTCCTGGCATCTCGCATAAATTCACAAGTAGTCCCTGATCTGTGCCAGGCCCAGGGTGCTGAAGATACAAGAATGATCAAAATGGCTCTGCCCTCTTGGGCTTCTGGTCTGTCAACTAATCGTCAGCTAGTTGCACAGATGGTAAACAGCTGACCAGGTGCCAGGCACTGTTTGAAACTCCTTACATGTATTAATTAATTTAATCCCCACAATCACCCTATGTGAGATGGGCCCTCTTATTATCCTCACTTTACTGGTGGGAAAAACCCAGAGAGGCTAAGCGCCTTGCCGTGGGTCACATTGTGGGTAAGTGGTGGAGCAGGAGCTGAACCCAGGAGTCCCTTTCCCGCAGTGTGTGTCATGTTTAAGGTCCGAGGCCACACATAAGGATTGGTGCCTGGAGGGAAAGGAGCAGAGAGTAATGGGAGGAAACAGAAGGGTAGCTGGGTAATGGGAAGCCCCTCACTTCAGGATTCTAGGCATATCTCAGTTTCATCCTCTGTAAAATGGGGGATGGTTACAGCATCTACCAGAGAACAGAATTAAGGACAAGTCACTGGTTGATGGATGTGTGTAGTCCTGTTTGAGGGATAGTAGGGGGGAGGTTTGGATATTCCTGGGGGGGGGGTGGTGGGCTGCAGTGTACACTATGGAGGGGCAGATCATGAGGAGTCCTTAAAGGTTTTTGTGTTTATATATTCCAGGGGGACATTGTGGAAGGCTCTGGTCTATATTCTGGGGGAGTGCAGAGTGAAGGGAGGGGAATTCTAGCCAGCTAAAACTCACTCACATGGCGGGGAGGGGTCACTCCGGCCAGGCCAGTGTGTGCATGTGAGGTGGGGGGTATACTGTATAGGAGAGGCCAGCTAGGTCATGGCCAGGCTGAAATATGGGGTGTTGGCGGGAGAGGGTGCCGCAGACAGTGCGAAATAGCCATCAGGAGTGGGGGCTGACAGAAGTGGTGATTTACCCGTGTCCTGTGTGGGAGATGGTGATGTGGATTTGTTTTGGGGGAGCCCAGCGTGGAGGATTCTCAGCTTCCACCCTAGGGCGAGGGCTGCGAAGTCTGAAATATCCAGGGAGCGCTATTGGGAGGAGGAGGAGCCAGGGACCGTGATGTAACCCTGGAAACCGAGAGGGGAGTCACCTTAGTGAAAGATGAGAGGGAAAGGCCCCGGGGTCGGAAAGCTGAGTGTGCTTGTGCGTGTGTGCGCGCGCGCGTGCGTATGCGTACGTGTATGTGCGTGTGTGCTGAAGCCGTGATGTCACGAGGCCCGAGAAATGGGATCAGGTGTGTGGGCCAGAGTGGGGTGCTGGGGTGTGCACGCGGAGCTCGCAAGGTTGAAGTGCTGACGTCACGGGTTGGCGAGGGCGGGGCCTCGAATGCAGGGTCTAGAAGCTGAGACGCAGAGGAGCTAGGAGAGTCTTGGGACTGGAACGAAACCAGCAACCAGGATGGGCCACTGGTCACAGAGCAAGGATGGAGGATGCAGGTAGAAGGACAAGGGGGGGGGGGCGTGGAAGGAGGGAGGGGCGCGGGGCCTGGGGAATCCCAGAATTGGGTGGGGGGGGCTGTCCTGGGAAGGCTCTGCAGGGAAGAGAGGTGGAAAATGTGGGGAGGGGGAGAGAGGGTTTACATAGAATTTGGGAGGGAACAGAATCCAGGTGAAATATGGGGATAATGTAAGACAGGCTGAGAATGGGGTAGATCCCCACTGTGGAGTAGAACCTTGGGCGAATATGCAGGCAGAATAATAGGAGGGAGCAAAATTCAGGTAGAATATGGGGGAAACCCCAGGAGAACATGGGGGCTGGTGTACAGAGAAGGGGAATGTGGCCCCCTGCCCCCAAACTGGGAGAGCCGAATGGCAGTAAGGGACTTGGGGAAGGGAGCGGAGAGGGCTGGTTTCGGGAACGTGGTAGAAGGGGTGAGGCGGGAATATGGAGGGAGGGAGGTTCTGCAGCGGGGAGGGGAAGGGAGTCCAGAATCTCTAGGCCCTCTGGGGAATGAGTGATGGGGAGCTGGCCGAGGTGTCGGGTTTATTTCATCAGCAAGTGTTGAGTGCTCACGACAAGCTGAGAAGAGGGGATGAGGGGAGGGGAACGGGCGAAGTTTGTGGAGGTGTGGGAGGCAGTTGTGTGTAAGGGGACAATGGAATTCGGGGGGACTATTCAGAGGCTTAATATCTGGGGACTGAGATGGAGGCTAATGACATCAGGGCAGTTGGATACGGAAAGGCCCTGTGATTTAGTGAAGGGCTGCTATTCTCTGGAAGAGAATGGGGAGCTTATGCGGGGAAGTGGGCAAGGAGGAGAGCAGGGCAGGGTTGGTGGTGGAGATGGGGTGGGACGGGCCCCTTTAGTCCTCTCTCCTCCCTGGAGTTCGGTACCACGAGGGGTTGGTGAATTGGGCAGTGAAGCTGTGCGGCTCCCCAGGCGTTCTGCAGGTACCTCCAACGCCTTGGTAACCAGAACGGCGCGACTGCTGATTGGCTCGCGGAGCTGGAGGGGGCGGGGTCGGAGGCGGTGTCTAGGATACCCGGTGGGGCGGGGCCAGCGCTGCCTGGCACCCACACTGAGGACCAGGGGATGCGAGATATGCTGAAACGTGTAGCTGTTTGTTTGCCTATAGGTCAGGGACTATTAACCCCACCTCTGAACCTACAGAGAATGTGAGAGTACCTAATTGTGAGAGTGGATTTTCAAGGGGAAGAGGTCTCTCGATTTCATCAGCCACTTCCAAACACGAGAGACCCCTCTCCCAAATAAACTTAAGAGCTTGGGTCTAGAGACAGAGGAGCCTGCCAGAATGTCTGGGGGCTTTGGCGATTGTCCTTGGGTCTTTGATAAAGGGGATGTGTGGATGGGCCTCAGGGTGGTATTCTGGGAGCCCCTGAAATTATTTGCAAAGGGTTGTGGGCCTATTCATTTATCTGGGGAGGGTTCAGAGATCTCACTAGACTATCAAAGGTGCAAAGACTCTTAAAAGGTTAAAAACCACTGACCTTGAGTTTCAGGGCTCATCATTTTCTGGCCTCACAATATTATATTTTCTGATATCAGCCTTTAGGAGGACTTCTTGGGGAAAGTGTGAGGAGCAGAGGATGTGGCGGAGTGAAGGAGACCAGGCTTTGGAGGGGTCCCCATGATCTGGTTTAGGGCAGCCCTGGGTAGCTCTGTTTTTGGGGCAGCTGTGGGACTCCACTGAGTCTCAGTTTCCCCATCTGTACACTGGGAAGAAAAATGGGCTTGCCTTGTTTCTGTACTGCCTTTCAAGACACAACAACAAAGAAATCATGATAATGATAATGATAATAATGCCAGTATGTATATGAGTGCTTGCTGTGTGTCAGGCATTGCTCAATTTGTTCAAAGATTTTAACGTGATTAACTCATTGAATCCTTACACCAATCCAAGGAGATGAGCACTGTTACCCTTCTATGGGCTTACAGAGACCTGCATGAGCATCATCTGGCCCATTATATCTCATCTAGGTCCCTCCCTGATGCTGACCTTGCTGTTCTTAGAACAAATCAGGAACATCCCACCTTGGAGCTCTTGCTTGGGTGTTCCCTTTGCTGGATACTCTTCCCCCAGATATTCACCCATCTCCTTACCCCTCTCTAGGCCTCTCCTGAGAGAGGCCTTCCCTGGCTACCTTAGCTGAAAGAGCAACCCCTACCCCCAGCATCTCCTTTTTCCACTACTTCACTTTTTTTTTTTTAAGATTTTATTTATTTATTTGACAGAGAGAGACACAGCGAGAGAGGAACACAAGCAGGAGGAGAGGGAGAGGGAGAAGCAGGCTTCCCGCTGAGCAGGGAGCCTGAAGCAGTGCTCGATCCCAGGACCCTGGGATCATGACCTGAGCTGAAGGCAGACGCTTAACAACTGAGCCACCCAGGCGCCCCTACTTCACTTTTTTTTTTTTTTTTTGACATTTTATACCTCTGACTGTTGCCGCCCTCTTGAGAGTAGGGGCATAATCTGGTTTCTCATCATATCCCCAGCACCCAGGATGGCATGTGCTTTAAAGATAAGGAATCTGGCTCCAAGAGAGGTTAAGTAACTTGCCTGTGTATGTGCACATAGCTAAAGCTAGATATGAACTCAGGCAACCCGGGGCTCTCATTCTGAATCATCCCCTAAAATCCAGGCTGAAGGCAGAGATCTGCTCCTCTCTTCCACCTCATAGAACTAACAGCGAGTCGTAGCCCTATTGCCTAAGAGAAGGTACTTAGGCTTACAACAGGCCAATTAATAAAATAGATTATTAATTCATTGGACATGATTTAAGTGTATCATTGATAATACATAGTGCTGCTGTTCTCTCGACTCAGACCACTTTCCCTAGATAGCCATTTAGCATGCTCCCTGCCTTCCTTCAGTTCTCTGCCTGTAGGTTACCTCCTCAGGGAGGCCTGCCCTGACCCCCTACCTAAAATCTGCCCTGTCTGACCTCAGTACTCTCTGTCCCCCTATGCAGCTTGATTTTTCTCCACAAAAAAATTTTTTAAAAGATTTTATTTATTTATTTGACAGAGAGAGACACAGCGAGTGAGGGAACACAAACGGGGAGTGGGAGAGGGAGAAGCAGGCCTCCCGCGGAGCAGGGAGCCTGATGCAGGGCTCGATCCCAGGACCCTGGGATCATGACCTGAGCCGAAGGCAGACGCCTAACCATCTGAGCCACCCCGGTGCCCCTCCACAAATGTTTGAATGAATGAATGAATAATTAATATATAATGAGTGTAAGGATTAATAAATTAATAATAGTATTAATCATGATTCTCTTGTCAGAAATCATATATTCTGGTAGCCAGCATGTGTTGGGCATGGACACAGTTCAAAATGCTTTTATGTGTATTGTCCAATTTAATCCTCATGACAGCTCTGTGAGATAGATAACCACTATTATACCCATTTTCCAGATGAGGACATTGAGGCACAGAGAGGGAGTCTCTTTCCTAAGGTGCCAAAGCTGGTAAATGGTGGAGCCAGGATATGAATTCTGGCCTTCCTGCTTCCGAGCCTGGGCTCTCAGCCCCTCTGGGTCTCTGTCTCCTCCCTTTCTCCAGTGACACCGGCCATGGACCAGCCAGCTGGCCTGCAGGTGGACTACATCTTCCGGGGTGTGGAGCATGCTGTGCGGCTGGTGGTGTCTGGACAGGTGCTGGAGCTGGAAGTGGAGGACCGGATGACGGCTGATCAGTGGCGGGGCGAATTCGATGCCAGCTGTGAGTGTGCCGGCCTGGGGTGGGTTCACCTGTCCTTCCCTGGGATCACCTTCTCCCTGAAGATGAGACCAGCTCGGAACCTGCCCATCTGCCTCTTCTACCTGACCAGAGACTCTCTGAGGTGGGGAGGGGGAGTGGAGGCCTCATCCCTCAGGCCAGAGGCACTGGAGTTGGGGAAAGTTGAAAAGCTTGGATGCATTGATCTTGGGCTGGGCAAGTGGTTAGACTCCAGGAAGGACTTTTCTCTCTACCCAGTCATTGAAGATCTGACTCATAAGACGGGGAACTTCAAACAGTTCAATATCTTCTGTAACATGCTGGAGTCGGCTCTCACCCAGGTAGGGGCCAGGGCTGGGGGGCCAGGGGAGGTTTCTGTTTTCTGGATCCCTGGGGAGGTAGATGCCCATCTGATGAATGCAAGACCCTCTACTTTCTCTTTCCTTAAAGGGACAGGGCTGTCTTTTTCTTTCCCAAATGTTAAGTGGTTTATTCTGATCCTAGTGATAGTTACTCTCATGTAGAAAATTCATGTCACAGAGAAATGTAAAGAAGAGAGTAAAAATCACTCTACTCCTAATACTCATTCCTGGTAATATTTTATTAATATTTTGGTGAAAATCATTCCAGTCATTTTTCCACTTCTTTGTTTACTTGTGAAAATGTGTGTGTGTGTGTATTTGCAGATATACAATTTTATATAGTTGGCATACTTCCCAAAGTATTCTTTAACCTGCTTTTAAAAAATTCAACAATATTTCATAAACATTTAGCCACATCAGTGAATATAGGTACTCATTTGTGTCATTTTTACTGAGTATCTACAGTGTGCCAGGTGCTGTGGTAAACAGTGGGATACAGCAGTGAACAAAAGAGACAAAATTCCTGTCCTTACGAAGCTGACATTCTAGTGGGAGAAACAAAAAATTGAAAAAATATATAGTGTCAAGTAGTTAAAAGTATTAATAGAAAAAAAATCAGGTTGGAAGTTAGAGTGGCAGGGATGCTATTTAGACATCATTTTAAAACTATGAACTACATTATTCCTCTGATGATAGATAAAATTTGCACTCATAAAATTATGACAGTGTTACAGTGTGTGATTTAGAAAGCGACAGTCTCTTATAATCCCCTTTCTGTCCCCTACTTTAGACTGTTAACATTTTACTATGTGTAGGCAGTATAGCATAATGGCCAAGAGCATGAACTCTGAAGTCAGACTCATCACTGCTACTTACTAGCTGGGAGCCCTGGACCAGTTACTTCCCCTCCATGCCTTAGTTCTTTCTTCTTTCTTTCTTTCTTTCTTTCTTTCTTTCTTTCTTTCTTTCTTTCTTTCTTTCAGAGAGAGGGAGAGAGAGAGAGAGAGTACGCACAAACAGGGGCAGGGGGGTGGGCAGAGGGAGAGAAAGAATCTTAAGCGGGCTCCACACTCAGTGCAGAGCCTAATATGGGGCTCAATCTCTTGACCTTGAGATCATGACCTGAGTGGAAATCAAGACTTGGATGCTTAACTGACTGAGCTGCTGGGTGCCCCATGCCTTAGTTTTCTTAACTGTAATGGGGGGATAACAGTAATTCCTATTTCACAGTGTGGTGAAGATTAAATGAGTTCTATGTAAAAAGCTTAGAATAGTGTCTGGCTCATAAGTGCTTTACAGATATTGTCTTTTTATTATTGTCATCTACTTGTGAGTTTGTCTTCCTTGTTAGTGGTTGCTTAGTATTCCATTATACCCATGTGGCATGATTTGTTTAACCCAATGGTTCTCAAGTTTTTTGGTGTCATGACCTCTTATGCTCTTAAAAATTATTGAGTACATCAAAGAGCTTTTGTTTATGCAGATTTTATCTATCAATATTTGTTTGCCATATTATAGATTAAGTTGTTTTATAAATTAAAACTGAGAATAATTTAAAGATATTTATGAATTCACTTAAAAGTCACTGTAATAAACCAGTTATATGTTAAATAACATTTTTATGAAAAATACATTTTCTAAAACAAAATAAAATAGTAGGAAATACAGCATTGTTTTACATTTTTGCAAATCTCTTTAATGTCTTGCTTAATAGAAAACTGCTGGATTCTTTTTTTTTTTTTTTTAAGATTTTTATTTATTTGACGGAGAGAGAGAGTACATACAAGCAGGGGGAGCCGCAGGGAGAGGGAGAGGGAGAGGGAGGAAGCAGGCAGGGAGCCTGATGTGGGGCTCGTTCCCAGGACTCAGAGATTATGACCTGAGCCAAAAGCAGACACTTAACCGACTGAGCCACTCAGGTGCCCCAAAAACTTCTAGATTCTTATATGTGCTTCTGCATTCAGTCTTTTGTGATATGTTTTGGTTGAAGTATATGCAGGAAAATCTCACTCACATAGATATGTGGTTGGAAAAGGGAGTCCTTTCATCAGGAAATTGTACAGATCCTTCTTTGCTAAAATACTAAAAGTGGACAGGTGGTAATTTCTTAAAGATTTGTTGTAGTGTGGAGTCCAAAAGCCTATCAATGAACTTTTCATATTACATTACATTAAAATCTATTGATGTATCTTGAACTTCACTTGGATCTTTTATCCATTTTATGATATCATGCATTGGTCATTTAAAAAATACAGTTCACTGAGTTACGCAGATCTTCTGAATGTTGACACATTTCATTATACAATATCAGGAAGTCACGTTTGTTAATATCCTCACTGATCTCACCAGGGAAGTCTTTCTTTCTTTTCTTTTTTTTTTTTAAAGATTTTATTTATTTATTTGAGACAGAATGAGAGACAGAGAGCACGAGAGGGAGGAGGGTCAGAGGGAGAAGCAGACTCCCCGCCGAGCAGGGAGCCCGATGCGGGACTCGATCCCGGGACTCCAGGATCATGACCTGAGCCGAAGGCAGTCGCCTAACCAACTGAGCCACCCAGGCGCCCCCAGGGAAGTCTTTCAACATCAAGAAGCTATCAAGCACACAGCAGCAGATCCAAGTTTTCCAAAATTCTAATTTTTGCTGTGAAGTTTGAATTTTACCATTGGCAACAAATACCGTTAGCTGTTTTTCTTGAAGTGACAGGCTGACTTTGTTCATTTTTGAGAAAATGCCTGCCAGACATCCAAGTCTGAATAACCATAGTTATGTCTGTCAGTCGTTCTTTCAAGTAAAAATAGAGTTCCATGAAAAAGCGTCTAATTTAGCCCCAAACTCGGATTACACAAGTGTTCTTCCTGAGACAACTGTCATACTTTGGAATGCCACAGAATGTGTGCTTCCTTTCTTGTCACAGAGTAGTAAAAAGCCATGTACTCAAGGATGGAGATTCAAAAAAAATTAATAATTTTTACTGCTTCATCAAGAACATTCTAGGTTTGGGGTGCCTGGGTGGCTCAGTCGGTTAAGCGTCTGCATCTGCCTTCGGCACAGGTCATGATCCCAGGGTCCTGGGATTCAGCACCATGTCGGGCTCCCTGCTCAGTGGGGAGCCTGCTTCTCCCTCTCCCTCTGTCTGCTGCTCCCCCTGCTTGTGCGCTCTCTCTCTCTGTGTCAAATAAACAAACAAAATCTAAAAAAAAAAAAAAAAAGAGGGACCATTCTAGGTTTGATTTCCTGTGTTAGGTTTGCTTGTTTCTTCTTCCTTCCCGGCCCCCCACTGAGACTGTGTGGCAACAGAGACTACAGGGGCTACCAGTATGTTTGATGCCACTGGCTTGATTTGTGCTAATGGGCACCTTCACTTTTACCACCATTATTTTGCACCATTGGTATAAATGTCAGCACAGCAAAAAAAGGCATATGACATCTTAGTATTATTATGATAATTGTTTGGACCTCATGGACTCCCTGAAAGGGTCTCGGGGACCCCCAGGGGTCTTTGGACAAGACTTGGAGAGCCACAGCACTAAGCTGCCCCCCCATGGTTGAGGGTTTAGGTTCTTTCCAGTTTCTCCCTCTGGCGTCCTTGTGCCAGCCCCTAGGGCAGGGCCATCTTTTTTTTTTTTTTTTTTTTTAAAGATTTTATTTATTTATTTGACAGAGAGAGACAGAGTGAGAGAGGGAACACAAGCAGGGATTGGGGAGAGGGAGAAGCAGGCTTCCTGCTGAGCAGGGAGCCCGATGCGGGGCTCGATCCCAGGACCCTGGGATCATGACCTGAGCCGAAGGCAGACGCTTAACGACTGAGCCACCCAGGCGCCCCTGGGCAGCGCCATCTTGATCATTGGCCTCAGTGTAGGAAAAGCCCAGCGAGTCCAAAGAATGGATGGGGCGTGGCCTGGGTAGGTGGGTTGTGTGCTCTGGGTATGGCCATGTCCAGTCTCCTGGCATTTCCTCCCATCCTCTTCCAACAGAGCAGTGAGTCGGTCACCCTTGACCTGCTGACCTACACAGATCTGGAGTCCCTGCGGAATCGCAAGATGGGGGGCCGCCCGGGCCCCTTGGCCTCGAGATCGGCCCAGCTCAACTCCAAGCGCTACCTGATCCTCATCTACTCTGTGGAGTTTGACAGGTGGGGATAAGGGACTGGCTCCAGGCTCAGGCTGGTGGGCAGGTGGGAGGGGATGTGGTTCAAACTCAGGAACTCCCTGAGGGCTGGGGTGAGGGGGGGTGGCGGGCGGGGGTGGGGGTGGTGGGGGTGGGGGTGTTGCCTTTGGAATCTTAAGTGTTGAGATTTGTATCATTTAGTATCATGCTGGGCTGTAAGTAGCAGAGTAACTATTACTAGTGCTTTAAACAAACAAGTTTATCACACAACAAAATGTCAAGGTGGGTGGTTACTACCCAGAAGTTTCATTAGGGACTCAGGCTCCTTCTGTTTTGTTTTGTTTCCTTTTGTCATCCCTAATGTGTTGGCTTTTGACCTCCATCCTTATCTCTTCATGGTCACAAAATGGCTGCTGGCCCTCCAGGCATTGCTTCTGTATCAAAGCAAGAGGAAGAGAACAGGGCTGTAGTGGCTAATGGCATCTACCGTTTTTATCAGGAAAACAAAAGTGTTCCTAGAAGATGCCCAACAGATTTCCTATAATATTTGGCCAGAAATGGTCTTATGGCCGTTTCCTTAATACTTGGCCACAAGCGGTCACATGCAGGGGATGCTAGGATAATGACAAGCTGGCTTTTTTTAGCCTGTTTAGTGGGAGGCAGCAAGGCAAAAAAGAGCTGGGAATGGCTCTTGGGTAACCAGGGATGGTATCTGCCCCATTTGATAATAGCACCTGGATTTTCTAGTGGGAAGTTGTCAGTCCCCTATGCATAGCATCTGGTGGTGCAGTTAATCGAGGTGCCCTATCTTTCCTTAGCCAAAAGGTGAGACAGGTCAGGCCATTGAGAATCTATGCCTGTGGAATCTGAATTAGAACTTTGCTTGGTGGCAGGTAACATGATACCCATGTTACAAGTCAGTTCAGACTGCACCAGGCCTGTCAATGCAAGATGGCTAGATAAGGGAGTCTGAGGGCTGGCCGGCTGGCCAAGGGGTAGGGGAGCAGGGAGCGGGCTTGAAGCTGCATTCGGAATGTACGCCTCTAGGAATGTGAGGTTTTGGAATTGGGGGTTTTCATACTCGAAGGCTCTCAGGGTCTGGTAGCTACCCTGGGGTGGATTCTTGGCCTCTGAGCTGCCACGGTTCTAATCCTCCTCAGGATTCACTACCCGCTGCCCCTTCCGTACCAGGGCAAGCCAGACCCTGTGGTCCTGCAGGGCATCATCCGCTCACTGAAGGAGGAGCTGGGCCGCCTTCGAGGGCTGGACGGCCAGGATGCTCGGGACACCCGGGAGACTGAGATCTGGCACCTGAGGGAGCAGTGAGTCTGGGAGGGCAAGGTGGCTGGGGCTGGGTGGGGGAGGCATCCTATTGGGCACCGCAGGGCCCCGTGCTCAGCACTCCTGAGAGAATGGTGGTCCCTCATTCACCAAATATTTATTCTGAACCCCTCCTCTGTGCCTGCCTTGCGCTGGGTGGTGCTGGGGACAGCAACGACTGAGACAGTCCTGGCCCTGCCCTCCTGGGACTCCCAGTCCAGTGGGGGAACATAGCTCTGTATGCAGACAGCGACAATTCACAGTGGGTGGAGCTTGGGAAGCCCAGAGGGGAGACTGGAGCCAGCCTGGTAAGGGAGGGGTGTCGTAGGCAGAGGGAGCCGCATGCATAAAGACAGGATGGGAGGTAGGGCTCTATCTAGTGCCTCTTTTGTATTGACCCCCTCCTTGCCCTTCACGTAGTGGCCCGCCCAGGGGGCAGGTGGATGTTGATCCCGTAACCACCTGAGTATAGCATTGCCCCAGAAATGGGGTTAGGCAGAAAAGGTGGTCTGTGCTATAGGAGGCTGCAGTAGGAACCTGATGGGGTCTTGGAGTAGGTCAGGTGAAGGGGGTGGGGAACAGTGTTCTAGGCAGAATGAACAGCATGTGCAAAGGCTTTGTGTTTGGTCCGACGTGGTGAAAACAAGGGGACTAGAAGAGTAAAGTGAAGAAAGCAAAGGCTTTTTGGCACATTTCCGAGTACCTACTGTGTGCTATGCACTGTGGGGTGCTGAATCAGGGATTCCATCCCCATCTGGAGGAGGCCCCACCCAGTGGGGAGCAAATAATATTTTTATTTGTTTTTATTTTTTATTTTTTTAAGTAGGCTCCACACTGGGGCCCAGCACAGGGCTTGAACTCATGACCCTGAGATTAAGACCTGAGCTGAGATCGAGCTGAGATCGAGAGTCGGACACTTCAACGACTGAGCCACCCAGGCGCCCCAATATTTTTAGTAATAACAATAATAATTATTACAGCAGCTAACATTTATTGAGCATTTCACTGTGTGCCAGGGATTCTGCTCAGTGCTTTATGACTTCATTCCTTTAATCCTTGCAAGGTGGGCATTGCTGTTGTCCCCATTTTGCAGAGGAGGAACACTGAGGCCCAGAGAGGCTAGAGAATTTGCCCCAGGTCACACAGTGAGTAATATGGCCAGGCTAGACCTTGAATCCAAGCAGCCAGCACCAAGTATAGCATTGTTGTTTGTTTCCTTTAGCTGCTGAGCTCTGTTGGCAGCTGCTGGGCCCCTAGGCCAGGACTGAGTGTTGGGGCTGACAGGGAGGAGTGGGAGCTTATAGAGCTGGAGAGCCTTGTGGGTCTTCCTGGAAGAGCTTGGCTGTGCATTGCTGGGAAGCAGGATAAGCTTTAGCCTCAGTTCATCCTCAGGACTCTCTGGTGTGTGGGGGTGTATGTGTTTCCCAGACTGGCCACAGCGTGGCGCCCTTTGCCCTTCAGAACCAACCAGAACTAGCGAGGGTGGCTTGAGATCCTATAGCTGGTCAGTGGCTTCTTATCTTTCTCTTCCCAACTTCCTCTTCCTAACTGGAGTGAGGGAATTTGGGAAGACTCCAGATTCATTCATTCATCCAGCCAACATTTTTCTGGTTCATACTGTGTCCCAGGCACACTGCCCGGCCCTAGTTAATGTTTCTTGAGCCCTTACTCAGTGCCAGACATGGTCCAAGCACTCTTCATAGATTCTTAGAGCCTTATAGGTAGGTATTATTATTATTATCATCCCACTTCGCAGAGATGTGAGGTCAAACTGCATAAGGTCACCCAGCTTGTAATAAGTGGAGTAGAGTCAGACACAGTCAGCCTGGCCACAAAGCTCAGGTCCCTCACAGTGACCAGACAGCTGGAGTGAAGATCCAGACAGAAAACAGATAATCACACTGATAAGTGCCAGCTCTAGGAAGGAAATGTACAGGGAGCCACGAGAGCAAAGAGAGGGACGTGTCCTAACCTCGCTGGGGGCAGGGGATGTGATGTTTGAAGGGTGAGAGAAAGTGTTCCAGGAGAAGGGACTTGGATCTGCAAAGAGAAGCTTGGCTGGGGAGGAAGGTGGGGGGAGAGGAAGGGAAGGGGGAAGTCAGCTAGATGGGGCTGAATGGGAAGCTCCCTGGAGAATATAGGGGAGCCACAGATTTTAAGAAGCGTTTTATTAGGAAAAATTCCAAGAACACACAAAAGTAGACAATGGTATCATGCCCATGTACTTGTGCCCCTGATTCAATGGTTACCTACATTTTGCCCATCTTGTTTGATCTACACACTCCCTTCTGCCCGAGAAGCAAATCCCGGACATATCTCCTCTTAAATACTTCATTCTATCTCCATGGTTAATGTATTCCCCTGTCCCCTGTATTTCCTGTGAAGTAGTTGTTAAACCTATAGGCTGGTCAGATTTAGGTTTCTGGCAAGACACCTTCCTCGGTGGTGCTGTGTGCTTGCTCACTGTCAGGTGGTGTTGGGGCTGATGAGTTCGGATGTGGAGACCTGGTTCCTTCTTATTAAGGTCCCATCAGCCCAGCATCTCTTGGTACTTTTTATTTGCTAATTACCAATGAGGTTGAGCAGTTTTTCATATATTTAGTAGCCATTTGGATTTCCTCTTTTGTGAGCTGTCTATTCACCTATCATGTCTATTTTTCTTCTGTCATGTACTTCTTACTGACTTCCAGGAACTCTTTATATAGTCAGGATATGAGCCCTTTGTTAATTTTATGTATTTCAGAAACCTCCTTGCCCTCTATAGCTGGGCTTTTTACTCTCTTAATAGTGCCTTTTGATAAACAGATGTTCTTAATTTTATGTAGACTAATTTATAAATTTTTTCTCTGAAGTTACTCATTTTTATGTCTTCTCTTAGAATCCCTTTCTCCCAGTATCCTGAAGATATTGCCCTATATCATCTTCTATAGTTTTTTGTCTTTTGCTTTACACATTTATGTCTACAATCTACCTGAAATTGATTTGGGGGGAGGTAGGTGTCCTTTCATGGTTTTTTCACATTACCAGTCAATCAGCCCAGTGACATTTATTGAAAAGAGTATCATTTCCTTGGGGCACCTGGGTGGCTCAGTTGGTTAAGCGCCTGCCTTCGGCTCAGGTCATGATCCCGGAGTCCTGGGATCGAGTCCCACGTCGGGCTTCCTGCTCAGTGGGGAGCCTGCTTCTCCCTCTCCTCCCTGCTTGTGCTCTCTCTCGCTATCTCTCTCGCGCGCGCGCAAATAAATAAAATCTTACAAAAAAAAAAAAAAAGAGTATCCTTTCCCTACTGCTTAGCCATTGTCACTTCTATCACAAAGCATGTTTAGGTGTCATCCATCAGGTGAGGTTCTGTGCTCTGTAGTCCATTGGTTTGTCTATGCTTATGCTGGCAGCACACCGTTAAATTATTGCAGCCTTATAATTAGGCTGATACTGGGTAGAGCAAGTCTTCGGACTTTTGTTTTTCCCTTTGAAGAATGTTTTTGGTTATTTTTGGAAATTCACATTTCTTGATAAATTTTAGAATCAATAGGTTTTGGTTTTTTTTTAAGATTTTATTTATTTATTTGACAGAGAGAGAGAGACAGCGAGAGCAGGAACACAAGCAGGGGGAGTGGGAGAGGGAGAAGCAGGCTCCCCGCAGAGCAGGGAGCCCGATGCGGGACTCGATCCTAGGACCCTGGGATCATGACCTGAGCCGAAGGCAGAAGCTTAACGACTGAGCCACCCAGGCACCCTAGAATCAATAGGTTTTTCAATACAAAAGCATAAAACCTGTTGGAATTTTTTTTTTTAATAATAGGATTGAGAGTTTATTCTTTTTAAATAAAAATACACCCAACAGGGACCCCTGGGTGGCTCAGTCGGTTGAGCGTCTGCCTTCGGCTCAGGTCATGATCCCAGGGTCCTGGGATCGAGTCCCACATCGGGCTCCCGGCTCAGCGGGGAGCCTGCTTCTCCCTCTGACTCTCTCCCCTCTCATGCTGTTTCTCTCTCGCTCGCTCTCTAAAAAAAATAAATAAAAAAAAAAAATCTTAAAAAAAAAAAAAAATACACCCAACATGAAGCTCGAACTTATAACACTGACGCCAAGAGTCAAATGCTCCACTGACTGAGCCAGCCAGGCACTCCAAAACTTACTGGTATTGCATTGAATCTATAGAGTAATTTAGGGGAAGCTGAAATCTATATAAACAGTGAGTATTCCAGTATACAAACAACATACCTCTGCATTTATTTAAATGTCTCAATGATGTTATCCCATCCTACTTTTGTTAGATTTTTTTCATCTTTGGACAATTTGGCTAATGGTTTCTTTACTTTAAATATAAATCATGTTGATGTTTATATAATTGTATTTATTTATTTAATTTTTTCAAAAGTTTTTTTTTTTATTTGAGAGACAGGGAAAGAGCAGGAGCAGAGGGAAGCGTCAGAGGCAGAGGGAGAAGCAGACTCCCCAGTGAGCAGGGAGCCTGATGCGGGGCTCAGTCCCAGGACCCTGAGATCATGACCTGAGCCCAAGGCAGGCGCTCAGTTGGTTAACTGAGCCACTCATATAATTGTATCTATATGTTGATTTTGTATCTAGTAACTTTGGTGCATTTTCTTATTTCTTATAATTTGTAGATTTCCTTTGATTATCAATATTTATAATCATTTCATCTGCAAATGACTGTTTTGTTAATTCTTTTTTTTTTTTTTTAAGATTTTATTTATTTGACAGAGAGAGACACAGCGAGAGAGGGAACACAAGCAGGGGGAGTGGGAGAGGGAGAAGCAGGCTTCCCGCAGAGCAGGGAGCCCGATGCGGGGCTCGATCCCAGGACCCTGGGATCATCACCTGAGCCGAAGGCAGACGTTTAATGACTGGGCCACCCAGGTGCCCCTTTTTCTTGTTTTATTGCATTGGCTAGGACGTTTAGTGGATATACCATAGAAATTCAACTTATTTTCTGTTGGTATACATTTTGGTCATTTCTACTCTTTTTGCTATTACGAATAGTGTTGCAGTGAATAGCCTTTTGTGTACATCTTTTCTTCAAGGAAGGTTTTGAGCATAGTAGGGGATCTGATTGGATTTGCATTTTATTTTTTTTTTAATTTTTATTTATTTATTTTAGAGAGAGAGTGTGTCAGAGAGTACAAGCAGGGGAGGGAGGAGGGACAAGCAGACCCCATGCTGAGTGTGGAGCCCGATGGGGGGCTCCATGTGGGGCTCAATCTCAGGACCCATGACCTGAGCCAAAATCAAGAATAGGAAGCCCAACCACCTGAACCAACTAGGTTCCCCATTGGATTTGCATTTTAGAGCCTTCTGGTGAATAGGAGGTAGTGAGACTTGGCTGGGAGGCCTGGGGGGAGTCTAAGGCCAGGACTTCAGGGCTAGGCGTTCAGGGTATAGAGAAGGACAGATTTATGAGATTTATTTTGGAATTGGAATTCGCAGGGCTGTGTCCTCCCCGTGGGATGAATGAGAGTGATGTGGCCGTGTTCCTCCTCATGTGGGAGAGGTGGAGGAGGAGAGATGATGGGACCACAGGGGCAGCTGGAGTGGTGGGGCTGCATTTCCCTGTTCCTGGAGCAGGTGAAATGGTTCGTGCCCACCCCATGGAGAAGTGAGAATGATGGGATCCTGAGAGACCCCCTCCCGACTCTTGTCTTCCCTCTACCCACTTCCCCCAGGGTTTCACGCCTGGCATCTGAGAAGCGAGAACTGGAGGCGCAGCTGGGCCAATCTCGAGAGGAGGCTCTGGCAGGGAGGGCTGCGCGCCAGGAGGCGGAGGCGCTGCGTGGGCTCGTCAGGGGCCTGGAGCTGGAGCTGCGGCAAGAGCGGGGCCTTGGACACCGCGGGGTTGGCCGCCGCAGCCAGGATTGCCGGCGCCTGGCCAAGGAGGTGAGGGGGCGGGGCGGCCGGCGGGGGTGACCGGTGGGGCGTGGACCTCGGCCTCCGTGTGGTCCTCTCTGCCCCTGTTCACTCCTGGCAGCTCGAGGAGGTGAAGGCTTCGGAGCGGAGCCTGCGCGCCCGGCTTAGGACCGTGAACACCGAGCTGGAGGTGTACAAGAGGGGGTGAGAGACGAG
>NC_138384.1:43909550-43926451 GCF_054177405.1 Leptonychotes weddellii
GGGTGGGGATGGAGGGGTGGAAGGAATCTGATGGACTGCATGGGGCGGAAAGTTGGACACGGCAGGCGGCTGCCGCTTGAAGCGTCAGTCAGGAGGAAGGGCTGGAGATAAGGGGGGGGGAAGGGGTGGGACCTGAGGATCTTGTAGAGCGAAAAGGCGTGGCCCAACTGGTGGGAATCTGGTTGACGTCCAGTGTTATTTATTGGGGTGGGTGATGGAATATTGGGAAGGATTTCTAGGGAGCTGTGGGAGACCTCAGGAAGAAGGGTCCGGTGAAGGGGTTTTGTTCGGATGTAGGGAAGTGACAGTTTCTTTTGGGGGGGTTCTCTGGGGCTCCGAGAGGGGCGGAGCCTGGGACAAGGTACCTGTGAGGGTCATATGCAAGGGCGTGAATGTCTAGGAGTTGGTGGGGTGGACCTGAAGGTTCGGAGATGGTGTGATCCGAGAAGAGGCTTGAGATAGGAGTTGACATAGGAGCTGGCCGGCGGGAAACTGACAGTGGGCCCTGTGCTCCAGGAGACGGACTCCGCCCGTGCCGCCGCCCCGAGCCCGGGAGGATCGGGCTTCGACGTCGCGGGAGCGCTCCACATCGCGCGGTCGCGGTGCCACCCGCTCTTCTTCCCGGGAGAGCGGCCGGGGGGGCCGGAGTCGAGGCCGCCCTGCCCGCCCCTCACCCTCGCCCACAGGTCTCTGCCCTGTCCTGCCCGTGGGAGGGTGGGGGATGGACTGGAGCTGTGGAGGCGTGCTCCTGTGACCCCAGCCTCTTCTCTCCTCACTCTCCCACCCCATCCTAGGTAGTCGCGTGCCCCGTTTCGACCCCACAGCCTTTGTGAAAGCCAAGGAGAAGAAGCAGAGAGAGATCAAGATGAAGTTAGCGCCCATTTCCCCCTTACGTGCCCATATCCCTGCCCCTTTAACTGGCCCCCCGACCTGTGCTCTCATCCATCCGCGTCTCCCATCTGTCTCCGTCATCGGTCACCTGCTCCGTCTCTCCCTTTCCCTTTCCCTGCGCCTGCTTTTCACCTGACCTCCACCTCCTCCCCTGACCCCCACCACCCGGTCTGTGTGTCCGCAGGCCTTTTCCTTCCCTTTCTTATGTGACCTCAACTGTGCCCATAGGGGCCCAGCGACGCCATTCCTAGCATTAGCTGGGCACACAGGTGGGTGTCTCCTTCTCCGCTCCCCAGGCAGCAGCAGCAGCGGAACCGATTGGGCAGCGGAGGAAGCGGGGACGGCCCGTCCATCTCCTGGTCTCGCCAGACTCGGCCCCCCGCTGCCGTGAGCGGCCGAGGGGACGCGGCTAACCGCTCCCGAAACCGCAGCTCCTCGGGTAACTTGGACTGTAGCGCGCGGGGCGGGCTGGGCGCCCCGGCGAGCGCGGGAGGCTCACTCTCTCCTCCCCCGTCTAGTGGACAGTTTCCGCAGCCGCTGCTCATCCGCCGGCTCCTGCAGCGAGTTGGAGGATTTCTCCGATTCCCTTCCTAGGGGGTAAAACTTGGGCGCGAGGAAAGGACCACCTCCAACCGGGGGTCTGGGGAGGCTGGAAACAGTCTTTTGCAGGGAGGTTGGGTGATGGAGGCGGGGGCCTTGAAACCACCGGGGAGGGCGAGGTGGGAGGTGCCCAAGGCTCCTCCCGCTAGTTTCTGAACACTCTCTCCTGTCAGCGTTCGCCGCCGCGGGAAGCCTCCCAGCCCCACCACCTGGGGCGGGTCCAACACGGTGAGTGTATTTCCCCAGACCATGGAGGAGGTGGGGGCAGCATGAAGCCACCAAAAGCCCATGATTCCATTCTGGGGGACTCAGGTTGCAGAGGTGTCTTTTTTTTTTTTTTTTTAAGATTTTATTTATTTGACAGACAGACACAGCGAGAGAGGGAGCACAAGCAGGGGGAGTGGGAGAGGGAGAAGCAGGCTCCCCGCCGAGCAGGGAGCCTGATGCGGGGCTCCATCCCAGGACCCTGGGACCATGACCTGAGCCGAAGGCAGATGCTTAACGACTGAGCCACCCAGGCGCCCCGCAGAGGTGTCTCTTGAAATGCGTCTGGACGCAGAATGTTTTGAGACCATTGGATTGGAGGGGAGTGTGGGGGTGGGGTGGGGTAGATGATACCAGCTAAGGGCACCAGCCCTGGCCTCGAAGTGCCAGCTCTTAAAACCTGGCCCCGCCTTCCTGTCACCTGTGTGGCTCACGCTAGTTCTCAGCCTCAGTCTCTTAATCAGTTGAATGGGGATGGTAATAGTATTCATCTGAGAGGGTTCTGGTGGAGATACCAGGAGGTGATTTTGCATCTAGTAAGTGCCCAGTGGGCGTCAGCCCTTGTTCTTTGAGGTCCTTAGGTTCAAAATTTCCAGTGGGATCTGGGGGACAGGAATAGAGGGAGGATACCTAACCCCCTCTTCCTGTCTCCCCCAGCAGCAGAAGCCCACCCCTGTGGAACGCAGCCGCCATCAGAGATGCCTGACCAATTCGGGGGGCTGGGTCCCTATGAAAGGTGAGCCTGGGACTCCACATCTCCCCCTCCCTTACCGCCCTCCCCAGCCAAGGGCAGCGTATTGGGCCCTCACAGCCCCTGCACCCACACCCACTCTCACAGAGTACAGCTCCGACCACCAGGCAGCAGACATGGCCGAAATAGATGCCCGCCTGAAGGCCTTGCAGGAATATATGAACCAACTGGACACACGGTCGTGACCTCGACCTGGAGTACTGCCCCTCCATCCCTCACCCACTGCTGGATTCGGAGTGGGGGGGCGGGGCCGGCGGTTCCTTGCAGCCCTGCTCAGGCTCCTCTCCTGCTGGTGCTACTGGGGTTTCAGGTGTGTGAGGCCTTGGGCCACCCCCCCACCATGCACTGCATGCTGGGAGGGAAGGTATGTGCATTTTGTAAATAAACTATTTGCTGTTGGGCTCCTTCAGCTTATGACTGACGGGTAGGGCTGGAGTGGGGAGAAATGAGGACTGGGTGGTGGCCGTAATTGGGACCTGGTGTATTTCTGGGCATGTCTCTGACTGGGAGGCACTTTAGGGTTCAGAGTCAGGAGAAACTTGCATACTCTCTAAAGCAATGAATGGGGTGGACCTGAGGGGTGGGAGTGAGCAGCTCAACCCCAAAGGGGTCCAAGCAGAGATGTGGCACAGGGTATCTTTGGCCGAGTGGTAGAGAAGGGGTGTCTTGGAGCATGGGTCACGGCCCCGCAGGACCGCTGAGCTGCCATCAGTGACATCTGGGCCAACTTGGTGCTGATTCCTGCGCTCTGGCCTGAGACCTGGGTTCTGAGCTCTGATGTTCCTTACAAGCTGGGCTCTCTGGGGTCTTGGTTTGGGGTCGGGGCCTCTGGGTTCTGAGTACCAGCGAGGACAGAGTGCTGGGCCCGGGGCGGGTGGGAACGGCTGGGGTCTTGTGGAAGGTAGAGAGGGAGGGGAGGCATGTGGTGGGACACAGGAACGCAGTTTGAGCTGCACCTTTATTGGAGGGGGAGGCGGTGGGGTTTCCACGTGTGGGGGAGGTAGGGTGTCACTCGTGGTAGTGTGGCCAAGTCTGGATGATCTCATAGAGTTGGTCGCCTGGAGAGAGTGTGCGCTGCACGTCCCGGTGTCCCTTGACCTCGTATCTGGGGCTCAGTTTTCCCTGAGCCACACCACAAGCTAGCAGACTCTGGGCCGCCCTGAGGGCCCGGCGTGGAGGTGACCGCTCTGGGGGAGACAGACGCAGGAGTTAGGCTAGGGCTTCCTTGAGGGACAGAGGTAGTGTGGGCTAGTGTTTCCAGCTGCGCACCCTGCCCCCCTGGGGCCCAGAACCGGGTCTGCCAGTCCCCTAGCAGGGACTTAACCCTGCTGTGCCTCAGTTTCCTCATCTGCGAAAGGAAAGAATGATGGCACCTGCCCACAGGGCTGTGGGACAAGAAAACGAGTTCTTTTACGTAAAGCCATCACAGAACAGTGCCTGGCACAGGTTAAACCCTCAGCAGGTGTCAAGATTAGAGCTCATCCTCCCTCCTCTGCCCCCAGACCTCTGGGTCCTACTCCTGATGGTGGCTGTTTATCATGGACTGGCTGAAGAACTTTTATGCAGATTAACTCATCCTGGCCCAAACCGGGCAGCTGCAAAGAAATGGTCATTATCCAAAGGAGGAGATGAGGCTTGGAGAAGCCGACTCAGCTTGCCCAATGTCACAGAGCTTGGAAGTGGCAGAGCCTCCCAAGGACTACATACCGTGCGGCGCCATCCCCCAGACCCCAGGTCGGCCCTCCATGCCAACAGCTGGACACTTACCCATGTAGTTACCCATGAAGGAGATGCCAATGGAGATGGGGTTCCAGGTGGGGCCTGTGTGATCGCCCTTGGTGTCCCAGCCCCGGCCCTCATACACGAGCCCATCTTCTCCGATCAGAAAGCTGGGTGGGCGGGGGCGGGGTGGGCTTGATGAGTAAGGGAGGGCATGCCACCCCCTCCCCTGCCCCCTGCGACTCACACACAATTTCCCCCAACACCTCCCTCTTCTGTCATCCAATGCCTCTGGCCCCTGCCACGTGCCAGGCACAGCACTACACCCTCACGGCCACCCATGAGTTAGTCCTGCCCCCATTCTGCAGGTGGAGCATCAGAGAGGTGGGAACATCTGCCCACAGTCACACAACACAGCCAGACAGGAACAGAGTCCGGATTCTCACCCGGGTCCCTGGAACTCCCATTCACGTGATCCTACTCCCTGCTTCCTCCAGCCTCCTGGGAGGATTTGTTGAGCTCTTGATTTGCTGAATGCCCTCATGCTCTGGGGCAGGAGCCGCTGTTGTCCCCAAGGTCATGCCCCATAGACCGCTGCCTCTCCGAACTGTCCTCTGAGAAGCTTTTCTGCCCTTGGCCCAGCCTGCTTCCTGCTTTCTGTTCCCTGCTGGGGTACACTGAGTGACAGGATCTGGGACTCAAGGATTGGCATCATAACCAGATACAGACTCTGGAGTCCCAGCATCTGCCTCTTGGAAGTTTCCAGTCCTGGCATCAGATCCTTAAGACTCATTTGACACGCCTTGATGGAGCAAGTCTGATTTGGCACGTTGGAAATAACTAGAAGATCAGCACTTTGGAGTTTCAAGATCTGCTGCCTCTGCCCTCTTGCTCTCACAGTCACCAAGGACGTAAAGAATGTTGGAACTTAAGAATCTTTGGGTCCTGAATCTCCCACGCAGGAAGCCCGAATCAGAATCTGGCTCTGAAGAGACTAGAAATTCCATGGTGATGCTGGCCCCCAGGACTGGGCTGCATAGGGCTTTATCACAGCCCCAACACCTGGCACAGGCAGTTGGGACTCCCTGTGTATTTGTGAAATGGAAGCATCTAGTTTAAACCTCCACCACCACTAGGTGGGTCGAGTGAAGAACCTTTTTATAAGTAAAGACACTGAGACTCAGAATGTGATGTGACAAGAAGGAAGATCCAGAATGTTGGGATCAGACTCTAAATCCTAAAATCTGAGAAACAAACTTCAGTCTGCTTTTCTATAAGGCGATTGAGGTCAGAGGCTGGGGAGCCAAGCTTTGTCTTCACTACCTCATGGAAACCCTTAGCATCCGAGCACCTGAGTCTTGGAGACAAAGCCTGGAAGTTGGAGCCTTTGAAATGTAAAAGCTTGAGCCAGAAGAGCTGGGGATACCCTCGGAGGCGCCTAGACTTCCAATGAGGTCATCGGCTTCCCGAGCTTCACCCCACCCCTATTGGAAGCCATCTCTAAGGGCGGAACCCGGGAACCTGGATTTCCAGTACGGTGACTGGTGTTTACCAAGGTCTGAGAACCTGTAGGGTTCAAAGGTCACTCGCTGCGGAAGCCCTTGTATGGGGCCGCGGCCTGTTACCCCGGAAAGGGAGCTGGGGGGCACGGCCCCCAGATGCAGATCTTCGCAGTCCTTTTGTTTTCTGCCGTCACCCACCTGCAGGCTGTTCTCCCCACAGCCGCCAGGGGTAGCTGCTTCCACCTAGCAGGCTCACATCCCTCCCCCGGCTCCTGTCTTCCTTACCGTGGTCCACAAGGCCCTGCCGATCCGGTCCTCCTCGTTTCATGTCACTCCTCCCAGCTCCCTCCAGCCATCCTGGCCTCTGTCCTTCAGGCGTGACCCTCTCACTTGCCCTCATAGCTTTTACCCCTGCTGGACCCTCAGCTTACCACTCTTGCCGCAGCCCCCCATCCCAGAGCCACCTGAGTCTCCCCACCCCCCACCGCCCCGCCCTATTGCTTCTATCACCATCTGAATTCACCTGGTTTCCTTTGCTTGTTTCCCACCTGTTCTTCCCCGTTGGTCTTTAAATCCCATTGGGCCAGATTCGCACTGTTCATGCCTCCCCCATCCCAGCACCCGGGCAGGGCCTGGCACATAATAAGTGCCTAAGGGCAAGAGCCCATGAACTTGGGGGTTCCCATTGCATGCCAGGTGGTGTCCTAAGGGCTTTGCATGTATGTATTGGCTGATTTAGTGACCTGGTGGGGGCAGAGGAGGGAGAGGAAACCAAAGTGGGGAGAGCGTTCGTGACCCTGCCCCAGGTCTCAGCCAGCAACAAGCAGAGCTGAGACTGGACCCCACCCCCACCCCCGCGCTGAACCCGCCTGCTTGTCTGCTTCCCAACAGAGGCGGCAGACTTTATGAAGGGACTCCAGTGTAGAGGACTCTTTCTTTTGTGTTGGTAGTCTGTCCCTTCCTCCGGGGAGCAGGGCTTGGACTTCAGCCCTTTCCCTTCTTCCTAGCACCTGCGTGCCGCGCGCACATGCGCAGTCCTGTGTGCCCGCCCTGGGGAGAAAGCAAGCTGCGAGGACTGTCAGCCAGGGGGCTCTAGATCTGCCGGGGGTCCCTCAGGCCTCCACACATTTCCCTCCACCCGCTAGGGCACCGGCCTTTGCCTCCGCTCCGCACTCACTTGTAGCCCACGTCACACCAGTTCAGCGTCCCCGAGTGGTAGTTGTGCACGTTCTGGGCCTGCTTCAGGCACGAGGCCGGGCAGTCGCAGGGGCTGTCGGCCGTGTGTGACACCACCACGTAGCGCACGGGCAGTCTCAACTTCTTGGAGCACTTGGACGCCGGGGCCCTCCACTCTCTCCGGGGCACTATGGGGCAGCAGGGGTTTGGGGGTTCTTCTCTAGGCCCTCCGAGCCCAAGTCCGAGGAGAGCCAGGAGGGCCCAGGCGAGCAGCGCGCAAGGGGCGGACATGGCAGGTGAGGCCCGCAGGGACGGCTAGGAGTTCGCCGCTGGCCCAGGCCACCTTTATCTGCTGGGCCGGGCGGTGGGGAGGGCCTTGCTTCACACCCTGGCGGGACAGGCAGGTCACACTGGACCCCAGATTCCGCTTCCTTCTCTGGCCGGACTGCAACAGGATGCGGTGTGGTGAGGTGGGGAAGTGGGGAGCCCATGGCAAAGCCAAGGGGACTCTCTCCTAGCTGAGAGTCAGGGTGGGGAGGGTTGCACAGGCCTCTGGCCATCTCGCCCTGTGGTTTCTGGAAGAGCAAGGGCCTGGCGCCCTGCCCAGCTTTGTCTCTCCTTTCAGTGGGGCTTTGAACAACTCACCGGGAACATTAACACAGGGGCTGGGGGCCTGAGCCTCCTCTGTCGTTCTCCCGGAGGGACCGGGGTAACAAAAGCTTCCCCGCCCCCCTTTTTTTTAAACTGAAGTGTAATTAACATACAACTTTATGTTATTTTCAGGTGTACAACATAGTGATTCGGCAGTTCTGTACATTACTTAGTGCTCACCGTGATAAGTGTGGCCCCCAAATGTCCCCAAACAATGCAGTAGTGATCTTGTTGACTACATTCCCTATGCTGTACTTTTCATCCCTGTGACTTATTTTATAACTGGAAGTTTGTACCTCTTAATCCCCCCCCCTTTTTTTTTTAAAGATTCTATTTATTTATTTGAGAGAGAGAATGAGATAGAGAGAGCATGAGAAGGGGGAGGGTCAGAGGGAGAAGCAGACTCCCCGCCGAGCGGGGAGCCCGATGTGGGACTCGATCCCGGGACTCCAGGATCATGACCTGAGCCGAAGGCAGTGGCTTAACCAACTGAGCCACCCAGGCGCCCCCTCTTAATCCCCTTTATCTATTTCATCCACCTCCCCTCTTGCCAGTTTGATCTCTGTATTTAAGAATCAAAAGCTCCTATTTTAAAACCACTTCTCCCAGGCCCAAGCCCGAGGTCGCTTAACCCTTGCAGCAAACTGAAGATGTTGAGTGGTGGTAAGCCCATTTTGCAGTCGAGTAAACTGAGGCAGGGAGAGGGGGACATAGTAGGGCCTGGTGGTCCACAGCCTGGATTCAGAACCAGGCTGCCTGCATTTGAATTCTGGCCCCATTCCAGTGTGTGAGCTCCTGCAAGTGAGCTTTCTGTACCTCAGTTTTCCCCACCTACAAAATGGGGATAATAATATAAAGTACCTGACTCAGAAGGCTGATGTGAACTAAGGAATTAAGGGGGTGGATAAAGGTCGAGCCCTTCCAAGAGGTCTGGCACCTGGTGCCACATAAGGGCCACTGGGACTCAATAACCAGTCAAACTGATACAAAATGTTAACCCCCTGTGTCCCACTCCCCTCGGGCTCTGTCTGCTAGCGCTCACTAACAGTGTGGCATGATTTCCTCCAAGGTGATGTCCATGCTCCGGAGATCATGCTTACATCTGTGATCTGGAATGACACACCAGGCATCGCTAAGCACTTTTTCACTTCACATGCTTCCAACGGGTCTGTGAGATAGATATTATTATTAACCCCTTTTATAGTCAAGAAAACTGAGGCCCAGAGAGATTATCACATATGGGGAGAAGGTGGGGATGCTGGGGTTTAGCCACAGGCTTCCAGGAACCCAGAGATGGAGTTCTAAATCTGCTTCCTACAAACATATATAAGACTGTATACATTTTTTTTAGTTTTTTTTTTTTAAAGATTTTATTTATTTATTCATGAGAGACAGAGGCAGAGGGAGAAGCAGGCTCCCTGCAGAGCAGGGAGCCTGATGCGGGACTCTATCCCAGGACTCTGGGACCATGACCTGAGCCGAAGACAGACGCTTAACCGACTGAGCCTCCCAGGTGTCCCTATTTTTTAGTTTTTAAGTAATTATTTTATTATCTTTTTCGAGTTTTTTTGTTTTTAAGGAATCTCTACACCCATCGTGGGGCTTGAACTCACAACCCTGAGATCAGGAGCTCAAGAGTCTCACGCTCTACTGACTGAGCCAGCCAGCTGCCCCTATATATTTTTTTTAAATAACAAAATCAAATCACACACATCACTTTGCCTTTCGTGACCTCCTATCCCATGTGCCTCTCTCTAGGTGAACACAACTAATTCTAACTGAATCTTCATAATAGTCACATAGTATTTCATGGTATAGGCTTGCCATTTTGACAGAATCTTTGCTTTTTTTGAAGCTTTGCTGTTCTTCATCCCATCCCCCTGCTGCACAAAATATTATCAGCCATCCAGCCATCCATACTGGAGCACTTATAATTGATAAATACAGACTTTCTAGGTCAAAGACTCTACATATTTAATAGTTACTACCAGATTGTTTTCCGCCAGAGGCTGTTAACAATTCATATTTCTACCAGTAAAGTATTGGAACCCCCATGCACCCCAGAAGTGGGCATTATCACCTCTTAAATTTATGGGTGTAAAGCGATACCTCTTTGTAATTTTAACTGGCATTTTTATGACCACCCAGGAGATTTTTTTTTCCCCCTATGTTTTCTGCCCACTTGGATTTGTCTTCTATTGATTGCCTGTCATGTCCACTGTCCATTTTTTTAAAAATATTTTTATTTATTTATTTGAGAGAGAGAGAGAGAGCACAAGCAGGGGAAGTGGCAGGCAGAGGGAGAAGCAGGCTTCCCGCTGAGCAGGGAGCCCGATGCGGGGCTCGATCCCAGGACCCTGGGATCATGACCTGAGCCGAAGGCAGACGCTTAACTGATTGTGCCACCCAGGTGCCCCCATTGTCCATTTTTGAAAAAAATTGGGCTGGAGGTGCCTGTCTGGCTCAGTCAGTGGAGCCGCAAGCCTCTTGATCTCAGGGTTGTGAGTTCAAGCCCCCCATTGAGTGTAGAGATGCCTTAAGAAAAAAAATCTTAAAAAAATAAAATGGGTTGTTTACCTTTTCGTTATCAATTTGCAAAATGAAGAAAAGAATCCCATAACTGGGATTGTTGAGTCTTTGGGTATGTACATTTTGTGTCTCTGTTCTTTTTGAAAGCATTAAGGAATAACATACATATAGAAAAATGTGCAAGTGTACTTTTTAAATAGAGTTTATAGAATTAATAGAGTGAAGAACTGTGTTAATTTTCACACCACAAATACACCATGCATCCAGCACCCAGATCAGGAAATAGAGCTACATTAAAAATTTTAATAGAGGGGCGCCTGGGTGGCTCAGTCGTTAAGCATCTGCCTTCAGCTGGGGTAATGATGCCAGGGTCGTGGGATGGAGCCCCGCATCTGGCTCCCTGCTCCGCGGGAAGCCTGCTTCTCCCTCTCCCACTCCCCCTGCTTGTGTTCCCTCTCTCGCTGTCTCTCTCTCTGTCAAATAAATAAAATCTTTAAAAAAAATTTTTAATAGATATTGCCAAATATCATACTAAAAAAGTTTTAGTATTTCTTTTCCCTTGTTATGGAATCAGTTTTAAAATGCTTTACCGTCCAAGGAATGATGTCTCATTATTGTTTTATTTGCATTTCTTCAAGCATCAGAGAGGTGGTTGTCTCTTTACATATTTATGGCTGTTTGCACTGATCTTCTGTGAACTGTCTGCTCATCTCTTTGAATCTCTCAATTTTCCTGTTGGGTCGTTGTATATGGGGAATGTTAACACTGTCTGTCAAATGTGCTGCAAACATTTTACTCTAGTTTATTTTTAAAAAATTATTTCTTTCTTTTATGGTTTCTGTGTTTCCTGTCCTGCCTTAAGAAGACCTTAACATGCCAAGATTGTAAGACTTTTTCTATTTAAAAAAATATTGTTATCTTGTGTTTTTACTTTTAGACTTCTACCTCGGCTAGAATTTATAATTGCATGTGGTGTGAGGTAAGAGTTTAATTTTGTTTCCAAATGGCTAGCCATTTGTCCTGGCACTGTTTATTAAATAGCTAGATCTGGCTTTTGAATTTCAGCCCTGCCACTCATTAGCTGGATGACCTTGGGCAATCAGGCAGCATTTGACATAGCTGACCACATCCCTCTTGAAAGGTTCACTTTCCTCAGCCTCTGTGTCATAAGACTGTTTTGATTTTCCTTCCGCTTCTCTAGTTGGTCTTTTTGTCTCCCTTTTTGACCCATTCTTCCTTCCTTGACCATCATAAGATACTTGTTCTGCTGGGTGATTTCATCCAGGTCATGGCTTCAGCTGCTACTGAAATGCAGATGACTTACAGATTTTTATGCCTAGCCTGGAGCTTTCAGATGAATTCTGCATCCGTGTATCCACCTGCCTACTTGACATCGATACCTGGATGTCCCACAGGGACCTCAAATGCAAGATTCCCAAAATGGTTTATGATTTGCTCCTCCATAATCAGCCCTCTTCCAAGAGTCCCCAAGGAATGCCATGATTGTCTTCCACTTACAAAAGCCATGCGTGAGAACACTATCCTTGACCAACCTCTACTCTCTCTCCTCTTGTTTCCAGTGCCCAAAACAAGGCCAGCACATAGCAGGTGCTCAATAAATCCTGAATGACTGATAAATATCCAGTTCGCCCCCAAGTCATGTTGCTATTATCTCCTAAATATCTTATGAATTAGACTGCTCCTATCTATTGCCACTCTCCCCGCCTTGGTCCAGTCACCATCTTGCACCTGGATTTTGCTCCCAACTCCTTGGTGATTTCCCAGCATGCACCTAAGCTCCTATGAGGCCCAAGCTCAGATCTGATCAGGTCACCCTCAGAAGTGAGTCACAGTTTCTGTGGCTTCTCATGACTCTTTGGATGAGTCCCAAGCACCTACCATGGCCTGCCATCAACCTAGCCTCACTTGGCTTACTCCTGAGACCCTCTTCCTGAGTCGCCTAGCTTTCCCTGCCTTTCTCGCTGCCCTTGAGGATACTTCGATACCCTGTCCCCAGGGGACTTTCTTTGCAGTATATACGAGTTTTAAATAGAGGAAGCTTAAGAAATTCGGTACCTGGGCACCTGGGTGGCTCAGTCGGTTAAGCGACTGCCTTCAGCTCAGGTCATGATCCCAGGGTCCTGGGATCGAGCCCTGCATCAGGCTCCCCGCTCAGCGGGAAGCCTGCTTCTCCCTCTCCCACTCCCCCTGCTTGTGTTCCTGCTCTCACTATCTCTCTCTCTGTCAAATAAATAAATAAAAATCTTTAAAAAAAAAAAAAAGGAAATTCAGTACCTTTGTACCTTACCTTTAAGATTACAAAACACTCAGCTCGCCTTTTATAAAAAGACAGGGATTATTTACACATCAGATTGCCGATACTAAGAATATAATCATTAGTCAGGCGGTGTGAAGTCTTCCCTTGTTAGAATTGTATTTATTCTGTATCTTGTTAGCCTAAAATTGAGACATGCCCTTGTGAGCATTTACAAGAGCTTCAGTGGGTAATTGTTATATTACCTCTAATCCTGAGACTGTATTACTAGTGTATTTTTTAAATAGGAAATGAGATCTACTCCCTGTATGTTTTAGGAAGTTGAATTTTTAAATATTTAATTCATCAACTGCCTTTCTTTGATCTCGTTGTAATTAATTCAGCCATTATAAAAACTCCTCAGATTATCTTGCAGTTAGCAAAAAACACTGGTTTTCATTGTATCAACAATGAAAGAAGTCAAATTAAATGCTGATTATAGCAAAGACAAGGTTAAAACACAGTGCAGGATCTTCATTTTTTCCCTTGACGTACCCAAGCCTGGAATGCTCATCCCCCTCACTTGTCCCATCCTAACTGTCACTTTTCTTCCCTTGTCACCTCCTCAGAGGTGACGAATTCCCCTAGTTCCTTCCCCACATCATTTCCTTTCCTTCATATTTATCACAAGCATAGTTATTAATTTACCTGTGCAATTCTTTGATGAATTTCTGTCTCTCCTACTATACAGTGAGGTTTATAAGTATTGTCCAGATCGTGGCACTTGAGAGAGAAAGAGGGAGCTATTGCTGGGTCAGTAGGCATACAAGGACTGTCCCAAACAATCCAGGATGTATCATCACCCCACTTAATAACAAGGAAGGGGCTACCCTTTCCCCCCTCTCGCATACTATAATATCCCCAATTCCTTGCATATAGCTGGTGATAGATACATGTGAAGATCACATTCTAAGCCACCCTCAGTTTCTCCATCTGTGAAATGCATTTAAGGACAGTTTCGCCCTCAGAGGGCTGTTGTAAGCAACAGGGTTGCCCCTCAGATGCTTCCCCCCACACACAAGAGTAAAGATAGAGCCCCCGGGCACCGGAGTGGCTCAGTCGGTTAAGCTAAGCATCTGCCTTCAGCTCAGGTCATGATCCCAGGGTCCTGGGATCAAGCCCCGCATTGGTTTCCATGCTCAGCAGGGAGTCTGCTCCTCCCTCTCTCTGCCCTTCCTCCACTTGTGCTCTCTCTTTCTCTCTCAAATAAATAAATAAAATCTTTTAAAAAAAGAGTACAGATGGAGGCCTATATGCCCTATTACTAAATATTGAAAAGTTATACATTCAGCTAACAGCTGCTAGGCAAAATACGTCTTTGTGTCTTCACAAAAACAGCTTCAAAAAGACAACATAGGAGGATATGTGCAAAGCAACAGTCCACACCAAGTGACTGTGCACTTTCAAAATGGATTTGTTTTTCCTGCCAAAGACCATGGTTCACTCTGGGCCGTTGGAGGGGAGGTGGGGAGGTGGGGGAAGGGGACAGCTTTCTCCCACATTTGTTGAATCTGTCAGTCAGTTGTGATTAAGTCATGTGATGAATACCTTTTTGTTCTTGTTCCTCTTTTTTTAAAAAAATATTTATTTATTTTTATTAAAATTTTTTTTAAATCTTAAAAAAAAAGATTTTCTTTATTTGCCAGAGACAGAGAGCACGAGAGCACAAGCAGGGGCAGCGGCAGGCAGAGGGAGAAGCAGGCTCCCCGCTCTACCTGTTGCAGGTGCTGGGGATTCAGCGGTAAATAAAACAAGAGTCCCTTTACGCACTTTCTAGGGGGGAAGACACACAGTAAACAAAGAAACATAACTATTTAAAATAACTCCAGATATACTATATTTCACGTGCGTGGCGCGGCTAGCGTTAGGCCTGACAGGTAGCAGGCCCCCAAGGAGCATCATCATCAGCTCTGACCTTGGGCTTGGTTTTGGTGCTGGGAAAAGGCGCGGCATCCTTCTCCGCCGTTCCCTCGTTTCACCGCCAGAGGGCGCGCCGCCCCATCTGTCCCCACCCTCCTTGGCACGCTTTTCCCCAACCTTAACAGTAATAGGACAGCCTCTTAGCCTCGAAACGGTCCTGTTCTGTGATTTTCCTGGGGGCCTGCCCTGTCCCAGGGAGTGGTTTGCTCCTAATAACGGCAATGGCAACCAACCCATGAAGAACTAAGAGCCCAGAGTTACTGAGTTTTATGTTGATCACACAGCACCTATAGGCACAATCAGCCAGGGTGCAGAGAGAGAGAGGGCTGTTCTGTCAGAGGGACCAGCGTGACTAAAGGTATGGAGAAGAGCAGCTGCAGGGTGATGTTCTGGGGCTACAAGAAGGTTGTTGCTGGGGTGGAAAGGACCAGCATGTGTGGGGAGCCAGCTCAGCAGAACCAGACTACCCTGGGACTTGTCTGGCTTGGTAAGGGTCTGGATTCATGCTGTGAGCACTGGGGAGCCACAGAAGAGCATGTAAGGAGTGACATTAATCCACTTTGCATTTTTATTTTTATTTTTTAAGGAAGGTTTTTTATTTTTAAGTAATCTAGCCCACTGTGGGGCTAGAACTCACAACCCTGAGATCAAGAGCCTCAAGTTCTGCTCCACGGACTGAGCCAGCCAGGTGCCCACCGCTTTGCATTTTTAAGAGGTCATTTTGGGGAGCAGAGAGGGGGAGGGAGTGGAAGATAGCGGACACTGTTGGAGGTCTTTAACTATATACATGGAGACTTCTGGAAGCCAGTTTTCAACCATGAGGGAAGCCACAATTAGTGTGGTCAACTCTTTGGAAGGCGGAGAAGAGACAGAGAGTCTGTGATAATATTGCTGAGCCTCTGAATCTGGCCTCACCTAAGATCAGCCCTCTTATCAAATTCTTCTACCCTCTGACACTCCATAAATTAGATAGATTTTTACTAATTTCTTGTTTCAACCTCAATTGATTAGGACTGTTGCATTTACTGTATCTTTGAAAGGTTGTGTAATATAATGGATGTGGTAGGCTGAAAAGTGGTCCTCCTCAAAGATACCCACGTCCTAATTCCTGGAACCTGTGAGTGTTACTTTACGTGGCAAAACGACCCCCAAAAACGTCTTTGTGGGTGTGATTATGCTCAGGATCTTGAAATGGGGAGATTATCCCGGATTATCCAGGTAGGCTCTAAATACAATCACACTTAGAAAGGGGAAGGAGAGGGATATTTGACTAGAGACAGAAGAGAAAGCCATGCAGAGACAGAGGCAGAGATTGGAACAATGCAGATGCAGTCGGAGGTACCAGCATCCACCAGAAGCCAGAAGAACAAATAGAGCACATACAATGAATTCTCCCTTCGAGCCTCCAGAGAGAGGCAACCCACAGTAGGAGCTGAGCATCCCTGTACTTTCTTGCTGGGCGCGACAGGAAGTGTGTCTACTCCATTTTTCCTGAAGCAGAAGTTCCTCTTTGATGTTTAATAAGTCATAAAATAATTTTAAAGGAAAAACCTTTATTTTATTTTATTTTTTTAAAGATTTTATTTGTTTTTTGACAGAGGGAGACACAGTGAGAGAGGGAACACAAGCAAGGGGTGTGGGAGAAGGAGAAGCAGGCTCCCCGCCGAGCAGGGAGCCAGATGCGGGGCTCGATCCCAGGACCCTGGGATCACGACCTGAGCCGAAGGCAGACGCTTAATGACTGAGCCACCCTGGTGCCCCGGAAAAACCTTTATTTTAGTACTTTAAAAAAGTTTTTATTTAAATACCAGTTAGTTAACATACAGTGTAATATTAGTTTCAGGTGTACAATATAGTGATCCAACACTTCCATACAACACCCAGTACTCATCATGACAGGCGCGCTCCTTCATCCCCATCTCCTATTTCCCCCATCCCCCCACCCCACCTCCCCTCTGCTAACCAGCAGTTTCTTCTCTATAGTTAACCGTCTGTTTCTTGGTTTGCCTCTCTCTCTCTCTCTTTTTTTTTGCCCTAGCAAATGTGTATTTTAAGAGAGATTTTAAGGGCATAAAAAGTAATATATTTTAAATATATATTTTATTTATTTATTTGACAGAGAGACAGACAGCACAAGTAGGGGGAGCTGCAGAGGGAGAGGGAGAAGCAGACTCCCCGCTGAGTAGGGAGCCCAACAGGGGGCTCCATCCTAGGACCCTGGGATCATGACCTGAGCTGAAGGCAGACGGTTAACCAACCGAGCCACCCAGGCGCCCCAACAGCCTGGTTCTGAAAGCCCAAGGGCTTAAGGCAGCAATGCTGGAAGCAAGGCCAGAAAAGGGCAGCAGGGGCCACAGAGGCGAGTCAGGCTCAAGGGTGGGATGGTCCCCTCAGCACTACCACAAAGGGTTGTACACCTGGGCCCTGGCTGGCACAGCCACGGTCCTGTGTCTAGGGGAGCCACTGCAGAATGGACCAGACTAGGACCTCTGGAGCCCCCACCTCCATCCATGGTACCATCTCCTCCCTCCACACTACACCTGCTCTCACCTGCGAGTCCTTCCGAGCCTGAGCTCAGGAGTTC
>NC_138384.1:43926951-43945743 GCF_054177405.1 Leptonychotes weddellii
CCTGAGATCAAGACCTGAGCGGAAAGCAAAGCAAGAGTTGGATGCTTACCCGACTGAGCCACCCAGGGGCCTTTGGACATTTTAAATGGGTCAGAGGAGGATATTTATTAACTAAAAGGGACCAGGAAATTTCATGGGATTTGATCTTTTTATCCAGGGGCAGGGGAAAAACTAGCACTACAGAAAAATACGTAAAAGGAAAGAGGTGGGAAGACCAAAGCTGCTTCATAATTATATTCCGTGAGGCATGCTTTGTTCATCGAAATGATCCCATTTAAATGGTTTTTTTTTCAGCTTTATTGAGGGATAATTGACAAACGTACTGTGTATGTTCATTCAGTATGATGATTTCATACGCATATATTTTGTGGAATTATTACCAAGATCAAGATAATGAACGCATTCATCACCTTGCAGAATTAACTTTTTTGTGTGTTGTGGATGTGGGAAACAAAGGCAAAGAAAAAATTAAATTTCCTTACTGCCCGCCCCCACCAAGATGTCTCTTGGCAGTTATACTCCCAAGCCCATTGTATACACTGAAAAATTCATGACTGAATTTTTACTAAACAGTAATAAATGACCTTTTCCTAAGAACAGTTAGCCCCCTTAGGGTCCTGGAAACCTTGTTTGCAAAATACCTTGGACGTTTGTGCTGTTGGTAACCGCCTTCCAACTTGAAAGTTTATCATCAGTTTCCTGTCGCAACCCCAGTGAAGCTCTTTCTGCCCCCGGGTCCTGTCCCCGTGCTATAGAATTCTTTCTTTTTTTTTTTTTTTTAAAGATTTTTTATTTATTTATTTGAGAGAGAGAGAGCATGAGAGGGGGGAGGGTCAGAGGGAGAAGCAGACTCCCCGCCGAGCAGGGAGACCGATGCGGGACTCGATCCAGGGACTCCAGGATCATGACCTGAGCCGAAGGCAGTCGCTTAACCAACTGAGCCACCCAGGCGCCCTCCTGACTCCATTTTAAGTGACGTTTGCTTTATCCAGTTTCAGAGGAGATTAAGCCAATAAGAAAATGAAAAGAGAAGTTTCGATTTTATAAATTCATGCAACATGAAGCCATCAGGTAGATAATCTAGAAGCTGCTTTCTAAATTTCACACGTCTTTGTTGATGTACATTCTTTTTAAATTTATGTGTTTCCATTTCAAAATACACATGCACAGTTTTCAAGAAAAGGGTTTTCATCTCATCCTGCTCCCCCTTAATACTCAAATCCTGAGAATCTTCCTTACAGTGCCTCAGTGGCTCAGGGAGATGGGTATTACCCCTGTTTTACGGATGAGGGACTGAGGCACAAGGAGATGAAGGTCTTGGGGGAGTCTCTGAGTGTCCCAAGATGGGCAGCCCAGGGCCCGGCACAGGATCAGCTTCTCTGTTTTCCTGCCTACCCTGCAGAAACTGGGGGGAAGCTAGTGATGTAGGTTGGGGCCTTTGCTAACATGTTGAAAACATCACATTTTCATAAGGAGCTCGTCTAGAAAAGTTTCCTTTGGCCACAGAGAAAGAAAAATTAGGAAATTATGAGACACAGGCAAGGAAGAGTGGGAAGATTCCAGAAATGGCCAGAGGTAAAACAACAGGTTGTGGGGAGGGGGTGGTCTGGCTGGCTCAGTCGCTAGAGTGTGTGGCTCTCAATCTCGGGGTTGTGAGTTTGAGCCCCGCGTTGGGTGTAGAGATTGCTTAAATAAACTTAAAAAAAAATTAAACAAGAACGACAACAGGACAGGGGATCCTCTTGTGACCCTCTACGTACCTCATCCCTCCTTCCTTCCCTCAGCCATGAGCAGTTAGGGGCCCTTGCCTGGGGCAGTTTCTGGAGGTAGGGGATGAGAAGCACCGGGACTTGACACCCAGGACCTTCAACTTCACAACGAACTTCTGGGGGCCAAAGGACTCAGGGCAGCAGAGTTCAAAGCAGGGCCAGAAGGTGCAGTTGGGGCCACAAGGGCGAGTCCGATTCAGAGGCAGGATGGTGTCGTCATCACAGCACTGCTCCAGGGGGTTGTAGATCTGGTCCCCACACCTGGGAGCAAGCTGGCACAGTCACAGCCCTGAGGCCATGGGGGCATCTGGCGGAGACACTGATGGTGTGGGTCCAAGGAAGACCAGATGCCCACTTTCTGAGGGCAGCCTCCTCCCTCCCCATTCTTCCCAGTCCTTGTCCTTACCTGTGACTACTTTTGCACACTGGAGGAGGAAGATTGTTACGCAGACAGGAACTGTGGGAAAAAGAAGCGGGGGGGCTCTTTTATGGTTCCCCGAAATACCAGCATCTGGGGGTTTCCTGCACACACAATGCCAAACAATTCTGAGACACCAGCAGGGTGTCTGAGAATTCAACTCCATTCTGCGGCTGTCTATGCAGAGATAGAATCAGATTCTAACAGGTTATGGGCTCAGTCCTACAAGGCTGATTCAGTCTCTAGCCCCTCTCCCCTCCCAGGAGCTGGGGAAGGTGGGAATGAAATTTCCACTCCTTCATTCACAGGGTTGGGCCTCCTGGCTACCAGCACCCATTCTTGGGTGGGTCCAAAAGTTACCTTCATTAATAACAAGACACCCATTTCACCTTTACAGTTCTGAGTCATTTTCCCAAACTGTGAAGACCAAATGTACCTGAGGAATATATTTTGGTTATCTGAATGACCAAATATATGTTTCTTATAAATCATTATATGGCAAGGTGGAGCATGGGGCGGAGAAAGTGGCCGTGGGGTCCTCAGGGAAGGCAGGTGAGTATGGAAGAAGCCACAGGTTAGGGTGATTTAAAGGTGCATCCGCAAGGGAGTTAGCTCAGCCAGGCCCTGAGTAGCTGGGGCTGTCCAGGGGAGGGGCATTCAGGGAAGACTGAGTCCTCAGCCTTGGCTCCCAGAGAGAAGGTTTCTGGTTTGTTAAAGAAGGGAGCTGTTTGGGGCGCCTGGGTGGCTCAGTTGGTTGAGCGACTGCCTTCGGCTCGGGTCATGATCCTGGAGTCCCGGGATCGAGTCCCGCATCGGGCTCCCTGCTCGGCGGGGAGTCTGCATCTCCCTCTGACCCTCCTCCCTCTCATGCTCTCTGTCTCAAAAATAAATAAATAAAAATCTTAAAAAAAAAAAAAAAAGAAGGGAGCTGTTTGTCAGAGATGCTTCTGAGGTTCCCAGGAGGGGGGAGGAGCCCGGGATGATGTTGAGGTTTGGGAGCTGCGCTGGGGTTGGGGTGATATGATGGTAGCATTTGAGGGTCCTCCTTACCTAAGATGGAGCTTCGTGATGTCATCGCTTCTGAAGAGGCTCTAGGACAGCGAAGGAGGGCGATCGAGTCTGGAACTTTATCGTAGACAGCTGCCCCAGACTTCGTCACCAGTTTCTGATTGAGCTGTTCCGATCAGGCCACCCCCCAGCTCTCCAGTGGATTCTATTGGAACCACCAGCACATAGTTTCTTTAGGAGGGGACTGAGTGGTCTGCCCTTCGGTGTGAACTCCTGAAAACAGTGTCACAGACTGACTCATTGCTGCTTCCTGGGCTACTTCAGGTTTCACCTGGCGGCAGCTTGGCCTCAGCCCAGTTGAACTTCTCAGCAGTTTGCATCCTGGGCACTGAGGAGAATGAAGACTTCATCATAGCAACACCCGTTCCACATCCCCGGGCTCAGCTCCATCCACATCCCTGATTCAGTTTCTCAGCTCATGCCCAGTGCCATACTCATCTTGGTTCCCACTCCAAACTTAATTCTCTAAAATTTTTTTGGTTTTATTTTATTTAAATGCAATTAACTAACATATAGTGTATTATTCATTTCAGAGGTAGAGTTCAGTGATTGGTCAGTTGGATATAACATCCAGTGCTCATTACATTACTTGCCCTCCTTAATATGCATCACCCAGTTACCTCATCCCCCTACCCACCCCCTCCAGCAACCCTCAGTTTGTTTCCTAGAGTTAAGAGTTTCTCATGGTTTGTCTCTCTGATTTCGTCTGATTTTATTTTTCCCTCCCTTCCCCAATGATCCTCTGTTTTGTTTCTTAGAAATTCCACATATGAATGAAATCATATGATATATGTCTTTCTCTGATTGACTTATTTCGCTTAGCATAATACCCTCTAGTTCCATCCGTGTTGTTGTAAATGGCAAGACTTCATTTTTTGATGGCTGAGTAATACTCCATTGTGTATATGTGTGTGTGTGTGTGTGTATACTACATCTTCTTTATGCATATTTCTGTCAATGGGCATCTGGGCTCTTTCCATAGTTTGGCTATTGCGGACATTGCTGCTATAAACATTGGGGTGCAGGTGCCCCTTCGGGTCACCATGTTTGTATTAACTTCATTTTACAGGGGAGGAAAAGGAAGTAAAGATGCGTGCCCACTGTCATGCACGTGGTAGGGGCATAGTCAGGAGTCTAACCAGGCCTGGCTCCTCTGAAGACAGGTACCTTATCCTCTTCATTCTGGGATGTCACTATCCTCTCGGCCTGCTCTGGTCCAGCTCATCCAGGCCCTTACATTATCATCACTTATCAGTCATCACTCACCTGGGGACAAACAGTGCTTCCCCTCTCTCCCCAACAAGGCAGGTAGTGGGATCTTCTGAAGTACCAATATGAACCAGTTCCTCTCCTGCTTGCACCCATCCAGGATCCCCAGGGCCTTAGGTTGGCATTCAGACCCTTCACCGTGGCTTGTAGGCTCTTTGTCATCTGATCCCTGCTGATCTATCCCCTTCTGATGGTTCCCACTCATGCCATACTCTTTCTTCTCGGATTTCTCCAAGCCAATCCCTCTGCCTGGAATGGCAGCTTCTCTGCCACTTCAGTTTGCCAGTAACTTTTCTTTCTTTCTTTTTTTTTTTTTTTTAAAGATTTTATTTATTTGACATAGAGAGAGAGGGAACACAAGCAGGGGGAGTGGGAGAGGGAGAAGCAGACTTCCGGCCGAGCAGGGAGCCCGATGTGGGGCTCGATCCAAGGACTCTGGGATCATGACCTGAGCTGAAGGCAGACGCTTAACGACTGAGCCACCCAGGTGCCCCAGCCAGTAACTTTTCATTATGTATTCCAACAATACCCTGAACTTGGCTGGATTAATACCCATCCACTGACCACTCCTCCTGTGTCCTGTCCTGTGCTGGGGCCCCGGCAGGGACCATGACATCCTTGGTCCTGTCTTTCTGGGGCTCACAGTACATGGGGGGGACAGACCCATCCCAGGACAGTGACAGCCCCGGGTGGGTACCATGGGGGAGTCCAGAGGGTTAGGGAGGACTTCTGGAAGAGCCATGGGATCAGCATAAGCAAAGGCATGGGGATAGAGTAAAGGGGACTTGGAGATAGGACTCAAAGGTGATGCACCGGGTCAGAGGTTACCCATGGGCTGGACACTCAGTGAGGCTCCAGGGCGTGTGGTGGGGACATGGGCTGTGACCAGGCCAGCCAGCCCCAGTCCCTGCTGAAATGGAGTTCACACACCAATGGGGAAGAATGCCAAAAACAAACAAAAGAAGCAAAACCAGACAAGCAAATGATAAAACAATCAGAGATTGTAATAGGAGCTAAGATTGTAATCAGAGATTGTAATAGGAGCTAAGAAATCACATGAGTGTTGAGAAAGTGGGGGAGCAGTGGGGGAGACCTAGGAAGCTGACATGGTAGAGGAAGAGCCAGAGGAGGGTCACTTCAGAGAGATCTGAAGAAGCCAGCTGTGGAAAGCGAGTTCCGGGCAGAGGGAACAGAACAGCAAGAACGATGTCCCAAAGTCTGGTTTGGCTACTCTGGGATGGAGTGAAGGGTGGGGTAGGGGTAGGCAGGAGGACCATGGAGCTATGTAGGCCATGGGAAGGAGTAATAATCAGTTATGATGTTTGACCACACTCCTGGCCCTGCCCTGAGCATTTTACATGCATTACTTCATTGGATGCTCACAACCGTTATAAGGGTAGTATTTTACCTGAATTTTAAAGAGGAGGTAACAGAGACTCGGTGGGGTTAAATAATTTGCCCAAGGTCTCACAGTGATGACGTGGCAAAGCTGGGATTTATGCTAAGACTTTAGGACCCCACCTCTTGGTTACAATATCCTTAAACCTCAGGAGGTTTATTGGCTATTGTTTGGTCACCATGCTGTACCCAACACCTAGAACAGTGCCCAGCTCACCGCTCAGGACACATTTGTTAAAGGATTAAGTGAACTACTTGCATTGTTTTTTTTTTTAAAGATTTTATTTATTTATTTGACAGAGAGAGACACAGCAAGAGAGGGAACACAAGCAGAGGGAGTGGGAGAGGGAGAAGCAGGCTTCCTGCGGAGCAGGGAGCCGGATGCGGGGCTCGATCCCAGGAGCCCGGGATCACGACCTGAGCTGAAGGCAGACGCTTAACCGACTGAGCCACCCAGGCGCCCCGAACTACTTGCATTTTATAGAGAAGGAAATTAAAGTTAGATACATAAAGGTTTCCAAATGATACATGGTCGTAAAACAGTGTCAGGATTTGAATTTGGGACTGCGTTATTTCAAAATCCTGGCTACACTCTCCCAGTGGGGAGCATTGTTTCCTCAGGGTAATCCCACTACTGGCAAGGCCCTCTGGTTCTTCCTCAGGGTAGAGGTCACCACCCAGATCACCCAAAAGAGGCCCCCTTGGGCCACAGCAAAGGTAAAGGTTGAGGAACAGAGTGGAGGGCTGAGGCCCCCTCCAGGGACCACAACAGGAAGCTGCCAAGAAGCTGGAAAACACAGCCCGCTTGCTAGGTACCATCCCACCTTTACTCCAGAGCCTCAGGCAGCAACCCCTCTGCGGAGCAGACCATCTGGAAGGACCTGGGAGGGGCGGAATCTCTGGAAGCCTCAGGCCACCAATAATGTGATATCTGTTGAAATCGTCATCCTGAAATTTTTTTTGTTCAAAATGCTTCACTGGGAGCAGAAGGGTTTTTCGGCCAAAGCAAACGGCATATAGGGAGGTGGGGGTTTTCAGCATGGATCTTTGTGTGTGTGTGTGTTAATTTTGATTTAAAAAAAAATGTTGCACTCATGTATTACTTATCTTGATCACAGAGGTTTTCCGTGGCACCTTCTGAAATTTTGCACACAAGGTATATAACCGCAGTTGTTTCAATAGACCTCAGTTACTTCTGTTACTAAATTATGCTCGTCCTGACCCTGCTGGGAAGCATTCTAGAATTATGTTGAAGAACGTGAGCTCTAGAGTTAGTTTGGATTCAAATCCTGGTTCTGTTTCTCACTGGCTTTGTGGTCCTGGGCAAGCTGCTTAACTTCACTGTGCTTCGTTCAATTTTCTTATCTATAAGTTTGCAATAAGAATTAACACCCAACATAACTCTTTGTTTCGAGAATAAAATAAGGTAACACACATAAGAAAATTTGGGTAATATCTCATAACATATTATGTGCTTGATCCATGTTAACCATTCGTCTTACAGAAATAGTTTCATGAATTAATTTATTACTTCCCTGCCAGCAGCCAACATATAGGTAATGTTTGAGCAATTTGTTGTTTCAAACTCTTCTGTGGGGGCGCCTGGGTGGCTCAGTCGGTTAAGCATCTGCCTTTGGCTCAGGTCCTGATCCCAGGGTCCTGGGATCGAGCCCCGCATTGGGCTCCCTGCTCATCGGGAAGCCTGCTGGTCTCTGTTGAGTGTCCCCTCCTCTGCCTGATCTTCCAGAACTTGACCTCATGTGTCTGCTCTTGTTCATGGGCCCATGTCTGGTCCAGAGGGGTTGCCCCCACCCTCCCATCTCTGCTCAGAAATACTAGGGGCTGCAGGCCCCTGGTCAGGGCAACCTTCTCTCTCTTGGTCCACCATACGGTACCTACACGGAAACTTGCCTTTTAGTTTTCCAGCTGCAAGTCAGATAGTAATATGCTATGTCCTAGGAGCACATATTAAGTTCTTAAAGTCCATGGGCACCTTGAAGGTCTCTCTCTAGGCTTCAGTGAGCAGAGAAGCAACCTGCCAGCCCTCCCCTTTTGGGACTCACACACCGACAGCTCTCTTCAGAATTCCTCCCTTATCCCCAACTTCCTCTCCTTCTATGCTCCCAAACTCAATAAAAAACCCTTTCATGGTTTCCTATCATATTTAAAATAGAATTCAAATTCTGACCCCTGCCCCAGAGGCTTCTGGGAGTTTCCTCATGCCCATTGCCCCTGACCATCTCCTACCCTGTGCTTCTCCTGCTCTGACTAGCCTGGCCTCCTCCCTCCTCCCTGCTTCTTATAACATGCCAGGAAAATATACTGATGTGCTCTGTGATGTTACCACTTGACACCAGCTGTATGCATTGGAGGGTTCCTTGGACTCTGCAATATTGTGGACATTTGGAAGTTTTCCTAATAAAGATGTTCTTTCATGTCAATAACGAGAGCATCCCCATCCTGCAGCCATTGCATGGTGACCCAAATAAGTGCCCGAATATCAAGAACAAAACAGAATAACCGGTCCGTAGATGTTGGGTGTTGCTGTGACAGGTGTTATTGTGATCCCCTCAGCTCCCCATCTGCTGTCAGAAACAATCAACCCCCAAACTGTGTCTTTGTCTCAAGAACAAGGAACACCTGAGGCTGGCAGCAGGCCAACCCCTTTCTGCTCTCATCTGTGAAGAGAGTCCCCTTGCCACATCCTCACCAACAGAGGTCTCAGTTTTTCCACCTGCTCACCACCAGCCAACCAAAGGCCACCTCTCTCCACCTCGTGTCCTCCGCTGGCCCAGTTATCATTGCCTTCTGGGGCTGCAAGGCTCCCACCTGTAGAGTTGAGCAGGCAGAGATCAGAAATCATTCCAGTGGTCCTGGTGGCTTGACAGATGGACATCATACTGAACCGCCAGGCACAGCTGTCTCCCATGGGGAGTGAATTAATGGGAAAAGAGATAACTTTTATAAAAACTCACATATTTGCCATGACTGGGACCCTCTGTGCCCAGGCTACAGCTCCGTGAGTCCATCGAGCAACTACCCCCTCGTGTTCTGACATTTTCCTAAGGTGAGCCCACGGCCCAGCTGATCTGCATTTCCTTCTGGCCTGCATATGTCTTGTGACTCAGCTCGCCCTCCCCACAATGAGGATCTAGGGCACAGTCTTTGGAGAACTTGGACTTTACCAATGGACAAGAAAAGGCCAAAGAGCTTCTGCTTTCTGCCCTGCAAGAAATACTGAGTCCTAAAAATACAAAAATGGCTTGCTCCTTTCTGGAAACATGGGGAGAGATTTAAGGGAATAGTTCTCTCAAGAAATTACCCAGCCACAATAGGAAGTCACAAAGCAATAAGGAGACGGTTATTAGGATCAGATGCATGTTATAAACTAAGGGGAGAATGTGAGGACCTTTCACCCCCGAAGCTGGCGACAAGTTCATTCTCTTCTTTTTTGGGGAAGCATTACAGTGAAGAGAGGAATCAAAAAGACCCATAGTTTGCATGAAAAGCTTTGCAGTCTACCTGCTCCTGGAATGGGGTGTGGAGACAGTGCCTTATTCAGCTTAGAACCAGATCCATGAGCTGCCACCCCACACAACACCTTCATGAAGGGTTGGACCTCAAAGGGAGGACTGCCATCGAGAGTATGAGAGGATGATGCAGTCAATGGGGAGGGGCGGGAGGCAGCGGCAGAACGGTGGCCATGTTACTCCCCACAGAAGATTTCAGACCTTTTTTTTTTTTTTTAGGTTTTTTTATTTATTCATTTGAGACACAGAGATACAGAGAGAGAGAGAGAGGGAGAGAGCATGAGCAGGGAGAGAGGCAGAGGGAGAGGGAGAAGCAAGCTCCCCGCTGAGCAGGAAGCCCGATGTGGGGCTCGATCCCAGGACGCTGGGATCATGACCTGAGCCGAAGGCAGACGCTTAACCATCTGAGCCACCCAGGCGCCCCGATTTCAGACCTTTTACAGGAGCTGGAAGGAGCAGAAAACCCTAACGTCATTTTGGGGAAAAAAATTGATTCCTGATACGTGATTTTTATTAACACACAATGTACATACAGCAAAGTATACAAATCATAAGAGTATAGCGGGATGAAGTTTATTCACCCATTCTGTGATAGGGGAGGAGAGAATAATTTTCCTTCTGAGTTCTGAGCAGAGATCCCTTTCATAAAAGATTAATGAGAGAAAAACAAAAGTTTACTCACATGTACACTTCATATGTACATAGGAGATACCCAAGGGGAAAATGGGTAACTCCCCAAGGTGACAGAGATTTCAGGATTAAATACCATCTTAATAGGGAAAGGGGAGTAGGGAGGTAGGCCTGTTAGGGAAGAGTAAATGGTTTTTTTTAAAAGATGTATTTATTTATTTTAGAGAGAGAGAGAGAAAGGGAGGGGTAGAGAGAGAGAATCTCAAGCAGACTATGTGCTGAGCATGGAGCCTTACGCGGGGCTTGATCCCACAACCATGAGATCATGACTTGAGCTGAAACCAAGAGTTGGATGCTCAACCGACTAAGCCACCCAGGTGCACCAGGAGTAAATGATTTCTAGGAAAGCTGAATGGGCCCTAAGAAGGATAGATGGGAGGTATGATAGTTTGTGACAATGTCTGTCTGGGTTTGGTATCAACTTGTCTCCTCTCCTGTGATAAGAGTCCATCTTTCCTGGTTGATGAAAGTCCTGGGCAGGGGATTTTTAACACACGAATTCCTTCTGGAGGATCTGTCTTTAGGCAGATATGTTCTTGAGTCTGTAAGTTTATGGCTTTTGCCAGGTGTGGGAAATCTTCAGTCATTTTTTCATTAAAATCTTTGTCGGTTTTCCTCTTTCTCCTGTCCTTCCAGTACTCCAGTGACAGTAATGTTAGATCTTTTGTTATAGGCCCAAAGGTCCCAGAGACTCTGTGCATTTTGTTCCCCCCAGTCTGTTTTCTCACTGTTGTTCACACTGGGTAATTGCTATTGTTCTGTCCACAGATTGAATGAGCCTTCCCTCCGTAATCTTCATTCTGTTGTTGATCCCAGAGGTGTGGTTCTTCTTTACATCTATTTTTCTTATTTCCTGAGACTCTTTCTTTTTCTTTTTTTTAAATTAACATATAATGTATTATTTGTTTCAGGGGTACAGGTCTGTGATTCATCAGTCTTACACAATTCACAGCGCTCACCATAGCACATACCCTCCCCAGTGTTCATCACCCAGCCACTCCATCCCTCCCAACCCCCTCCACTCCAGCAACCCTCAGTTTGTTTCCTGAGATTAAGAGTCTCTTATGGTTTGTCTCCCTCTCTGGTTTCGTCTTGTTTCATTTTTCCCTCCCTTCCCCTATGATCCTCTGTCTTGTTTCTCAAATTCCTCATATTCCTAGACTCTTTCATTGTTCATGTCAAGCATGTTTGTGATTGCGTCTGTAAGCATTTTTACGACTTACAGATCCTTACCAAGTCATTCCATCACCTGTTGGCACTTCAGTGTTGTCATCTGTTGATTCATCTTTTCTCATTCAGGTGGAGGTTTCCTGGTTCTTGGTATCATGCATGATTAAAAAAGATTTTATTTATTTAGAGAGAGAGCACGAGTGGGGGGAGTGGCAGGGGGAGATGGAGGGAGAGAATCTCAAGCAGACTCCCCACTGAGTGCAGAGCCTGACTCAGGCTTGATCCCATGACGCTGAGATCATGACCTGAGCCAAAACCAAGAGTTGGCTGCCCAACCGACTGAGCCACCCAGACGCCCCTCATGCATGATTTTCTCTGGAAATCTGGACATTGTGGATATTGTGAGACTCTAGATACTCTTTACATTTTCTGGCATAACAGACCTACTCTGGCACTGTGCTGCTGGGTGAATAGGTTAGTTATCATCTGAAAGTTCTTACATAGGCTGCCCCTTTCCTGACCCTTTGGCTGGAGAAAACAAGCTTTTATTTTCTCTCTCTCTCTCTCTTTTTTTTTTTTGCCTCAGCCTTTGACCTTTCTGGCTTGCTGGCTTCTCGAGCACCACATCTGGGATATATGAAGCACAAGGAAAACTCAAGCAAACTCACTACTGTGCCATTTCTCAGGTCACAGGGTCCCTGTTTGGTCTGCCTCTTCTCTGTACTTTTCTGAGCCTTCATATGTTTGCTTTTATAGCTATACCAAGAGATAGAAAGGTGCACGTTCTCCGTCTTTATCTTTCTAGAGGTCCACTCCGACTGAGGGTTTTTTTTTTATTTTAAGATTTTATTTATTTATTTGAGAGAGAGAGATCACAAGCAGTTGGGGGGAGGAGGTGGCAGAGGGAGAGGGAGAAGCAAAGTCCCCACTGAGTTGGGAGCCCAACGTCAGGCTCGATCCCAGGACCCAGGGAACATGACCTGAGCCAAAGGCAGATACTTAACTGACTGAGCCACCCAGGCGCCCCCTTACTGGGGGGTTTTGATAACACATTTGCCAGCCTGAAACCTGCATCCCAAGTACCACACTCTGTCTTGATTTGCTCCAATAAAGATGCCGAGTCGGGCCTGGAAGCTGTGGCTGGGGTCCGTCTGCCTATGTCTGTGGAAGTTCACCATCCCTTGCCGCTTTCTGTCTGTCTGCTTTTGGCAGGGGTCAGAAGGTGACCTGCATGAGGACAGAACGGTGCCTGTTACTTCTGAGTCTTTCACATTCTGTGGTTCACCTCTGGGCCCCCCTATCTGGAAGGTGATTCTGGAAAAATGTAGTTCCCAGACTCAAAAGGGAGTGGTGGTGATATCGAGTTGAGCTTAGAGTGACTGGCACATTGAGCCAGAGTGACTGGCACATCCCAGGATGCTGGGATCGAGTCCCGCATCAGGTTCCCTGCTCAGCGGGGAGCCTGCTTCTCCCTCCCCTCCCCGCTTGCTATCTCTGTCTCTCTCTCTCAAATAAATAAATAAAATCTTTCTAAAAAAATATTTTATTTATTTATTGCACACAGAAAAAGAGAGAACGAGCACTAGCAGGGGGAGTGGCAGGCATAGAGAGAGGGAGAAGCAGACTCACCACAGAGCAGGGAGCCCGATGCGGGGCTCGATCCCAGAACCCTGGGATCATGACCTGAGCCGAAGGCAGACCCTTAACGACTGAGCCACCCAGGCGCCCCATGAAAACCATCTTGAATCATAAGTCCTATATGAACATACATGGAGTTCTGCATGCAAGTAGTTTGAATGACACTGGGATATTAGGAAGTAGGGCTAGAAACTAATAAAATATGCTGATGGTCTCATCTCAGTGCACAACAACAAGGTGGATAACAGAGCAGACAACAATTGCCCGATGGCTAAATCACCTACAAGATAAACTTTGGTAAAATACAAATTGGCGGAAACCTTCAGAACTTAAAAAATTACCCCAAATCATCCAATTCAATACAGATTGGATTTCAATGAGTTGAATTTAGTGGATTAACCTAAAGACAGAGAGAAATCAGTATCATTTCATTTGAATGCCACATCTATACAAATACAAAGTAAGTAAAGGCTACCACCTCTAAAAACAAAATAAATGATTTCAAAAGCAGAAAGTGGAGGGAGAAAGTGAGTAGATAATTTCAAAGTGGGTACATGAGGAAATAAATCCATATTGTTGGTAGAGCTAGAAGCCAAACAGGAATAAAACCGGGAATAACTGGGGCGCCTGGGTGGCTCAGTCGTTAAGCGTCTGCCTTCGGCTCAGGTCATGATCCCAGGGTCCTGGGATCGAGCCCCACATCGGGCTCCCTGCTCGACGGGAAGCCTGCTTCTCCCTCTCCCACTCTCCCTGCTTGTGTTCCTGCTCTCGCTGTGTCTCTCTCTGTCAAATAAATAAATGAAATCTTAAAAAAAAAAAAAAGTATGACAAAAAGCCATTGGAAGGTTTTTAAAAAAAAAAAAAACCGGGAATAACTGTGCCGGGAAATGGGGGAGCGAGGGACGAGGTCTCCTTTTTAGTTTGTACAATTCAGTCCTGTTCCAGTACTTCTGTTTGCACAGCCTATGCGTTATGTCTGCCTTAGAGAACTTTTTGGTGGGTTCAGATGAGAGGAAGTTAGGGAGGGAATATGCTCCTTGAATGCGTTGCCCGTGGTTTCCCCCACTAAAGTTACCTCTGGGAAGATCTCCCTAATTGTGCAAATTAAAAGGTCAGGTTTCCTTAATCCTTTCTGTTATTTAGCACTAATTTTTGTTTCCTTTGGTATATTGATTTTGTAAACCATTGTAGTTTTGTTTGTTGTATTTTCTGTAGGATTTCTACATTCTGTTACACAGGATAATTGCCTAGAGCAGTTTCTCAGCGGAAGTTTTTCTTTCCTGCTTAAGTCATTTCTGGCAAAGGCTAGAAACTATCTCCTACTCCGTGTGTCTAAATTGCTCTCATTTATCATGGCTGGCCTCGAACTCATCTTATTGCCCTCATACTGGTCCTCATTCAACATTTCCCAAGACACCACTGGAATTACTACTATCCATCCCGTGTCTGGAAGCTAGAAATTTACAGGGAAAGAACAACAACAAATTTAAGATTATTTTCCATTAAGAGAATATTAAGTTCAGGGGTGCCTGGGTGGTTCAGTTGGTTAAGTGTCTGCCTTCAGCTCAGGTCATGATCCCATTCAGGGATCCAGCCCCGTGTCAGCTCCCGGCTCAGCAGGGAGTCTGCTTCTCCCTCTCCCTCTGCCCCCTCAACTCGTGTTTTTTTTTTTCTCTCTCTCTCTCAAATAAATAGATAAAATCTTTTTTTAGAAAGAGAGAATATTAAGTTCCAACAAGGAAAGGGAAAAAGAAAAGATGGAGGAAAAAAAACCCCAGAAAAACTAAAATAACCTGGAGTTTTCAGATCTGGCCCTGGTTTGCCAGGAGTATTGTTCAGGAGCTGGGGAGCTCAGCGGTGGATCTGGGAGGCAGGGAGAGGCCACAACCCCAGGGAGAGATGCTGGCTCCCCAGGTCCTGGCTTCATTCCTCATCCCTCTGGTGTCTGGATGCCACTCTAACCTCCCTGTGCTCCGGGATGCGTTCTGCTGATCTGTAATGTGCATTGGTCCACGAGCACAAATAAACCAGAGCAGATGTTTCAGAATCCAAGGCAGAAAAAAAACAGTGATGAGCCAGAAATTCAAGACTGCTCACAAATAGAAGGTAGTTGATGATGGATTGTTCCCAGGACAAGTGTTCTGCCAAGATTCTTGAGAGAGAAATGTCATCCCATGGGGAGAAATTAATCAGAGCTTATTTTTATCTAAACCAGGGAGCAAGTGGCAAGGAAAGCAGGCCAGTTCAACATCAGCAAGTAGCCAGTAAGTCTCTGTCACAGTGATAGAACTAGCCCACTAACGTTTACAGAGGGCTTAAAAAAAGAATTACCTCGCTGAATAAAAATTGTGAGTTTTTCCAAACTGACTTTTAGGAGCGAAACTATCCAAGGCACAGGGAGTTGTATTGCTTTGCTTGGGTGAAAAAATAGAGAAAAAAATTAAGGTAGGAAAAAATAGTCAACAATGCCATTCATTACTCCTCAAAAATTTACAAATTACAACTCATAAAAATGAGAAGGAAGAAGTGAGTCCTGCAGACAAACCAAGAAATAGGTATATCGTTTACAAGGCCTAAAACCAGAAAAAGTTCCTGTTGTACTTTGAGGAGTGTACCTAGACCAGGGTGCTGGAGGTGGGGGGATGGATGCGTCATTTTATTTCCATAGTTTGGTGCATCTTATTATTACGCTAATCTCACACATTCCTGCTGCTTCATAGAATTGTTTTGGACTCTACACAAGTTGCTGTGAGCCTTCAGGAAGTGAGAATGGGAGGCCAGTTCCCTGCCTGTCTTGCCTTTGGACTCCATGCAAAACCACTTTTCAGCTGTGTGAATTAAGAAACTTAGAGTCTGGGGCGCCTGGGTGGCTCAGTCGTTAAGCGTCTGCCTTCCGCTCGGGTCATGATTCCAGGGTCCTGGGATCGAGCCCCGCATCGGGCTCCCTGCTGGGTGGGAAGCCTGCTTCTCCCTCTCCCACTCCCCCTGCTTGTGTTCCCTCTCTCGCTGTGTCTCTCTCTGTCAAATAAATAAATAAAATCTTAAAAAAAAAAGAAACTTAGAGTCAGGGGTGCCCAGCTGGCTCAGTCAGTGGATCATGAGACTTGATCTCAAGGTTGTGAGTTTGAGCCCCACATTGGGTATAGAGATTTCTTAAAAATAAAAGCTTTAAAAAAAAAAAGGAAGGAAAGAAAGAAAGGAAAGAAGGGAAGGACAAAAGGGAGGGAGGATGGAAGGAAGGAGAGAGAGAGAGAGAAAGAAAGAAAAGAAAAGAAAGAAAGAAAGAAAAAAGCAATCCTTGAAGCTGAGAATTTACCTGAGTTTATCATGGTGTTTTGATAGTGATGGGTTGTAGAATATCAGCATGTTGATCATTAGGTGTTCAAAAAGGAATTCAGTGGGGTGCCTGGGTTAAATGTCCAGCTCTTGTGGGTCTTGATCTTAGGGTTCCTGTGTGTCTTTTCTTTTTAAAAACAACCAGAGAGGGGATAGGGCCCCTGGGTGGCTCAGCGGGTTGAGCATCCACTTCTTGGCTTTGGCTCAGGTCATGATGTCAGGGTCGTGAGATTGAGCCCCGCATTGGGCTCCATGCTCCACACGTTGTCTGCTTGAAAGATTCTGTCTCTCCCTCTCCCTCCCCCCCACCCCCCATTCTCTCTCTCTCAAATAAATAAATAAATAAATAAATAAATAAAATCTTAACAAAAAAAAAAGACACACAAAGAAAGCTGAATACATAGGTATAAATATAGTTACTTGGGGTAAATGCAATATAAAGCAAAGCAAGCCAAGCCACATTAATATTTAAATGAAGTATAATTCAAAGCTATAATTTTCCAATGGGGCAAAAGAAGCTCTTCGGTTTGCTGAGTCCAATTCCTGAATAAGATCTACCAACACTAACAAGTTCCTAATCTGAAAGTGTTTATAAAAACAAAAACCATTCCCCTTTACAATTAGATAAAAAAAACAAAACAAAAGTGTACCAAGACTTTTAAAAAACTCTGCCTAAAAAATGATTGGGTCATTAAAAAGGATATCGGCACAGGAACATTATTCGCCTGGGTTGGAGAGAGAACATTGTAAGGGGACAGGCTTCGGGTCAAGCAGAACACAGCGGTCTAGAAGCTTTCACTAAGAAAAGGTTTCTTTTTGTCAGTTCTCTCTTCTCTGCAGTGTAGACTGGATTACAGTGTAGACCGCAGCAGAGGCTGCATTCAGAAGTAGCTTCCAGAGCTTTCAAGGCTGCAATCTTTCTTTTGCACATTCCTCAGCAAAGTGTGAGGCAGAAACTGTACCTTGATGTTCCGCCGCAGCCTTTTCCCATTGGTCACCTCACACACAAACATGGGGATCGCTTGAGTGTAAGCCTTTTTAAAAAAATGAATCTTGAGTGCTCGCTTCGGCAGCACCTATATTAAATTGGAATGATACAGAGATTAGCATGGCCCTGCACGTGAGGATGACACACACATTCATGAAGCATTCCATATTTTTTTTTAAAAGATTTTATTTATTTGTTTGACAGAGAGAGATACTGTGAGAGAGGGAACACAAGCAGGGGGAGTGGGAGAGGGAGAAGCAGGCTTCCCGCGGAGCAGGGAGCCCGATGCGAGGCTCGATCCCAGGACCCTGAGATCATGACCTGAGCCGAAGGCAGACGCTTAACGACTGAGCCACCCAGGCGCCCCATCATTCCATATTTTTTAAATTAATTTTGAAATAAACTTAGAGTTTCAAAGACAGAGTTTCCATATACCCTTCACTCCACCTCCCCTAATATGATCCTCTTGCATAACCGGAGTACAATGATTGGAACGGGGAAATTAACATTGATGTAATACTGTTAAATAAACCCCAAGCCTTATTCAGATTTCATGAGGTTTTCCACTTGTATCCCTTTTATGTCCCAGGATCCAATATGCTGCGCTTCTTATTACGTGTCCTTGGTCTCCTCCAAACTGTCAGCATCTCAGACTTTCCTGTCTCCTGTGACTGACATTTTGAAGAGTAGGTAAGTCACCTGTTCTTTTATAGAGTGGCTTTCAGTGTGGGGACTGAGATTCTGAATTTTTGGTGAGGAGATCCTGAAATTCATGGTGTGTCTTCTCCTGTGCGTCATATCAAAGGGCTTGTGATGTTGCTGTTAGGTGTAATCACTATTTAGGTGTTTCATGTCCAGGTTTCTTCCCTGTAAAGTTATTCGCTTTTCCATCACCAGGTAAGTTGCATTATGCCTGTTAAGTCAATTACATTACTTAGATTCTTCAGCTGGTGTGATGGTTATTTTTATGTCAACTTGACTGAGTCCAGGAACGCCAGAGTCTGGTTAAACATTATTTCCGGGTGTGTCTGGGAGGGTGTTTCTGGAAGAGATTAGCGTTTGAATAGGTAGACTGAGTGAAGCGGATGGCCCTCCTCAAGGAATAGATTTCTCTGCCCTTACATTTATGATCAAGGACTGGGCAATGCTGCAGATTGCAGAATTGCCTGGGAGCAGCCAAATGACCTCGGGGATTCTCTCAGGAAGCAGATCCTGCCCACCCTGCAATAAGCAGTGGTAAAGAAAAGGAGCTCTTCCAGCTGGTGGCTGAGCTTCAGCTTGGGGTTTGACAGCTCCTTCATTCCAAGCAGCATTGAGAACAAAGACAAAACCCCATCCCTTGTGGAGTAGACTGGCACATGAAGCCCCATGACAGCAGGAGTTTTATTCCACTGGAGCCAGCTACAGAGGTACAAATCCTAACGGTCCCCTGAATAAGTACTTTGAAGTATTACGCATATCGTTGGACACCTGATCCGTGAACTGTGGTCAGGTAGGATGGGGTGGGTGGGAGGAACT
>NC_138384.1:43946243-43961828 GCF_054177405.1 Leptonychotes weddellii
GGGGTGGGGTGGGGGGACATGGGCAGGAGATTGGACGAGGAGAAGAGAGACCAGGGTATTGTGGGGCATCCCAAGGGGATGGGAGCTGATAGGGTCAGTGGTGAAAGAATTCACCTGAGGCAGAACAAAGGAGGTAGAAGTGTATTGAATACACCACAAGGGAGCAGCGGGCAGGACAGCAAAGGAGAGACTGGGTGCCACGAGGCGGTGGTGGCGAGGGGCTATAGTTGTAGGGAGGAGTGAGAGAGTTTGGGGACGTAAGGAATTTTCCCTTTTTTGGTAATCTTAGGGACTGTACCTGGTTGTAATTGGTCAGTTAGGGCCTATGGCTTAATGAGCCTGTGTGCATCAGCTTGGTGGTTGCTGTGGGCCCTTTTGGCTTGCTCAGGTTTCCGTTGCTCAAGCCTGTTGCCTAAAAGCAGCCTCCACAGGTATCTCTTTCTCCTGTCCCCCTGCCTTAGCCAGACCTCTGGCAGCAGCTGCATCTCCCCCTCCCCAGCCCCAGCCTTAGCCCCCCGACCCAGTCAGACCTGCCTATTGCAGTTTTCATTGGCGACTCCTTCCCTGGGCTCTGAGAGCCCCACCTCTTGCCTTTTCTTTCCAGTAAAGGGATGGGCATCGTTACCCTCTGCCGCTGATCTGGGTCACCAGACCATGCCCTGCTTGACTCTCAGCTCCTCCATCCCCTGTTTAGCCAGTTCTCTGTATTAAATTCCTCTGTCATAAATACTTGAAGTGATTCCTCTTTTCCTGGAGAGACCCTGACCGAAACAGATCTCTGTAGAAAGCCATAGATTCATGAAACTGGCAGGTGTGGTGACGGAATTAAGAACGACATATATTTTAGAGAATGGAGTCAAGGTAAATATTACCATTTTGTTAAGAAGCTTACCGGTCACCATAAGCCAGAGATGAAAACCAGCATTACAGGATCTCATTTACATACCCTTAACAAGGGAGAGGCTAAGAAACTCAACAACATCAAAAGTTACTTAGAGAACACGAGAGAACAGACAGGAATCTGTCAGACTGTGCCTCAGGACTCCTGGTCTTAGGGATACTGGAGACCTTGGGATAGGAATGTAGATAAAAATCAGCTGCTAATGTGAAGGAGAACTGAGAAGAAGGAAGAGCATCACGGTGCCATATTTAAAAGAAAAAAGATTTTATTTATTTATTTGAGAGAGAGAGCGAGCACGCACAAGCAGGGGGAGGGCAGAGGGAGGGGGAGAAGCAGACTCCCCACCGAGAGCAGAGCCCAGCTTCACTGGACACGATCCCGCGACCCCGAGATCATGACCTGAGCCCAAGTCAGACGCTTAACCCACTGAGCCACCCAGGCGCCCCTACAGTGCCGTGTTTAGCACTCGTTGGCATACGGGGTGGAATTGTGGCTAGACTAGGAACACCCAAATGAAGGCAAGAGTGTGGCATGATGGCTTGGAGCTCTTTGGTGGGAAATATTGGGGAGCTCTTTGAATGCCTGAATTCAGCTACTGCAAGGACTTCTGGCAAAAAGTCAGTCTTTTATGTGGGACAGATTTTATTTTGTGGCAGACACACACCTTTTGCAATGGTTATCGGGGCAACTTTGGAAGAAGCTTATCTGGGTTTAGCTTAATTTTAACCAACAGCAACCTCTTGTTAACATGTTGAGAGCAAAGGGGGAAAGGCACAGAGGCAGGGATTTCTTGTTGAATCTCTTGCTGGTTAGCAATCACCGCAATATAATGCTTAGATTCGGGTGCCTCTGTCAGGACTTCTGGAAGAAAATATTTTCATTCCCGAAAGAACCTTGTCTTGTATGTAATACATGGCAGCCCTGTTTTGCAAAGATCTGTAATCAACAGGCTGAGAGAAATACAGGCTGCTCTGAGATTGGTACCAAGATAGGCGCAAACAGAGGGGAAAAGACAAGACAGAACAATTCTGTTGGAGGAATCTTCGAGGCAAGCATCATGTCTACGAAGCATCTGACTTGGGTACCATCTACTGTGCGGAGGATGGAGGGACACCAGAAGACGTTTCCTTTCCCTCCTTGTCCTGATCTGCATAGCAAGATTTGTAGGTTTTGATCTTTCACAAATCCCGTTCTTCCCGATTTATGGTTTCTCCACCTTCTTTGGGGGATTTCAGATTTGACAGTTTTAACCTTAGGTGTTTGGGCTCATTCTGTCATTCTGTCTTCTTCCCTGGGTGGGCAGTGGAAGCTGTCGCAGGTCAGCCACCTTGACTGTGAGGTTTTATAACTTGACTCCTGACCAAATGAAGGAGGGTGATTCCCCATCCTGTAAAGTGGTCATTTGCCCCAACGAAGCTACTTCTGCTTCAGCAAAGAACACTGTGTGACTGTTGTCACTTGATAATGTTTAAATGATATAAGAGGGTGATGGTGGCCAGCCAGTGAAATCAAGGATAGCTTTGATTTTTATTTAAGTAATCTGTAGACCCAATGTGGGGCTCGAACTCACAACTCTGAGATCAAGAGTCACATGCTTTTCTGACTGAGCCAGCCAGGTGCCCCCCTAGGACAGCTTTGATTTTTTTTTAAAGATTTAATTAATTAATTAATTAATTGAGAGAGAGAGAGAAGGGGGAGGGCCAGAGAGAGAGAGAGAGAGAATCTCAAGCAGACTCTGCACTGAGTGCTGACCCTGATGTGAGGCTCGATCTCAAGATCCTGAGATCATGACCTGAGCCGAAATCAAGAGTTGGACGCTTAACTGATTGAGCCACCCAGGCACCCCTGGATATCTTTGATTTTTAATCTGAAAGTTTATACTTGCCAATTGGGTTTATAAGGAGGTTGTTGGAAATAGATACATACATACATACATACATACATACATACACATCATACTTAACATATCTATACTGAAAGTTGATCTTTACATTTTTCCCTATGCCTCTTATCTTGGGCTTGGATGAGCACTTCACAGTCTCCTAGAATCAAATAGGAGTTTCACTGAATTTGAGAGACTTATGTCCTTATTTCTAATTTTTAAATAATTTTGGAAATGAGAAAAGAGAAAAGCCCTCTCCCCTCCCCTCCAACATCCAGGAGCTGACCTGGCACCCCCAGCCAGGCCTTGGTGTTTTTTTTTTTAAGATTGTATTTATTTATTTGAGAGAGAGGAAGAGAGCACAAGAGGGTGGGGGAGGAGGGGAGGGGCAGAGGAAGAGAAAGAAGCAGACTTCCTGCTGAGCGGACCTATATGGGGCTCGATCCCAGTACCCGGGGATCATGACCTGAGCTGAAGGCATGCACTTAGCCCACGGAGCCACCCAGGTGCCCCAAGCCAGTGACTTTTAAGGAAGCCCTTCCTCAGGAAGCTCTTTGTCTGGGACCTATTTCCCTCCCCCTGAGTCATACATAGGCTCTAGTTTGGATCGTCGTCTGGATATAGATTCTAAAAGTGAGTCAGCTCCCAGGAGAGGCAGTCACAGTCTAAGGATATTTCTCCCTATATTTCTATTTTGTTTCGTACTCATTTTTGTAATACTTGGTCTTATAAAAATGTGGGAAAGGTAGGTCTCAGCACTCCGATCTTCCTGGAAACTTTCCTCACATCGTGATTTAGCTTACTTGTGTATTTCTGTAGAATTTCTCTCTCTCTTTTTTTTTTTTTAGTAAGGGAAAGGAAGAACCAGATACTCAGAACCCACTTGGGTGGGGTTGCTTGCAGACTAGCCAACAGGGCTCCCTCTGGTCCTTCCTGGTGTTGTTCCACTCTTCACCAGAGTGAGGCGCTGAGTCCCTGTGGAGAGGCAACCGCCTGGGGCTGTTGCCTGTCATCTGCAGCCTCTCCAGGCTCTCTCCAGGTTTACTAGCAGCTCTGTCTGGTTTCCTAGCAGCAGGGGAAACACCCTGTGCCCATTTGGGCCTCATTTTCATGAAGGAAAAAACACTCTATTAAAACCAGGAACCTAGCCAGGTCTATTTCTGGAGAAGAGAGTTTCTAGCTCTCCCACCCAGAAGCTGGTGGTGGTAACTGATAAGAATCCACGTTAATCTGTATCAGCCTTCACAGAACACAGATTCTGATTCCTGGGCAGTGAGACAATAGAAAAGAACCCGTATATATATTTTCGTTCACAGTTTCTCTCAGATTTGTTTCGCAAAATGCCTCCTCAATCGGTGTTACTTCAGGCTGAATGAAGAAGATGGCAAGGGGAGACCTCTCTTGGGGCCTACAGGCAGGTGGGTCGCCCTCACGTCTCCATCAGGTGTCTGGGCAGCTGACCTAGGACCACAGACGTCTGTCCTCAGCCCTCAGATCAGTTTAGTCAACTGATTCATGGCCCCACTTGTGTGTGTGTGTGTGTACATTTATTTACTTATTAATAATTTAAGTTAGCTTGGGCTGAATTTTTTCAAGATTTTATTTTTTTGAGTAATCTCTACACCCAATGTGGAGCTCGAACTCACGACCCTGAGCTCAAGCGTTGCATGCTCTACCAACCGAGCCAACCAGGCACCCGCATCTGCGTATTTAAATGAAGCAAGCCTCAATATGTTGATTCAGATATGAATACCAGCAGAAACTTGGGCTTTGTGTTTCATTATGTGGAAATTTTTTCCTAAAAAAAAGCGTGGTACTTAAGAACACAGAAGTTTTTTTTTCACCATTACTGCCAAAGCAATAAGATAATTAAAGTAAGACAGCTAAGCAGAATTACAAGTTTCTCTCTGAAACGGGACATAGCAGCAGTTCCTAAATTCTTGGAATATGGGGCGCCTGGGTGACTCAGTCGTTAAGTGACTGCCTTCGGCTCAAGTCATGATCCCAGGGTCCTGGGATCGAGCCCTGCTGGAAGCCTGCTTCTCCCTCCCCACTCCCCTTGCTTGTGTTCCTTCTCTCGCTGTGTCTCTCTCTGTCAAATAAATAAAATCTTTAAAAAAAATAAAAATAAATTCTTGGAATATATTCAGGACCACTTTGTGAAAATAACACTGCAAGGATAGAATAAATAACTTGACAAAGAAGAGAATTAATTGCCTTATCGGAAGAGATTTTTAACAGATTTCTGTGGCAGGATGCTATTTTTCCCCCCGTGTCTCCACCTCTTTCGTTGCCTCTTGCTTTTAAAATTCTGAAGACTGGCCTTTTAAGACTCAGTTCTAGAATGTAACTACAGTTGACCCTTGAACAACACAGGCATGAGACACCAACCTCCTGTGTGGCCACAAATTCACGTATAACTTTGACTCCCCCAAAACTTCACTGGTAATAGCCTACTGTTGACAGGAAGCCTTACAGATAACATAAACAGTCAGCTAACACATATATTGTATGTTTGGTATATTCTTTACTGTATTTTTACAATAAAGTAAGCTAGAGAAAAGAAAATGTCATTAAGAAAATCATGAAGAAGAGAAAAGACATTTATAGTACAGGAAAAAATCCACATGCAAGTAGACCCATGCAGTTGTTGAAGGATCAACTGCAGATAGCTTTAAGCGCACAAAATCGACATGTAGTGATAAGTGATAAGTTGCATTGGTAGAAATGAAGAAGGCTTTTCTGTATATAAGGTCATGGCATCTATAGAGAACATTTATTCCTTTCCAGTTTGAACACCCTTTATTTCTTTTTCTTGCCTAATTGCTCTGGCTCAGACTTCCAGTACTGTGTCAAATAAAAGTGGCAGGAGTAGGCCTCCTTGCCATGCTCTCGATCTTAGAAGCTTTCAACCTTTCACTATTGGGTGTGGTGTTATCCCTGGGCCTGTCATATACAGCCTTCATTATATTGAGGCACATTCCCTTGATACCTAATTTGTTGAGAGTTTTTTTTTTTTAAACCATGAAAGAGTGTTGAATTTTGTCAAATGCCTTTTCTGTTATCTATTGAGATGATCATATGACTTTATCCTTCATTTTGGGAGTTGGGTTATGGTTTCACAGCAGTATGAATGTACTTGATGTCACTAAACTGTGTACTTCTAAATGGTTAAGATGGTAAATTTTGTTATCTGTATTTTACCAAAATAAAAAAATTGGGGAAAAAACTTTATTTTGAAAATAGGCCTATCTTTAATAAAATTTAGATCATAATAGCAATATGTGATTCATTCTTTGAGTAAACAAAGAATGAATCAAATTATGGGTTTTTTGGTGTTTTTTTGGGTTTTTTGTTTGTTTGTTTGTTTGTTTTGGTGGGGAAGGTGGGTGAAAGGATTAGAATTTTTCCTACAAAATTATTTCACATTTGACTTTTCTAACCTAAGTCATATTTTTGCAAAATTATTCTAAGGTGCCAACGATGTCCCCAAAGGCCTCTCTTAACTCCTTCAATATTCACCTCATACTTTTTTGAAGGCTCATTGTGCCATTATCCTTGTGGATATTTATTTCTTCAAAAGTTAGTGTCTCAGATCCCAGTTGGTCAAGGGATTTGGATGGGATTCCATCACTTTTCTCCCCGTCACTTACAAAGACTTTTTGTAACCAAGCATCTTTTGTAAGATCTGCAATTTCACCTTGCATCAGAGCGTCACAAAGAGGCTGGCCTATGAGGAAGTTCCCGTAATGAGAGAGGATTCACACTAGTAGTAAGCAGGGACATGCTTGGTGGGGACTACCGCATTAATGGTCAGTTTAATATTTTTGTGACAACAGCTTTATTTCCCCACAAAGTCTTGTAATTGCAAGACCCAGATAATGAACTCTGATAACAAGTACTCCTGCAGCCAAGAACCTAGTGGTTTGGTAAATGTTTGTTGCTGTTACAGCAAACAAACAAAGATTGTGATAACCTTCACATACTTCAGATTTCCCTTTTAAGTTAAGCTGCAACATCAGTCCCTGTTTTTTTCAATGCTAATTCTTTCTGAGTCCATTCCCACTTCCTACTGGTTACTTCTGTCACTGGATTCAGACAAGCCATGCACAACTGCCTAAATAATTCCAAAGACCCTTTGAACCCACCCACACCTGTCACTCCACTGATATTACCCTATTCCTCATATTTCCCCTGACTCCACCCCACATCGCAGCCAGGATGGCCATTTCATCCTACCTGGGCCCCTTTACTAGAGGCCCATTGCCTTTTGGAAATCAAACAAGCTATATTTAGCATTCCACATTGTTGGCAGATCAATAAATGTGTTGAGTCAATGAACTGCCTGCATTTTCCCTACCTAGAATTCTCCCACAAATACATTTCCCTTGAACATAAAAGAAAAGAGTCACAGAAAGTTAAGACCACATTTCACAAATGTATTCTATGGGTGGCTGTCTCATTCTCTTGGCTTTGGAAACCAATGCATGGTATTTTGCAAGACTGAAACAGATATTTTTAGAATTGTCCTCTTATGTCTCCCAAGAGAGGACCTCCACACTATCTTAATACCTGTGTCTCTGTTGAACCATCATTCCCACCAGAAGGTCTCTTAGAAATCTCTCTGCATATATGTGTGTGCGTGTGTGTGTGTGTATTTGTTCTTTTTTGTCCTTCATTTTGTTAATGTGGTGTGTCACATTTTTGACTTCCGTATGTTAAACAATCTTTGCATTGCAAAAATAAATCCCATCTGGGGGCACCTGGCTGGCTCAGTTGGAAGAACATGCAACTCTTGATCTCGGGGTCATGAGTTCAGGCCCTACATTGGGTGTAGAGATTACTTAAATAAATAAAACTTAAAAAAAAATAAATCCCATCTGATCATAGTGTATGATCCTTTTTATATGTTGTCATATGCTGCTGTTTTTTTTTTTATTTTTTAAAGATTTTATTTATTTATTTGACAGGGAGAGACACAGCAAGAGAGGGAACACAGGCAGGGGGAGTGAAAGACAGAGAAGCAGGCTTCCCGCCAGGCGCAGGGAGCCCGATGCGGGGCTCAATCCCAGGACCCCGGGACCATGACCTGAGCCGAAGGTAGATGCCTGGGTGGCGCCCCTATGCTGCTGTTTTTGTTGAGGATTTTTGCATCTGTTATATCAGGGATATTGGTCTGTAATTTTCTTTTAGTGTCCTTGTCTGGCTTTGGTATCTGGGTCATGCTATTCTTGTAAAATTAGTTTGGAAATAATTCTCTCCCCTTCAGATTTTTGGAAGAGTTTGAGAGGGATGGGTGTTAATTCTTCTTTAAATGGTTGATGGGGTTGCCTGGGTGGCTCAGTCAGTTAAGCATCAGACTCTTGATCTCAGCTCAGGTCTTGATCTGAGGGTCATGAGTTCAAGTCCCACATTGGGTTCCATGCTGGGCATGGAGCCTACTCTAAATAAATAAATAAATAAATAAATAAATAAATAAATAAATAAATAAATAAATAAATGTTTGTTAGGATTCAATATTGAAACCATCAGGTCATTATTGGTCTGTTCATCATTTCTGTTTCTTCATGACTAAGTCTCGGTAGATTGTATGTTTCTAGAAATGTATTAATTTCTTTTAGGTTATCCAAATTGTTGGCATATACTTGTTCACACTAGTCTTTTAAGAGCCACTGTATTTTTCTGGTGTCAGTTGTAATACCTCCTCATTCATTTATACTTTTGTTATTTGAGTCCTCTCTTTTTTTCTTCATTAGTTCAGTGAAAGGTTTGTCAATTGTGTCTGTTTGTTTGTTTTCCAAAAAACCAACTTAGTTTCATCGATTTTTTTGTATTGTCTTTCTAGTCTTCATTTCATTTATTTCTCTTAACTACTGACAGAACTAAAAGGAGAAATAAACTTAAGTATAATAATAGTAGGGCCAGGCATCCAAGTTCACAAAGCTCCTAAGTACCCCCAGAATTTCAACCCAAAGAAATGGCCTCCAAAACACATTTTAATAAAACTGCCTAAAATCGAGGGAATTTTATTTTATTTCTTTTTTTTAAGGTCAACATAAGTTTAAAAGCAGCAAGAGAAAAAAAAATCCTCACAAATAAGGCTATAACGGATTTTTCAGCTTAAATTTTTCAAGCCACAAGAGAATGGGATGATATATTCAAAGTTCTGGAGGAAAAAACCTGCCAAGCAAGAATACTTTCCCCAGCACAGGTGTCCCTCAGAAAATAAGGTGAGAGAAAGACTCCCAGACAAAAGCTGAGAAAGTTGATCACCAGTAGACCTGCCTACAAGAAATGCTGAAAGGAGTATTTCAGGCAGAAGTAAAAGGACATTAACCAGTGACATAAAAACATACTTAACGACTAATAGCCCACTTTTGACTGGAAGCCTTATTGATAACATAAACAGCTAATTGACACATATATTGTGTCTGTTATATGTATTATATACTGTATTCTTAAAATAAAGTGAGCTAGAGAAAAGAAAATGTTATTAAGAAAGTCATAAGGAGGGGCGCCTGGGTTGCTCAGATGGTTAAGCGTCTGCCTTTGGCTCAGGTCATGATCCCAGGGTCCTGGGATGGAGTCCCGCATCGGGCTCCCTGCTAGGCGGGGAGCCTGCTTCTCTCCCTCTGCCTCTGCCTCTCTCTCTCTCTCTCTCTCTGGCTTTCATGAATAAATAAATAAAAAAAAATTAAAAAAAAAAGAAAGTCATAAGGAAGAGAAAATAAACTTACAGCATTATACTGTATTTTTTTTTTTATAAAAACCCATGTATAAGTCAGCCTGCACAGTTCAAACCTATATTGTTCAAGGGTCAACTGTATAGAGCCAGATTCAGAATACTCTAATTCTGCAATATGATGGTGTGTTAATCACTTAACTCTAGTTTAATGTGAAAAGACAAAAGTGTTAAAGATAACTATAGCTACAGTAATTTGTTAATGGATATAGTATACAAAAAGAGGTAAGGGCGCCTGGGTGGCTCAGTTGGTTAAGCGACTGCCTTCGGCTCAGGTCATGATCCTGGAGTCCCGGGATCGAGTCCTGCATCGGGCTCCCTGCTCGGCAGGGAGTCTGCTTCTCCGAGAGCTCTCTGTCTCTCATTCTCTGTCTCAAATAAATAAATAAAATCTTTAAAAAAAAAAAAAAAGAGGTAAGCTATGTCATCAAAAACACAAAATGTTGGAGGGGGAGTAAAATGGTAGAATTTTTGTATGCCCTCAAATTTCAGTTGTTATCAGCTTTAAATAGACTGTTACATCTATAAAATGTCTTATGTAAGCTTCATGGCAATCATGAAGTAAAACCTAAAGTAGATTCACATAAGATAAAGAGAAGGGAATCACAGCATACCATTATGGAAAATCATCAATTCAGAACGAAAACAGAGGAAGAAAGGAACAAGGGAACCAGAAATCAACCATGAAACAGTAAGATGGCATAGTAGTCAGGAATTACTTTAAGTGTAAAGAGATTAATTTCTAAATCAAAAGGCATGGAGTGGCTGAATGGATATAAAACCAGACCCAACTATATGCTGTCAACAAGGTACTTTAGTATAAAGGTCGAAGGACAAAAGTATTAAAAATAACTTTAAGGACACATGTGGGCTCAAAGTGGAGGCACAGAAAAAGGTAATTTTTTATTATTAGTTTATTTTGAGAGAGAGAGTCCATGAGCATGAGTGAGGGGAGGGGCAGAGGGAGAGAGAATCTCAAGCAGACTCCATGCTGAGCGTGGAGCTGGATGCAGGGCTCAACTTCATGACCCTGAGATCATGACCTGAGCTGAAACCAAGAGTCAGACGCTCAACCAACTCAGCCACCCAGGCGCCCCAGAAAAAGATAATATCGTGTGAATGAAGCCAACAGAGAGCAGCGCTAGCTATACTTATATAAGACAAAATAGACTTTAAGTCAAAAACTGTAAAAGAGACCAACCCCCCCAAGTCCCCTCCCAAACTAACAAGAGAGAAAGAAGGTCATACTATAAGGATAAAAGAGTCACTTCATCCGGAGTATATAACTATTGTAAATAGCTATGTACCTGACACCGGAGGACCTAAATATATAAAGCAAATACTGACATGTCATTAGTGACTTGAAGCATAATGAACCCAGCAACTAGGAGTTGCCCAGCAAGGCCTGCTGGCATCTGTCATATCTCTTAAGTTAGGAGGCCATACAGAAGAAGTACAAGCAAGTCCGGTACCTGCTGGAAAATCTTCTCTGGATAAGTTAGAGTCTGAAGAACATATTTTTGCAACAGAAGCCCATGGATATTTAATCGCAAAAGGTGTTTCCTAGAGCAAGTCAAGAATCAAGGGTACCTCCGAGACAGGGCACCTCCCTGAGGTGATTGACTTAACACGTATCAGCAAGGGTGGAGAATGAGGATGGAGGGACAGGAGGACAAGGAGCAATGACTGAGACAGTGGGCAGACCATAAAATGGAGCATTTGGGAACATGGCAGTCAGACAAGGCCTCTCAAAGGTGTGGACCCCAGGCTCTTCACCGCACAGACTCCGATGCCTGCCCCTGCCTTCCTTTCCAAGCCACCGTGGGGGAAATTGATTTTCTTCGGTATCTTTCTCAATGAGAAAACATCTTTCTGCTGCAAAGAAGGAGGAACCAAGAAATTACGAAGCACAGGCAAGGAGACGAATGTAAGAGTTGAACCACTGCTGGAGATTAAGTGGGCAGGGTTTCCTCAAGGGGAGTGGCCTGGACACCCAAACTCCCCACCTCCTTTCTCTCTCCCCACCCCTACCCCCATTCCGTAGCCAGGGTCAAGGTCCTTACCTCTCACAGTCCCCAGAGATGGGGGAGGAATAGCATCAAGCATTTACACCCAGAACCTTCAACTTTATAACATACTTCTCCTCAAAGGACTCAGGACAACAGAGCTCAAAGCAGGGCCAGAAGGTACGGTTGGGGCCACAAAGTTGGTCTGATTCAGGGGCAGGATGGTGTCATTATGACAGCAGGGCTCCAAGGGGTTGTAGAGCTTGTCCCCACACCTGGGCGCCTGATGGCACAGCCACGCCCCTGGGCCGGTAGGGGCATCTGAGCAGACAATCCTGGTGTGAGCTCTGTGAACCATGACCCCACTTCCCAAGGGGAACCCTGTCCCTCTTCACTCTTCCCCATCCTTGTACTCACCTGTGACTGTCTGAGCACTGGAGGAGAAGGAAGACTAACACACAGACAGGAGCTGGAGGAGAGGGAAAGGAGGTTGAGGATGGGGCTTCTGGAGTGTGGCCATTGGGTGGACGGACCTCAGGGAGGACAGGCCAATATGGGGAAGACTTACACCCAGATTTGCTCTACAGGCTTGGGTTTGGGGCCATCTCTGCATAGGGTCTAGTTCCTGATGCAGGTGAGAGTCCAGACAGCTGGGCCTGAGCAGCCTGGACCCTTTAAGGGGAGAGAATGCAGGGAAAACTCTTGGGATGGCACAGCTTAGGTTTCTAAGAATGCAGTGAAGTTTCCCAGTTGGGAGAGGGGGTGGGGCAGGTGTTAAAGATATTGAGAGGGTGAAGAGGAAGAGGAAGGAAGCTGAGGTGAGATTGACAAGGAGAGAATTTGGGTGCAGAGATGCTTTGGGGATATGATTGGGCTTGAATGGGTCTTGGGGGTGGAGCTCCCCTTACCTGTATTGCAGCTTCTGGACTCCCCGTGAACTGTGGATGGAGTTGGAGAGATACAGGAGATGGGAAAGAAGGAATGGGGCATGAGGGTTTTTATAGATGCACTCACATGACTGGGGTAGTGATTCGTCAGGTTCACGTATTCCACAGTTGTCTTTATTTTGAGAGCATGTAGAGGCAGGTAACGGTGGGATTATATGGATAAAACAGGAGGTGAGGCTATGGTTTCATCTTCTACACTTGCAAATGGAAAATGTCCCATTACTCCGTAACCTCAGGCCCCTCCTGGGCTACCGCGTATCAGATAGTGAAGGCATCTCTGAGGTTCCCTCCATGTTGTGGTTTTAGAATGCTGCTGGCCTTCGGCACGACTGGGCATTATGAGTTAAGGTGCAATCAGAGAGGGTGGCTCTCTGCATTTATTTTAAGCTTTCTCCCTGACAAAACACCTGGTATTTCTACATTTCCCAAATACCAGACCTATAAATTCGGTGCAACCCCTATCACAATTCTAGCACGTTTCTCTGCAGAAATTAACAAGCTGATCCTGAAGTTCATATTGGAATGTAAGGGACTCAGAATAGCCAAAGCAAAGAGGAACAAAATTGTTGAACTGATGCTCCATGATCCTAAAGCTTACTACAAAGCCTCAGTAGTTAATTCAGTGTGGTAATGACCTAAGAGATGCACATATAGATCAATGAACAGGATCAGCAGTCCAGAAATAAACCCATATATTTATGGTCAATTAAATTCCAACAAAAGTGCTATGACAAATAAGGAAAAGAATAATCTTTTCAACAAATGGTGCTGGGAAAACTGGGTGTCTGTATGCAAAAAGAGACTAAGAAGGACATGGAGGAGAGAAAGAAGGAGAACAAGAGGGATCCCTTCCACATACTGTACATAAAGATTAACTTCAAATTCGTCATAGACCTAAATATAAGAACCAATGCTATAAAACTCTTAGCAGAAAACAGTGGAATAAATTTTAAGGACTTTGGCTTAGGCAGCATTTTCTTAGCTATGACATCAAAAGCCCAAGAGACAAAAAAATAGAATTTGTCAAAATTGAAAACCTATGTACTACACACAAAATATCACGGACGTGAAAAGACAATCATGTCATGGGAGAAAAATATTTGCACACCACATATATGATAAGGGATGAGTATCCAGAATATGCTGAAAAACTCTTACAACTCAGTAATGAAAAGACACTCCAATTTAAAAGTGGAAAAAGTATCTGAGCACTTTTCCAAAAAGGATGTAGAGACAGCCAATCAGCACACGAAGAGATGCTCATCACTGTTCCAAAAGGGAATGCAAATTAAAACTACAAGATACCACTTCACTCCCACTAGGATGACTGTAATAAAAAGAAAAGTGGAAAATAACAAGGAATGGAGAGGAGGTAGAGAAATCTGAACTCTCGTTACATTGCCGATAGGAACATAAAATGGTTTAGCAGCAGTGGGAAGCAGTTTGACAGTTCCTCAAAGAGCTAAACATAGAATTACCATTTGACCCAGCAATTCTGCTCCTAGGTCCTTACCCCACAGAACTGACAACAGGTACTCAAGACAAATACGTGTATACACATATTCGTAACAGCACCATTCCCAGTGGCCAAAAGATGGGAACAGCCCAAAGGTCCATTAACAGATGAATGGATAAACCAGTTGTGGGATCTACGCACAGTGGAATATTATTCAGCTCTACAAAGGAAGGAAGTACTGATAAATTCTACAGTGTCAATGAATCTCAAAAATATTATGCAAAGTGAAAGACGAAAGTAATGTAAAAGGTCACATATGGTAGGATTGCTTCCCTTCATACAAAATGTCTAAAATAATAGGAAAATCCATGGAGACGGATTGTGGATTGGTGGTTGCCAGGGATAAGGATAAGGGGGAATGGAGAGCAACATTAAATGGGTACGGGGTGGCCTCCGGCTCCAATCCTAGGGTGGCTCAGATAAAAAACAATTCTGGAAGATGGTTGGGCGACTCTTCCTTCAACTTGAGAGAGAGAGAGACGAAGGGAGGGGGGAGGGGAAGGGAATACAGGGAAGGAGGTGAGAGAGACGTAGTTACCCAAACGGAAGTGTTATGAATGCAGCAGGCATTGCTCATCTGGATGGACCATAGATGACAAAACTCCATCCACTTCTCCTTCCTCCCTGAGTCTGGACTGGAATAAGCCCCTAACTTGGGCACAGATCCGGGTGCAGTTGGGCTTCATGCCTGGGACCTTCCACTTCCCAACAGCCTGATCTGAGAGCTCAAGGACTTGGGGAAACAGTGGAAGCAGAGGCAGAAGGTGCAGTTGGAGCCACAGAGGCAGGCCCATTTAGAGGGTAGGAAGGTCCCCTCACCACTGCTCCAAGAGGTTTGTAGGGCTCTCTATACCTAAGCACCAGTGGCTACATCCACAGTCCAGTATCCGGGGGAGTCAGAGCTGGACTGGATTCCAAGGATTAGCCTAGGACCTCTGGAGCCCCCACCTCCATCCATGGTACCATCTCCTCCCTCCACACTACACCTGCTCTCACCTGCGAGTCCTTCCGAGCCTGAGCTCAGGAGTTCCGAATGGAAGGCGGCAGCTGAGAAGCAGAGGGGCATGAGAATGTTGGAGAGGGTATTTTTATTTTATTTTATTTTTTTTAAGATTTTATTTATTTGCGAGAGAGAGAATGAGAGACAGAGAGCATGAGAGGGAGGAGGGTCAGAGGGAGAAGCAGACTCTCTGCTGAGCAGGGAGCCTGATGTGGGACTCGATCCCGGGACTCCAGGATCATGACCTGAGCCGAAGGCAGTCGCTCAACCAACTGAGCCACCCAGGCGCCCTGTTGGAGAGAGTATTAGCACCAGGGTACAGAAGATGATGTCACTGAGCTGCTTTCACTGTGGGCCACAGCTCAGAGTGGGTGGTGGCAGGGAGGGCTCCGGGAAGGGCTGGGTCTAACAGTTGCAGGTCAGGGGAGAGACTGAGGTGCAGTCAGAGATCCCCTGGGGATGATTACCAAGTAGGAAGCCAAGAATTGAACAGGCAAGAGAGCATTATGTTTGAGGTCCAGAGGTACATTAGGGATGTGACGAGACAGAAGTTTGGGACCCGAGTGTCCCATGGATCCTTACCAAAGATCC